>NC_073744.1:74961632-75321962 GCF_029784135.1 Toxorhynchites rutilus septentrionalis | reverse complement strand
CGTGTCAATAGCTACTGCATTTTGTGGAACATTTGATGCAGCATTTTCTGCCTCTCTATCGGACGTTGGCACTGTTTGAAAAACTGAGGCGAAGTGCTTCGCAAAAAAATCACACGCTTCTGCTTCGTTTTCAGATTCTTTTCCACCAAAAATTTTCTTCAATATAAAAAATTGTTATGGATCGATTGCCGCAAAAATTTCATCAATCCATCATGAAATGACTGAGCAATAAGCGTTTGAAATTGGACAATTTTCACGATGTGGTCGATTTTCGATTTTCAATTTGTACCCCAATATGTTTCCGAAAGACGTAATCCTACGTCAAAAGGTTTTTTTAAATCCATTGGTTAAATATTTGCTACTGAAATAAATCTTCCGGATCCGGCCCAACGATGAGAGAGGGAATGTTGGGGTTGGAGAACGGTTCAAATCGCCTGAAGGAGACGAAATTTTTGAGGCAATTGAAGCTCGACACATGTTATCAGTACCTGACAGCGAACTGAAAAAGTCGATTTGACAAACTGGCAACTACGAAGTTTTGGAAAGGCAGCTTTTGCTAGAGATGCCAAGACTCCGTAGACATTTGAAGGCCGCTGATATTAATTCTAACGATATCATTAATGAGATTGCATTGGATGTTTTTATCATGCTTATCAGTTCATC
This sequence comes from Toxorhynchites rutilus septentrionalis, assembly GCF_029784135.1. Taxonomy (NCBI): domain Eukaryota; kingdom Metazoa; phylum Arthropoda; class Insecta; order Diptera; family Culicidae; genus Toxorhynchites; species Toxorhynchites rutilus. The sequence continues at coordinate 75,321,299 of NC_073744.1, read as the reverse complement.
ATGACTTCCATAGATAGGTTCCAAATTTTAAAGTGAATTGGAAACTGTTCCTATCGGTGCACGTTTCTGTGGCATCTTGCGGAAAGGCTTTTCAGAGTTCAACTAATGAAAAATTTGCGGTCAACGATGAGGCAGATAAGTTTAACACGTTGAGCCCCGCATCGTTATTGCTGCATTGAGCCCGCAACAAGAGAGAGAAAGCGCACTTAACGGGAAGCACTTGTACAATATCAGTGTCGGTCTCAGCTCCCAAAGATATTTATTTCATAAAATTTATTTGAGTCACATTTCGACATCCAAAAATAAACCATATTTTATTTATTCTCTTATTTTATAACTGTAAGTTCTAGTAACCAATGCGTCAAGATTTTGTGATTTCTTGTTCGTCCTATCTAATATTATAATATTTACGTTTCATGTTTAGATAAATTTTGAGGGGTGACCCCCTAGTGACCCGCCCCGGGTGTCACCCGCTCACGCTACGCCACTGGTCCCACGAAACTCCTTCTATTTTGGCTACGTCGTTCGTCGTGTCGAACGAGTTTATAATTCAGGTCATTCCGTTTTTCTACTATATTCGGATTTTCTGTCGATGGTCAGGCGTTCTCCAAATTCTTTCAGGATATCACATATCGTGGATTCGGGAGAATTGAACAATTCAGCCATTTCACGAGCGGATGCTATTCGCGACGCCATGATGTGAACAAATGAACATTTGCTGTCATGAACAAGAAGTATTGGGGTAGAGCTATTCACACCGCCAATTATCTGTTGAACTGGTTTCCTTGCTCTGCAACTGGTAAAACCAGCCGTATGGCACCCGCCATGTTTTTGGTGCCAACATCTCTAACGTCAAAAGTATTCGTTTTCTTCAAAACAGCGATCCGCGTTGACGGCATTGAGGTTCGTTTACTATTTTAGGGGAGCGTCAAAGAATAGCTGATTTTCAGTCGGAATGAACGTTTTCAAAATTAAAATTATGAATGAAAATTAGCTTTTCCATATCAAATTAGTATTCTATTTAAATTAAAAACATTTTTGTTTGCAGGTGGTGAAAAAGTTTCTTAGGAAAATTGTTTATGAAGACAACTTTATATTATAACGAAAAAAATCAGTAACAATGTTGGAATTGTATAACTATATGGTTGAATGAAAGTCAGAAATAAGTGTTTCAAGTAATTCAATAATATGAAGTGAAAATTTTCATTCAAATTTTAAAATTTATAAACCGGCTTCGTGTCTTCCGATCTGATAGAGATTACACTAACGAGTTTGGGACCCAAATTATGGCCTTAATTTGAAGTCGCCACCAGACGTCGACACTATTTTTCTGTCATCGCGAATTACCAATTTACCACCATCTGACATATCGTGATGTCGATGATGAACTTTTACAGCAGAGGGATAGTGAGATATGCGGTGACGGTAGGTAGAGTGAGATAGCGAAAATCGTGACTGCATCAGCGGTGAGAGTTGTGGGGTTCAATTACAGTTGAAATACATGAACTTGTTTGATTTTTACTATTCAAAATCCTAGGAATTCAATTACATACAATACGCAACTATCTCCCTTCTCCTCTCTTGAAGTGCCCAAATAGTATATAGATAGCTTCTTGATATTTTGAAATTATTGTAACATGTTTTCATTCTTTTCTTCAAAGGTGTCGGTTTTACCCGACAGGGTGTCGATCTCACCCGCACTCCCATTTATTTCACCTGAAAGATAAATTTTTGTATTCTATCAAATTTCAATTTTCTGTAACCATTTGAAATCGAAGATACACGGGATGTCTTTGAAATATGTGGAAATCCTTAGGGTGTCGGTTTTACCCTGTTTTCCCCTATATCAAACCAGTGAACCGTGTGCCGTTTACTCAACAGAAACGGAAATTTCGGAGTGTATGCACCAGTCGCGACGTTAACGACTTTCCGGACGGTTTTGTCAGTATCAATAAAGATAAGATGATTCCTTAATATTTAGACCAACCTACAACCTGCTCGTTTGCTGGAACCAACGGTTGAACAAAGTGCTGAAGAACATGGGATTCACTAAAGGGTATCCCACATCAAATTGCATCACGGAAAACACGCTGCAGAAAATTACCCATTGGGTATTTTCTTTTGAAAAGTTGGGTAGAAGTAGTATAGAGTGTATTGTTTACACTGAATTTTTATCGCTGTCAGTTTTTCGATAATTGAAAAAGAGCGTCACCCGAAAAGCAACGTCACGAATTGATTTTGCGCAAGCACCTGGAAATTCCTTAACTCTCTCATCAGGACATCGGAAAATAACTCGGAATCGAAACGAAACTCTGAGCATCGAACGGAAGGAGAAATGCTGTAGGAATGGACGTTTTATTAGTGATCAGGAACACAAGCGTGTCGTGAAAGCGTTTAATCGGAATCCCATTGCTTCGGTCAGGGATATGACCAAAAAGTTGAATCTGTCTTTCGTCCAGAAAGCCAAGAACCGGGAGGGACTGCATACGTACAAAGTGCAGAAGGCTCCAAATCGTGACGAACGCCAAAATACGGTGGGAAAGTCCGGAAGAAATAAGGAAGCAGCAATTCCCCAAGTTTGCCGAGAAATACATGATACATGATTTGATCTGCTCATGTAGCAAACGGAGTGCGCCGTTCGCGGCTACCGGGCTGCAAACAGGCATATCTACCTCAAGAAGTGTCTACAGAAGCGTCTGCTGCCTCTGTTGAAGCAACACGACGTTCGCGGCTACCGGGCTGCAAACAGGCATATCTACCTCAAGAAGTGTCTACAGAAGCGTCTGCTGCCTCTGTTGAAGCAACACGAGGGTTCTACTCTCTTCTTCAACTTTTCAATTGTCTTATTGCCACCAAAACAATTGCACACACAAAAATCAAAAAATACTGCAAAATATTGCTGATTGTTTACACACACTGCGGCTGATGGCCAAGATGGCTGAAAGGTCTTTCTCATCAGTCGTGGTACTTAAGGAACACGTATCGTTCACTGATAGACAGCGATTTGAGCAGCTCGTAAATCTGTTTAGCCGCCTTCCTGCACTGAAATAACATAACAGTTGCCAGGCGCTTCTCGTACAGACCGAACTCCGAGGTTGCTAGGATACCGAATAAATACTGATGGGACCGTGAAACTTGGTGAGAGTGAAGGAGGGACATCACACTTCACGGCTGTAGTGTTACTACTTTTATTATCTTCAAACTACTTCAAACTACTTCAAACTACTTTTGACGTAGGACTACGTCTTTCATTTCTATACCGGGGTGTAAAACCAATGTTTCGAGAACGAAAGCGTTACGCTGGAGACCGAGATTTTGAGCGTTAATAGCTCTTAAACAACTGAACGAAATGGTATGATAAACACTTCATTTGAAAGATAAAATGTCTACGCGTCATATACTTGTTACTTTTTGATCCAAAAACTTGTTTCAATAGTCTTAAAATTGCTTTCAAAACAGGCTATTGAAATCACCAATCGCTATATAAGCGAGCGCCGCTCGTAAACCCACTCAGTTATGATTGAACAGCGATTGGAGCATGTTGTCGCTGTTGTTGTGAAGCTAATTTCGTTTATCATGAAAACGCTGATGAACGGTGTCACCAAGAGCCTGTTTGTGCACCTAAGGCCAAAAGGGAATCCATCAGGAGGAGAGTGATGCCACGGTTCCGCTTGAAACATCGGAGCAGCCGCCACACACACACACACATACACGCGCAGAATTCTCGTTGCTATCATCGTTGCTGAAAAATAATCTGCCAGTTCCCCTGGGAATTGAAAAATACATTCATGCGAAAGAGTTTATTTTAATGTTTTCTATCCATATAACACTGCAACCAAATACATTTTGTTATTTTTCAATCAATCGCAATTAACAGGAAAGCTTCTGAATATTTTTTTCCTCATCAGTGGAAATTTTCGTATCCAATATTGGATGCATAACATGCAAAACGGAAAATGTTTCACATCGCGAAAATCAAGTCATTTTCAAGCGATTATTTGCTTTCTACTCATATAATGCTGCGACCAAATACATTTCGTTTTGGATTTTTTCAATCAAATGCGATCAACGTAAGACCACGTCTTTCGGCAATTTATTAGAGGTGCAATGAATCTTTAGGAATTCCCGCTCTACGCGCACTGGCAAACAATGTTTACTCAACAATTTCTCAAACTAGAAATGGGTGTTATGAGAGAGGATTAGCGAACGCGAAAACGACAAACGGGAGAAAGATACGTTCGGAGGTTGAAGGAAATTGGCAGAAAACTTCTTCATTCTATCATTCAAATAATGTGATTCATACCACATCGTTTTGCCAGAAAGAGATTATTAATGTTCAAAGGAGGAATCGAGTCCTCCGAGGAAATTACCCAGCGCAAATTAGAGTCGACTATCGATACACAAATAATTTTATAATGCAGTTTCACCAAAGAGATTTCTTCGGATATATTCACTACATCATGTCATGTATTTCATATTCTTCATTATGAAATCCATATCCACGGCACCTATCGGTATCGAATTATCATCAACACCGCGATTTTCGCTAAATGCTCCTTTCAGTTAGGCCTGTAAAAAACTTTTCTGAACTCTAATCCATCAAATTTGGAGCCCTGAAAAGGGCTGTTGATTATATGCTAAGCTAATATAGCACGCTCTCCTCGGATACGATGGGCCAGCTGGATGTCCTTGGGCATGATGTGACGCGTTTTGCATGGATAGCACACAAATTGGTATCTTCGAATAAGCCTCCTGCAGCGTCATAGCCGCGGAACTTTGGAAGCGCAAGTCGGTTTTGAAGTCCTGAGCAATTCCACGATCCAAATGCTGCAAAGGTAGCTGCGGTTCAGCAATTCGGTCGACTTCTGATAGCGATGAATTTCACGCAAAGTTCCCGGTCGATAGCGATGTGGCTTCTCCACCTATCCTGCTACTGGTGCGCTTATTCGAGCTGACTTCGTGTGCCTTACCACCGAATGACTAACGAGCTGTCTGCGAAAGACTAACGAGCTCGAGTCCTCACGGTGCGAGAGTAGAGTAAGAAATGAACGAAAGCAAAGGAAGCGTCATTTTATAAACCATAAAAGTATAGAATCTAAATCCCACCCTTATTATATTCGTGAGTATACAGTAAGCTTATACAATAAAGAGGGTGGGGTTTACATTCGATTCTTTTATGTTTTATAAAATGACACTTCCCTTGCTTTCGTTCATTTCTTACTCTACTCTCGCACCGTGACGACTCGTTTGTTTGGGACCAAGCAGATAGCAGGTTAGTCTTTCAGTGGTAAGGCACACGAAGCGCACCAGCCGCAGGATAGGTGAAGAAGCCACATCGCTATCGACCGGGAACTTTGCGTGAAATTCATCGCTATCGGAAGTCGGCCGAATTGCTGATCCGCAAGCTACCTTTGCAGCTTTTGGTTCGTGGAATTGCTCAGGACTTCAAAACCGACTTGCGCTTCCAAAGTTCCGCGGTTATGACGCTGCAGGAGGCTTATTCGAAGATACAAATTTGTGTGCTATCCACGTAAAACGCGTCACATCATGCCCAAGGACATTCAGCTGGCCCGTCGAATCCAAGGAGAGGGTGCTATATTAGCTTAGCATATAATCAACGGCCCTTTTCAGGGCTCCAAATTTGATGGATTAGAGTTCAGAAAAGTTTTTTGCAGGCCAAACTGAAATGAGAATTTTCGTTTGGATGCCATACAGCATCGAGAAAATTCCGGAAAGATATAATCGTTGCTGAAAAATAATCTGCCAGTTCCCTGGGAATTGAAGAATACATCCATGCGAAAGAGTTTATTTTAATGTTTTCTAATTATATGGCGAACACAGCGACCAAATACATTTGATTTCGTAATTTTTCAATCAAGTGTAATTAGCTGGAAAGCTTCTGAAGATTATTCTTTCCCATCAGTAGGATATTTTCGAATCCAATAATGGATGCATAACATGAAAAACGGAAAATGTTTCGTATCGCCAAAATTATATAATTTTCAATCGATTATTGCTCAGTCGCCGAAATTTTCATACTCAGAGAGTTCATTCTCCTCTAGTTTGCCTTCCAAATTGCCATCGTAAACCACACCTTCTCTCGATTCAATCACGCACGAAAAGCATACTGAAATGATATTCTGGTGGTGAAACCCATTCATTTTTCGTGAGGCGTCGTGCACAAATTACGTAACGCGATAAGGGGGGAGGGGTTAGATGTTGCGTTACTTTCTGTTTATTAGAGATAGGAAATTGCGTTACGAAAATCCGGATTTTTGCGTTACGTAATTTGTGCACGACGCCTGAGGACATCGACAAGACAACATCGTTACTGAACGAGCTGAACGGCGAGGGATCGAGGTATTCATTACCTGGCTTGACCTGACCTGAAATGCAATCAGTTTGTTTTAACTGTGAGGGAGCGCAGAAAAGCCGATCGATCAGAAGGAGAAGAGAAGGTGACCAAGAGAGTATCAGCATCGAAATACGGTTCCTCGGGAAGACATAGAAGCAGCCGCCACACACACACATACACGCGCGCAACTCTTTTCGTTTGCTGGTTATCGAGAGGAAACCTGGAAAGAAATGATCGTTGCTGAAAAATAATCTGCCAGTTCCCCTTGGAATTGAAAATTACATTCAAGCGAGTTTATTTTAATGTTTTCTATCCATATAATACTGCGACCACATACATTTGGTTTTGTGATTTGTCAATCAAGTGCAGTTAACAGGAAAGCTTCTGAAGATTATTCTTCAGAACAAGGTTTTTTGTATCCAATATTGGATGCATAAAACCTTGAGTCTTCAAAGTAACACTTTCGTTTTTGAAGTCACCCAAATATTTATTTATTCATTCATTCAGGATGGATTTAGATTCAACTTCAAACAAATGATCTCTAAATCAACGATAGTCCTACGTCACCCTTGCGGTTATACCATAGATATAACCCACTTCCTGTTTTTTCGCTTCAAATTTCTTTGTTGACAGCAATCGCGACTTCACTGACAGAAGTTATGGCCATACTAGGTACGATACCTTCAAAGAATGGACATTTGAGGTGACTTCAACATTTGCCCATATTAAATAATCTGCTTGGTATAGTCAAATCTGGTCAAACCTGGACTGTTTGGAGGCCAAATATCTTTCGACCAAAATAAGAACTTCTTCTCAAGACAGGTTTGGATTCATTTATATGTGTGACATGGTGCTCCATTTTGTTGGAAAACAATATTCTCGAGTTCATCGAAGTTTTCTTGAATCCACTCTTTTATGAAAACAGGAGGCATCTTCAATCAACGAAAAAATGAAAAACAATGTTTGCCTGATGGCATCCTGAAATCGCCTCAATTTGCTTCGGATATTTTTTCCGCGAGAAGCAAACTGAATTCTTCTTTGCGTACATTCTACCGATACAGCACCACTAAATTGTTTACAGTTTGTTTAATGTTCAAAGATCCAACAACCACAAAACTATACCAAAAAATGGCAAAAACTACCCAAAATAAATCACAAAATGTGGTGTGAAGGGCAAAACTCGAAAACGGATCATGCTATTCGAGCTGTCTTTATTTTGTTGTGTTCGTCTCAGCCCATAGATCAGAGAGAAATGAAAATTATATGAATATTCTAAAACTGAAAAAATATGTTTACCGTTTTAGGGTAAACATAGCGAATATCATTGTGCTTTACCTCTGTTTAATGTACACAGATCAACTCGGAAGACATGCACGCACGCCAGGAATATCTCCGAACGCAGCGCGACAAGATCCTCCAGATAAAAAAGCAGGCCCGAGCTCGTCAACTGAATGAAACCATAAAGAAAAATGAGCGACCTGCTTCGGCCCAAGTGGCTCAGAAAATTCTCGAGAACGGGACAGTTGACGGTTCCATCGTTCTATCGGAACCACCAGAATCATCGCTCCAGCTGCGCAAGGTGTTGGCTCAGCGATTACGGGACGAGGTCATCGAACGTGAGTAACTGCGGGATAAAATGCGAAAATCCTTGATGTTTCATACCTTTACGTTGACTTCACGGAGGCGGGACGTTGGTATGTGTAACACACTTAATAGAATTGCTTGATAATAAGTTTTGATATTGCTAACAGCTCATGAAATTTAACTTATTCTTGGAGAAATGATACTTGTTTTATTCAGAGCACAGAGAATTTGACTGGCTTGAACATTAATAAATGTGGTTCATGTGTTACATTGAGATGAATGTGATATTCCGAAATTCCTGAAAAACTGTATCTATCTTACCAGATGTTTATTTGTTTTCCTTCCATTAAAATGCTTAATTTTATTAAATTGTCAAACGTGTGGATTGCCTTTCTCTCGCTTTTCTTTTCTTCCATTTCAAATCGATCTTTACTCCAGCTCACTCGATCCGTATCCATTTGCTACCAGGCATTTTCCATTTCTCTGTTCACTTTTTATTTCACTATTTAATTGTTAGTTCCTGTTGTTTTTGTTCATATCAAAAAAGAATGCACGGAGAATTGTTCTTGTTGCTTTCTCAAATTTCATTTTTGTTCGTTTGCATTATGAGTTCTGACCCTAATTAGTACTTTTTTCATTTTACTTAATTCATCTATTAATGTATGGTAATCCGATTAAATTTTGCTTCATGGTTCGAATGCAGGATTGGTAGTTTACCTAAAAAATCAGCGCATTATTTTTTTTCTCCAATTTTCGCTCTCAACTACTAAATGGTGGCGCGCATTTTTTTATTCCCTCTTTTTACTTAGCTGCTGCAGCTTATGCACTTGGTTGGTTTCATCCTCTACTCGCGATCTATAGCATTTGATGTGTTTTGTTCTACAAAAACCAGTTTTTTTTTGTTCTAGGAGGAAGCCTTGTTGAATTAGATTAATTGAACTGAATTTTTTTTTACTTTCGCAAATCCGGCAACGGCACTCAGCGATGCGAACCAAACTGTCAGTGGAAGAATGCCACTTGCGTATTTAGTTGTGGTGGTAGTGCGGTGGAGATAGATGCAGTGTTTACATCACAATTTGTAATTATTTACTCTTCAATCATCTATTCTTCGAACATTCAAAGCGCAGTGCATGTTTTTATAATGTTTAATATTTTTGGTTTTGTTTTTGTTCTGGTTTTAAATTGAGTGGCGGTCTTGTTTCGCTTTCAGTTTTGCTGCTTAAACTTTATATAAATACTGATGTTCTACTACAATTAGTGAAGATTTTCGTGTAATGTTTTGCTTGCGATTTACCTCTTCTATTTACTAGTAGTAGTAGTTTCAACTGTACTCTTACTTGCAAAAATAAGGCTTTTTACAACAATATTTTTTTTTGTTCTTTTTTTGCTTCAATGGGTATCGGGTTTTATCCTAATTGGTAGCATTATTTGGTAACACAATAACATAAATACTTAAACGTGATAAGTCGAGAGGAATTTGGACCACGGGAAGTATTGATAGGCTTTGTGAAGGATGAACTACATCAAACAATTATCGGTATTTTAAGCACTTGTACATGATTTGTTTTGTTTGTTCTTGCATTGGGAATCACTGTTACAACTTATCATCATGATATTGTAACTGATCGAGATTGAATATAATTGTTCAGTTTGTTGCTTAGTCTTCCTCACAGCGTTCATTCGGTCCGCTTCCCATTCTCGAACTTTTGTTACTCACATTAAGTTTTTATTTCGTTTCAAAAATACTAACGTAATAACAATAAATACTCACGACGCTAATGAAGGACGGGAAATTTCTAGTTTTGTTTTTATTTGTTGCTTCTCTTTTGCTTCAAGTATAACGATTACAACATGAGACATTCATTTTGTTGCACAAAAAGTATAATATCGAGAGAGAAAAAAACGAACCATGACATGTTCGATGATGAAACGTCATCGAATAATGAGTGCGAAAACTATAACATGACTTTTTTCCTGATCGAAATAAAGAGAAATGTGTCGATGAAAATCGAATGCTGCGCTTTGGGCGGACTTTCCGCGACAACGCAAGCCGGAATGCAAGGTTCAACGCTTTAGAAAACTAGTAGACGATCGGCGCTTCCTTCTTGGCTGTCATCGTCATCCTCGGAGTCCTCAGCGTCTTCGTCGTCAGTGGTGAGGGTGTTAGCGTTGTTAATGATTTCGTCTGGTTGTGGAGGCAAGCGACATTTTTGGAAAGAAAGACAATTGAATAATACGAGTTAGTAAATTAGTTTACATATCACAATTGTTGATAGATCATACAACATCGTGATGAAGCTATAAATCCTTTTTACAAAAAAATAACTTTCTCTTCTCTCTTTTCCGTTTCATAACGTTAGAACCACATTTTTCTAAGTTACCAGAAGTATTTAAGAGATCGGCTCAAATGATATATATATATAGTGTAGGATATAATAACTATCTCCGTTCATGAGACTAGCTTTATGAACTTTATGTAGGTGTTTCATAACTATAAAACCAGATAGATATACTCTTTACGAAATTAATAATACGATGTATAAAACAAGCCGACGCGATATTGGTTACCCTTCAAATCAGTTACCCTATATACACTCAGTCAGAAAAATGCCGATATAGCGAGCATCTAAGTATACAACTTCTATAAGACCACCCTGATTATAATTCGTTGCAACACAAACAGTTAGAATTTCAACCAGATACATTCATACATTGTAGACTGCTTAGAATAAAGAATATTTAACGTCAATTCCGTTCAAAAGAGTTGTTTGTTTATTTATTGTGCTTAAATACTATAATTTCCGCTGTCCAGTTTCTATAAGACCACTTAAAAATTCATGAGTATTATCAATGAAAATTTCGAAACGATAGGGTGATTTACATGTCAATAATTGGTAACCTTGCCATTTCGACTAATAACCTTGAAAATTCATGTTGGGATACTATTTACCAAATTCTGCTGAACGGATTTCTCGATATTTTTCGATTTTTCCGAAATTGCGACCTTGAGTTCTACATTCGTGGAGTTTTAACCTTTTAAGCCCTCTTTATGTGAGGATTTTCTACCAAAATTTGATGAATCCTCACTCGAGCAGTTAAGTAGATGAAATATTGCTTTATTTGCACATGCGATTGTGAGGTATTCGAACCTGTTCTAGCTATTTCCCGCTTATCCCGGTCAGAGAGCTTCGGATTACTTGGAGCTCTCTTCTTCTTACCGTATCCTTGAGGATTCGCCAAATAATTGAGCACTACTTGATTGGATTGTCCAATCCGAGGAGGAATTTCTCTGATACCAACATTTTCTTGGTGAAATGCATCGATTTGTCTCTCTTTTCTCTCCGTGAGAACTTTTCCCTTCGGAATTTTCCAGATTTAATTGATCCAAACAACTAAAACAACGGAAAATGTAACTGGTCTTAAAGAAACTTGACAGTTGAAAATACGAAAACATTCGATTACGCTCAGCGCTTGCAAACACACATATGAAAATCATTCAGTGTATGGTAGTCACCAATACCTACGCACTAGAATATAAATTGAAGCATTGTTTGTTCAAAATGACACAAAGCAGCAAGATCATCACCTGGTCTTATAGAAGTTGGACAGAGTATATAATTGTGGTTTGTTAGACTTGACGAGTGGCTTCTTCTTTAGGAACTTCTACGGAACATCCAGACGAGACTTGTCGACGAAAAACTCCGGGCCGGGAATCTGCATGGCGTGCGCTTCAATTTACATCTCGTCTTCCCATACAATCCAATGCGTCCAATTTTGGCACACGCGATACTACATCCTGGCGCGGGATTTGGCCACCGTATTCAGTTTATATATTCTGTTAGGCGCCTTTCTCTCCTTGAAGACATGAAGTCCGGCCCGCTTCATTGTCTACTGGACGTACCAGACCGAAAAAGTGTCCTTCTTGGCCACATCCCGAAGCGAAAGATTCGGATTGCGCTTGAAGTAATCCATCACCTTCCTTGCCTTCATGGAGTCGGTCGTCGTTGCTTTTCTTCCACTGACAGTTCACCTCTGGGTTGTCTGGGTTTCCTTAAACGATTTTCCCAAACGGGACACGGTCGGATTTCCAATTGTTTCGCGATCCACCTGTGAACTGATCTGAATTTTCCACGACCGCGCCCATAATTTTTCGACTTCTAGCTTAGAAGTCATCTGATAACCACTTTACAGATTGTGACGTAATTTTGCACACGTAAACATTACACTCTAAACTAGTTTTACCCAAAATTTCATCAATTTATTCCCATGCAATAAAAAGTTATACACGGAAGAAAGTTTTGCATTTTTTCGAGTACAATCTTTAGATATGTTAACGAACAAAATAATTGTATTTGATTTGCAATTCAGCTCAATATCGATTGGTGATTATAGTTTATGTTGCCCCAAATAGAAGCTTTGAATCTGGCCAATATGTGGTTTCCACAAGGATTGTGTCACATTTACCCGAAAGACAGTTACCCGAACGACAGCTACCCGAAGGACATTCACTCGAACTTCAATCACCCGAATGTAACAAATCGCCGAATGCAACATTTACCCGAATGTACTTTTTACAGCTATAAACAATTAGAAGGTATTTTTATATTCAATTCTGTTAAGCGTTATTAAAATGAACACATTTATACATTTTCTGGTATTCAGAAATATGTATAAATGTGAAAAATATTTCGTGGGTAGAGCAAATACGAGACAACGACGATGTGTACTATATTTCTCAAAGTTATGAGAAAAACGTATAGTTCCACTTTTTATTAATGTAATTACCATACACGTAGAAGCGAGATTCTAGAATATTTGCGAGAAACAAGGTCACTTTTATCTGGATAGAAAAATTTACCCGAATGATAACAAATCCTAAACGAGAAATAAAGAAATATCGAAAAAAGGATTAAAATTTTCTGATAGTTAATAAAAATTGAACATAGCCTGACAGAGAAGCTCCCTTATTTAATTTTGTATTGAAATATGATTGATACATTTCAAAGCAATGATTAACCTAGCAAACGTAATACATCAGGCAAACGTATGCCTTCCGACCCTCGCTAACGCTCGGATCGTCCTCTATGTTTCAAACTAACAGGTTTGCTTGCGAGAGGCCGTCGCACAGTGGTCCATCAGAAATTCTAGGTGGCATTATATAGAAAAATGAATGGAAATGCCTTGAAATTTGGTGTTTGGGTGTTTTCGAAGGTGCTGAGTCTATTTTTGAGTCATTTTGGTTATGAGCTTCAAAGCAATTGCTGGGGGAAAGGGTAAAATTTGAAATTTTTGTAAAAAAAACTCGTGTGGGTGTCTAAATATATGTTTTCATTTTTACCCAAAACTTATTTTTACCCAAAACCCACAAGGAAGTGCAGGGGGATGGCATAAAATTAAAAAAAAATCGAAAAACACGTGTGGGGTATCAAAACATTTATGACATTTTTTCGCAAAGTAGGTCGAAAGTGGCCAAAAGTCATAAAAGGAAAGTGTAGAGAGGGCCCTAAGGAAGACATTTTGTTATAAAAAACGTTGGAGGTATTTGGAGAATTTGTCACGTCACGTCGGTGGTTTGGGGCCGCCTCGGTTCCTTAACCTCGTTAGATGGGGACTCGACCCCTATTACATTGACCTAAGAATAAATTTCATTACGAAAAAATAAATTCATAAAAAAAATTGCGCTGCGGTGTTGTCAATACGTAAGTACCATTTTTTTTCTTTCCAATTATTTTCACATTTCTAAGACAATTATGCTTCATATTTTTCATGTGAAAATTAACTGCTAAGTTTACGAAGAAATATCACAAAGCCCGTGTTCATTTCTAAAAGATCTCCTAGCCTTAGTCGGTGTTCACACCGGAGCAATAAGCAGCTCAGCAATCAGCAATGCGCAATATGCGTCAGTCAACATATTTTGTTGTAAGGTAAATGATTTTGGTTTGTCCAGTCGAAAATATGATCATGGTTTGTCCACTTTTTTTAATGCTCTAGTTCAGCACACCTTTGTCAAATAAGGTATTCGAATGTTTCAAAACATATAAATAAAATTGTCTTTTTCATGATTTACAGTAGTTTTATAGTATATTTTTACGGAATCACATAAAATTACAACTAATCCTAATTTTGTTTAAAGTCAAGATAGCGATTGTTTTTCGAAAAATCTTAATTTGAAAACTATAAGGTCTACAAAATATTGGTTGAAGAAAAAAATGTGGGAAACTGTTTAGATTTCACTAAAAAATATCAATCACTTTTTGGAAATTTTTGAAAAAAAATTATTTTGAAAATTAAAATTTCTCTTTTTCAAAAATATGTTTTTCAAAAATATGTGTTTCTAAAATTCTGAAAAAAGATATAGCTCTTACGATTTCCAACAAGTCATCAATACATCGGAAGATGGATACTTTTACAGGGAAATAGTTTTTCTGACAACAAGTTTTCCATGTGTTCTGTAAAAAAATGCAACTAATCCTAATTTGTGCCCATTTTTCGATGTATGGACGACTTGTTGAACATTCTGAGGGCTATTTATTTGTTTTAGAACGTTGACTGCCACGTCAGTCAGTTTTTAAATTAGGTGTACCGGTAGGTTTCTTCGGTTTTACAACAGATGGCATAACTTGATTATTATTCCAGTAAATCAAATTTTCAAACATCCGCTGGAAAGCTACTGTCATTGCGTGTCATTTTCAGTACATGTCAAAAAGTTGAAGCGTAAACAACACAGTTTTTTACCATTTTGAATATGTCGGATTTCGAACCAACGAACTAACGAGAGTGCTTTGGCGGGGAGTGTTACTTCATTACTTCAATATGAAGAGAAAAAAATCGAGTAGTTGTATCCGAGACACGACCGCTTAGGACGTAGAACCACGCATCCTTTTTTTGAAATTTGTTGGTTTATCATTTCGGATATTATTTTCGAATACGTCGAAGTTTTATAAATAATTCTTTAGTGAAAAGTTCTGGGGACCATGAAAAGGTTTAATGGTCTGCGAGGTTTTGTAGAATCATTTCGAGAAGCAACGATTCTTTCTCGCACTTGCGAGAACAATACACTAATGGGTCATATGTCGCAATTTGTTTCTTTATCTTAATGCATGCATTGCACTGAGTATTCAACGCGAAGCATCTTCCGTGCATCACCATTCAACAAGCATCAAACACGCGTCTAACATATTCACACAGTTGCAGCGATGGAAATAAAACATCGTTTATGAAAAATCGTTTCTCGACTCTCGGTCAAAACCCTCAACAAAGCTAGGAGCTTGTTGCATCCGAACAGAGCCGATGCACACGAGAGCAAATACGAATGTCAACTAAAATTATCGAAGGTATGCTATTCACATGCCACAAAGCCAAATACTGAGGGCTGGAAGCGACCTATGATCATTTGCACTCTTCTCTTTTTTCGCCTGCTTTGCCATGGCTCGGACGGTTGTGTTAATAGTAATACCAGATGCACTTCAAGTGAAATATTCGCTAGCGTTCACAACTCGAGGGGAAACATAAAACACAAAACGAGCAGAATAAGCGACCTTTGTTGTTTCGGGCACAGAAAGATTTCGAGATTTTTCCTCAGAGGAAATGCAATACTTATACACTAGCGACAACTTACTTACTACGCAAGGGTGAAGTTTACTTAGCAAATATTCTCTTTTCGCTATCCGCCTTCGTTGTTCCTATTCTAGCGGCTGCATAAGTTACCCGTTATTGACAGCTTAATTCGGGAAAGCACACAAATGGATAGAACAAATGTATGGGGAAATAAGAAGACTTCGAACGCCGTGTTTTCAAGTGTTAACAACTGCTCTAACGACATAAAAGAATAGGTTTTTTGCATCGAATCGTTACTGGCGATGAAAAGTGGGTTCATTACGACAATCCTGAACGTCGGGTAACGATACCCCGGCCATGTATCAACATCGACGGCCGCGGATTATTCGAGGCCAGAAGGTTATGCTGTCTATTTGGTGGGACCAGCTGGGTGTGGTGTACTATGAGCTGCTAAAACCGAATGAAACCATTACGGGGGACCTCTACCGACGACAACTGATGCGTTTGAGCCGTGCACTGAAGGACAAACGGCCACGATATGAGCAAAGACACGATAAAGTTATTTTGCAGCACGACCATGCTCGGCCGCATGTCGTGAAACCGGTCAAAACATCGGAAACGCTGAAATGGGAGGTCCTATCCCATCCGCCGTATTCTCCAGATATTGCTTCGTCTGATTACTACCTTTTTCGATCAATGCAACATGGCCTGGTTGACCAGCACTTCTCCAATTTTGATGAAGTCAAAAATTGGATCGATTCGTGGTTAGCCGACAAAGAGGCCGATAATTTCCGCAAATGAATCTGTGAATTGCCAGAAAGATGGAAAAAAGTTGTGACTAGCGATGGGCAATACTTTGAATACTAACCCTTTGCGGTCGTATGTCTGCTCTCAGCCACCACAGCAAGGAACCATACTAAATACTATATTCAACGATATAATAGTTTACAATTTTTCTAAACGAATTTTAATGTATAGTGAACTTTTTCACGAATGTATACGGAGTTTATATGAATAATAGGTAACGGTACTTGCTATAAAAAAACCAATTAATAGCGTGGAAAGAGAAGAGGACCTCTTTGAAGAGATTTTTTTCCGACCGCAAAGGGTTAAATTTTTAACAATTTTTTCAGAATAAAGCATAAATTTTTGAAAAAAAAAAATCAAAGAAACTTACCGGTACTCCTATTATATTGACTCATTTTTGCTGTTTTTGACAAGATAATATTCCAATCAACGAAAATAAATTGACTTAAAAATGCATTACATTTGCAATTTTGAAAAATGCAGATCAGACCTCTTACCACGGTTTTACACTTCAGGGCAGCCCTTTGGTGGTCTTACTAGATCCCTACGACAACTGCTTCCAAGGGCTGTCCGAAACAGAAAAATCTGATAAAGATTTGGATAAATAGGAAAAACTATGTTTTTGGAGAAAAGTAAATGTAAAGTAAAGTAAATTGAGAAATTGTAATAAGGAAATTCGAAAAAGAAGATATTGCTGTGTAATTTTTAGAAATTAGTGTAGGCACAATTGATATGCCGTGTTCTTTCCTTTCCGTACTGTTCTTTAAGGCCAGGAGATCATTCAGAAATGAGCATGGGATATGGAATATTCCGAAAATTAAGCAGGTAATTTAAACATGAAAAATATAAAGCATAAATGCCATGAAAATGCCAAAAGAATTAATAAAAAAAAAAATTATTCTTACGTATATACCAGTATATAGCGAGGATAAGGTGACGTAATCCGAGTCGGTCGCCGACCCACTGTCGGAAGCGGCGGCCTCTCGCAAGCAAACTTGTGTTTTACCGATTGCCCGCTTTGTTTGAAACATAGGAGACGATCCTTTAGTTAGAAACGTCGGACGGCATACGTTTACCTGGTGCATTACGTTAATTATACGTGTCATACATTTTGAGTGCCTGGTTTCTAAACGTGATGCACCAGATAATCGTATGCCGTCTGACGCCAGCTAACGCTCGGTCGGACCTAACTAGAGGATCGTCTTCTATGTTTCAAACTAACCGGGCAATCGGTGGAATACACGTTTGCTCGACAGCTTGAGGCCGCCTCAGTTTCTTATCCTTGTTGGATGCAGACTTCGTCCGCAATTCAGTGATCTCAGATTAAATTTAAAAAAAAATCATAATAATTCATAATGAAAATGGCGCTTTAATGCGTAACGTAATAACACTGAAGAAATTCGTGACGCAGTTACATCGTACTTCAAAAAGTTGGACGCTACGCACTTCGCGCTCGGAATAGAAAAACTCGTGCCACGCTATGAAAAATGCCTTGAACGTTACGAAAGTTTTCAGTCTGTTGAGCTATAGATAGCAAGATATCACACAAGACAAATAGGATCTTTATATAACACTCATCAGAAATAAATATACAAACACTTCCTAATAATTCAATTTGCGTATTATTCGAATATATCCTTTTTCGGGTAAGTATCGCATTCAGATAGATGTTACATTCGGGCGTTTGGCTAGATGTTACACTCGGATGAATTACATTCGTATAATTGTTGCATTCGGGTAAATGTGAATTCGGGTGAAGTGTCAGTTCGGGTAGATGTTACATTCGGGTAGCTTCGGGTAGCATTCGGGTATTTGTTACGTTGGGGTGAATGTCTTTCGGGTAACCGTCATTCGGGTGAGTGGGTTCCGGGCAAATGTGACACAATCCTCCGTAAGACGGCTCTACTTGCCGCACGTGAAACAATGAACTGATTGAGAAGCGAGCTTGGAGAACAAAAAATCTCTCCTTTTGGACTTGTAAATTAGTCGTTGTGTCATTTGATACTTCTTGAATATTTTTATAGGGTTACGTAAAATCTCTATATTTTTTTTATACGGATAAACCACCAACGCGTGAGTTCTTGAAAGACTATATTACGCAAGAAGGTGATCTGGCGTAGTGGTTAACATTCGTACCTTTCACGCTCAAGGTCACGGGTTCAATTCTTGTTCCCGACATTCTTCCTTCGGAATAGAAGTAAAGCCGTGTTCCGAGTGACGAGCCAGCGAATAGGTTGGAAGTCATTATAATACAGTAAAAAAATACATGGGTCAAAATGATGCAAAATAGAAACTTTTTACGCCAGTGGTACTCAATCTTTATTTCAAATGGGCCACAAACACGTGCTAGTCATGGTGTCGCGGGCCGCCAAAAAAAAGAAGAGAGGTGTCCCAGATACGACCTCATTGTTAACGTAGGACTACGAAATTATAACCGACGAGAAGCAAACATTATAGAATTTCAAGAACGAAACTGTTTAGTATAAGCACTTGGTAGCACTGGAAGGGGTAATGCACCGGTGAATGAATGCCTTCGCTGAGTGAGGGGCGCGAACGTTTCGCGAAGCAATAAAACGCCAATTTGAGTATACTTTCGAACTAACTTTCAAAAATCACTGTTGATTACACGGTGTCTGGGGCGATACTGAAACACTAAACTTGCTTTTCAGTTTCTCTCAGCAAAATTACATTTCCAACGCTTCAAAAAACACTCGGCAACCGGCATTTGCATGCACTTATCTTTAAAACGTAATTGGTACCAATTTATCGGTTCAAATAGAATATCACAAAATTTTTGCAATTTTGTTTATTTCATATTAAAATATAATAAAAAAAAATTATTTGTAAATGTCATACCAGAGTATTTCTATTGATCAAAATGTATGCTTTGTAGGCCATACTTGTTGAACATTTTTAGAGACGAATGAACTCTCTGAGTTTAAAGTCTCTTTAATTCAATACCGTTACCGTTGAACATTTTTAGCGTATACTCACCACAGTTAGGCTTTCCACGTGTACGCGTGTTGGCAAACTCAACACCGTGTTCATCCACACACCAACAAACACCGACGGCCTGGTGACACTGAGTCGGTTTATAAAAACCCTGGCTATCGCAATCCGGGGCATATCCTGAGCCTGTAAACACAAACAGAGTCGCTAGATCTCGACGATTCTAAGCACGAATGCCATCCCAACTCACCACTCAAATCATTGCCCAATCGCCTTCGAACGGCAGCACACGGACGGTCGGTTTTCTCAAAGCAACGGCACCATTCGCGGGGATCGATCGTGTTGTCCTGGTCCAGATCGCAGGTGTCGATGAATGGTTTGATGCAGCGTTCGTTCTTGTCATGCTCCAAGTCGTACAGCTCCTGGGAGGACAGCTCACCGTCATTGTTCAGATCGAGATGGCCAAACATCCAGCGTGCCTCGAGTTTGCAGGCGGCCGGGAAGTGAATCTTGTTCTTCTGCTGCTGATGCTGGCGGCGTTTCTTGCTGTCTGCCATTATCACCGAGAACCAGTCCAGTAGTCGGTTGCCAATCGCGGTCAGCTGCTGTGGTTTGCACTCGATTGATTTAGTTGGATAGCCTGTATGTGAAGTAATGCAAAGGAGAAAGTTAATTAACGCAATTTTCATGGCGTACAATATAATCAGCACCGATGAGTAAAATTAACGCTCCCGGTTTTGGTGGCATCTCACGTGGGCACTGTCACTGCACCGTAAAACCGCACCCTTATTAGCACATTCATCAGAAACCGTTCGCTTCATTCAGTACGAACTGAATCACCGGTTTTGAAAAGTACCACAACAAGCGGCAAACTTTTTTTTCTCGAGTTTGGAAATCAAATCTCAACATGATTTAAAACTCATTTGGCCATATTCATGGCTCCTGTTTGAAATCACTTTCCTTTCAGTCAGCCTTTCGTTGATACCAAAGGCATACCAACGGTCCATTACAGAAGAGAGCATTCCCGTCGGGGGAAAAAAAACAAACCGTAGCAGAGGACGAAACTATGTTAAAACCTTTGCAGTAGCTTTTCGACTGAACGATAGTAAGTCAGCGATTGGTTGTATTTTAATTAAAATCCATCGTCCGTCGGTTCGCTCCGTCCATTTGCAATCCGAAAATGGTACCGGGCATCGTGTTGAGATTTACTTCGTTTTCACAATGACGGCGCTGTGTTCCTGCACCGCCCGAAATTGGGTCAGAAATGCTTTAGCGTTTTAGCTACTCTCTAAAATCCATAGGCACATGGTAGAGCATCTCCCGACAGCCAGTTGATTTGTAGTCCCAATATGTAGGCATGACAGGGGGAACACAGGAATCAGACCAAAGAGTAGCGCTTTTATCTTCCCTGCGCTCTGAGTGGTTTCGGCTCTGTCGGGCACTTCATAAATATAATTAAATTCCTCGTCCCGAACGACAGCGTTGCGGTACTGTGCCGGCGTTATTCAGTTGAACAGTGCATTAGATAAAGGTCCATTAGTTGTTATCCAGGTAGGTGATGGTATTACAATTTAGAAGGAAATTGAAGCCGCAGTAGTAAAACGTAAAGAATAAAAAAGTGGGAGAGTCTGAGCCTAGTGTTTGTTACTGTTCAGAAATCCGCCAACTCATTCTTAACTTATTCAATACTGGTGGTGGCCCTAGAAAAATCGTTCGTCGTATGAACTGAATCATTGATTATCAATATTTTCTGTTTTCAATAGTAAACTGTTGAAAAAAGTCAGACAGATATTCCAATCATTGAGCACGATATGATTAGACAACATCCTTTATAATAAATGTTTAACCCTTCAAACCAGACTCTCGTCGAAACTCTTGGGAAAATAGAGTGGCACCATCTTCCAAGTCATCTTCTCGCCTTTGATATTCATAAGTGCTTGATATCGGAAAATGTTGAATAATGTTCAAAATGCATCGTCTCACCTTGTCCGTCACGAAAAAACAGATAAGTACGAACAAGGAAATCATACCATGGAGCGGAGATGGGCAATGCAGTTCCATTTGATAAACGACTTAGTCGCTAATTGTTCACCCAAGTGAACTAGTTCTTTTGAACCGCTGTTTCGCTTTTTCCTTCAGCGATATCATACCGGTATCAAGAACAACATTGAATGTCACCTGGAATCATAGATGCCAGGTTTAAAGACGTGTCTTCATTTTGATGACATTTGGTTTTGCGAAGACATTTCGAAGACTGCTGACGACGAAGTTTGCTGACCCGGCAAACTTCGTCCCGCCCAAAATTTATTTTTCGTTATCACATCCACGTTTTCTTGCTAAGCGCACGTTCATGAGTCCAATCACATAGTTGTTCATTGATTGATGTTCTAATCTACCCTTTATTATTATTTTCTACTATAAAATTTCAGTACTTCCACCAAAACTCGACATTATAATATCAAATTATTTTCATCCACTAACAAATAAAATTCTCCGTTACATGGAATAAATGTTTGATACAGAAAATATGATAGAATGAAAACAGTCCTGAATCGGACAAGTCTATTCTCGAGTTTTGCTATTATATATATATATATATATATATATATATATATATATATATATATATATATATATATATATATATATATATATATATATATATATATATATATATATATAGAGGAAGAGATATAGGAGTGCGTTTTATCACGTTAAAATCAATTTCCACTTTCGAACGAAGATCAATTTCGTTACCGCAAACATCAAATGGACTAACAACGCTCGTCAATATGTAATTGTAGAACACATGCGAATTGCATTTTTCGAATTTTCCCATTTTCCTTCAGAGTTTTCCGAAAATTTTCAGTTGTCATGTTTGGTTGGAATATGTGTATTATTTTTATGGAACCCCCTCTCCATTCTAGAGAAGAGAGGAGTATCATACCATCATAGAAACATTTCTCGTACCCAAAAACTCTCACATCCCAAATTTGGCTCCATTTACTTTATTAGTTCTCGAGTTATGCAGAAATTTGTGTTTCATTTGTATGGCAGCCTCCCCTTAGAGAGAGAGAGGAAGAGTGTCGAACCACCAAACGTTTACCGATCCCTAAATCTTCTATATGCCAAGTTTGATTCCATGCCTTGAGAAAACCATTCGACGGCGAGGAGTCCAGCTCGCCCAGCAACGGTGTTGTGCAGTCGGTGTCCTCACGAAAAATGAAATTTGCCTTCTTCTTCTTCTTTGTTTTAAAGAGGCTTTAGATTTTTCCTGTTCATTCGCCTCTAAGGTTTGCCTCAGCAAGATCCACTGTTTATACTCTAGGCAAATATTCCCCTTCGTTCTTCTTCTTCCTTCCTTTGTTCACGGAGACTTTACATCTTACGATTTCCCCTTCGTTGCTCGATAAGTTGCTCGTTATTGAAAGCTCTGTTCGGGAAAGTACACAAATTGATAGAATAAATGTATGAGGAAATGGGAATGCTTTCAATTTTCATCAATTTAAATCATATACAGATTATGGGATTGTAATGTATAGCATATGAAACAGATCTTAGGGAATTTCCGATTTGTTTGGTATGTAAATCGCCAGAATCCGTTCACGGAAAAAATAGTTATTAACGTTAACTTTAATTCATAAAAACGTGACATGTTTTCTGATTTGGCACCCTTAATGAAAGACGTAGTTCTACGTCAAAAATTTGTTATCGGATGTGGTACAAAATGTGACTACTTTCTAGTCGTAAATCCGACGATTTTACATTGACATCGTTTAGGGTAGGGCGGGGCTAGTTGGTCATCGTGGTAAGTTGGTCAATGACGATATTTTGGAATCTAAGCGTCCAAAACATTAGCGATCTATGGATGAAAATTAGCGAATTGCTGATACAAAAAAATAAGCAAATTGGAAAAACTTTTTATTAAGTAAAAAAAAAGTAATTAAAAAATACGGACATGGTTCCGATTTTACCAAAAAATATTGACGGTTTGCGCATTATAAAATGTGTTTAGAACTGGTCAATAATCATGAAAAAAATCGGCTCAAACGTAAAACAAAGGTTTATTGTACGTATTAGCTTTAAGTGTTAATGAAAATCGCTTTTAAAATTATTTCTATTGAATTTTCATGAATATTCTTTTTCATATAAAGAGGGGCTAGTTGGTCACACAAATTGCTTGTATATAAAATATGAAACGTATATAAAATTTTCAGGTATGCCGTGTTTCATTACGCAAGCTATAAAAAATATAAGAAAACATATGTTTACTGCTAAACCCAGTGTATTTGAATCGGGACAACCACCACACAAACCAGTTGCAATATAATTGTCATATTTGTATTTTTTGCTGTAAAATTTTCATTATATATAATAAACGCTCCTACGAATATCAGAACTCACAATGCATTGAGTAATGTAGCATACCTGGAGGCTATTTCTATATATTTTGGGGCGAACGGTACAAATGTCATTAAAACAAATGCAAGCGGTTGTGCGTCGCAGGGATGCCTGGTGATTTTTTTCAAAAGTCTTAACATGGTACGAGAAAATGTCTTCACCATAATATCGGAGGAAAATTCTTCACACAAAAACGGAACTGTGATAGCTCTATTTGTTTATTCCAGCTTTGAAATTTTGGTTGTAACTCAAACCATATCCATGAAACTAATTGAGGAATAGATGTAACCGGAAAACCTTCGATTTGTGAAGTGGTCGTTTGAAAGATCTAGGTTAATCTATTGTATAGTGGGGCAAAAATAATAGAAATTCAATGTCACAATCATTCGAATTTCGAGCGCAAATGAACTAATGTCTTCTAAAGACAATATGTATTCAGACCGCTTCGTTCGTTGAGACTAAAGCCCTCCTTTTTTGGCGATATTTTCGGCCAATAGTTAGAATTTCATGGAAATAATATCTTTTAAAAATCCACGTACGCTATCATACTGAAATGTCTTCACATATTTCATAATGCCTTCAAAATGTCTTCACTAAATCAAATGTCTTCAAAATAAACACATGTCTTCAAACCTGGCCACTCTGGTTCGCCACAAAGTGGAAGAGAGACGAAATCGCTAGAAAAGATTGCTGCTGCCATACAAATGAAACACAAATTTCTGCATTACTCGAAAATTCATCAAGCAAATCAAACTAAATTTGGCATGTGGAGGTTGGTGCAATCAATGTTTTTACGGTGGTTAGATACTCCGCCCCCTTCTCTTTGGGGGGGCTGCCGTACAAATGAAACACACATTTTTGCATTACTCGAGAATTAATCAAGCAAATGAAACCAAATTTGGCATGTAGAGATTTTAGAATGCTATAAATGATTTTATGGTGGTTATATACTCCACCCCCCTCTTTAAAGGGGAGCTGCCATACATACGAAACACAAATTTCTGCACGACTCGAGAATTAATCTAGCAAATAAAACCAAATTAGGCATATGAGGTTTTAGGGGGCACGAAACGTTTCTATGGTGAATAGTCACTTCTCCTCCCTCTCTAAGGGGGGCTGCCATACAAATGAAACCCAAATTTCTGCATAACTCGAAAATTAATCAATCAAATGGAGCCAAATTGAAGTGAAGGCATGTGAAGATTTTTGAATATGAGAAATGTTTCTATGATGGTATGACACCCCTTTCTCCTCTGAAATGTAGAGGGGGTCCCGTAAAAATAATACACATATTCCAAAAAAACATGACAATTCTCGCGTAACTTTTGAAAAGGTCCAATGTAACATTTTCGCCAACTCGAGAAAAACGTAGTTGAAGACCCGAACATTATTTCGCATGTGTAGATTTTTGAATATGAGAAATGTTTCTATGATGGTATGACACCCCTTTCTCCTCTGAAATGTAGAGGGGGTCCCGTAAAAATAATACACATATTCCAAAAAACATGACAATTCTCGCGTAACTTTTGAAAAGGTCCAATGTAACATTTTCGCCAACTCGAGAAAAACGTAGTTGAAGACCCGAACATTATTTCGCGAATTGTCTTAAAAGCTATCAATCTTTATCACTGTTTTCACCACTAGCTGTCAAAAATAACTCCGTAAAACCAATCGTAACTATTGTTCCGTGATTTGAGATTAAGGTTGAAGCCTCGGAGCGAAAAATGTTACATTGGACGTTTTGACTGCCCGCGTTTGCACATTGGACATATTACGTTGCACTATAAAAATTTGAAACTAACTAATAAACAACAATCCAAATATCAGCATTTCGTTCTAAAGACTGATTATTATTGTTACCACTCGTTCAATTGCATTGAAATCGATAACAACACCTGTAAGAAACAAATTCCAAAACGACCGAAGTACGACTGCGAGTTGTATTGACTGCTTTGTTACTTCGGACGTTTCGGTCGTCGGAGGAAAGTGGCGTCCGAAGTAACAGCCGGGTGCTTAAAATTCGAATCTGTACATTGGATATTTTTTGTATCGGCGACAAAAAGATGAAGAAGATAGATACGTGAACGATTGTTTTTGTAATACATTCAATGACTGAAAACTAATAGCGTGCATCCATTAACTCGGTTTGTTTACACTTGATACATAGGACCTTTTCAAAAGTTACGCGAGAATTGATTTTTTTTAATGTGACAAAATGCACTCCTATATCATCTTCTATCTATATATACAAAAATGGGTCACCGAATGTGTTGATAAGAACAAAACTCGAGAAAGGAATTGTCCGATTCAGGGCTGTCTTTATTCTATCATATTTTCTGTATCAAACATTTATTCCATGTAACGGAGAAACATGTTATTTGCAAGTGGTTGAAAAAGCTTGAACGAGAATTGTGTCTGAAAATAATCTGATATTATAATGAGGAGTCTTGGTAGAAGTACTAGGATTTTTATAGTAAAAGGTAATTTTGAAGGGTAGATTAGAAAATCAGTTCTGCGATTGGACCTATGAACGTGCGCTTAGTAAAAAAAAGTGAATGTGATAAAGAAAAATAAATTTTGGGCGGGACGAAGTATGCCGGGTCAGCTAGGTAATTTATAATGAAGGAAACTTCTACTGGCCAAACGTTTATTATGGCTCAAAAAATCATGCCTATTATCGATCAACTTACCCTGTGTGTGGGATTAGTTGGTCAATTTATTCTGAAATATAAAGACATTAAATAAAAGAGAAAATGTCAAATAATTAATTCTCAGGTTATTTTTCATTGAAAGGGTGAAAGGTAAGCTTCATTGTTGTACATAACATTCAATCGCAAAACTTCGTACTACAAAGTTATAGCCGAATTTATTCAAATATGACCAACTAGCCCCGCCCTACCCTACTTCTTGAAAATCGTATGTCTTACACATGAAAACGTGAAAAACGCGTTTTTGGTGAGTTAAAACTTTGTTACGTCCTGCTGGAACGGATCAAATGCGCTTGATGCGGGATGAATGGAAAGCGTTGCAAGGACAGTGCGGGGCATGCTTTGATTGGTCCATTGACACGAGCAATTTGTGCTCTCCCAGTTGTGCCGTCAAACACGACCAAGTAAAATATAGCGGCGAAGTACAATTAATGGGACGACAACATTTATGAAAAAAGAAGAGTGATTTCTATTTCAGTGTTACTCTAGATAGCGAGAAACATAGGGTCCAACTGAACGGTTAATTTTAAACTTTTCAAATCGATCTTGAACAAGCCACGAGAAAGTTAATCCCTTCCCGTATTATTTAATACGTCACACATCAAGTGATTTCACTACTCTGCTGAGCGTTCTAGCGCCTATGTTATCCAAGTACACCAAGTGTGAGACCCGATGTTGTACGGGAAAGGGTTAAGACAAAAACACGCATTAGACCCAACAAAAAATTCTGCTAGAGAGTTAAATCATAAATTTGGTTTTATCTAAGATAATGTCGAAAGTGATAAACAAGTGAATCGAATAAAAGATAAAACGTTAATAATGTGGTCGAGCGGTAGACACCACCCTTCTATTTTTTTCAGTCATCTTTTCCTCCTCCACTTGTCCTCTAAGGCGAGGCGAAGCTTCTACATCATCCCAATATTTATAAGAGCGTGTTTTTGATAAGTCCGTCCACCGGAGAACAACATTTGCAATTCAAAAATTGAGAAACATAGTGATCAATTTCTGGCCCTGTTTCGATTGCGGCAGAAACAATGGTTCATCTCAATTCAATGTCGCTCTAATTATTGTTAATTGCAGGTAAATATTATCCAAAACGATTCTGCTTGATTCAATACGATTTGTTTGCTAATCGTAGCTGTAATATATCGTATGGATGAAGCTTTCAATCTAAAGATCTTTCGACAGCATCTTACAATGCTGCCAGCACCAACACATCCACATGGGCTTGCTTCAATCTCTTTCTGTTCATTGCTAAAAAATCCAATTCATATGTTTTTCATACTATGTTCATCGGAACAATAGGGACGAATTCCATGCCCCTATACTAGAAAACATCATGTACCTATCGTTTCATCTGAACCTACGCTTTCCCATCCAAGAGATTCGACAGCACCATGTACTTTCGATTCTTGTTACATACTGCACAGCAGCTTCCCAATCCTGACTTAACATCGTACGTCATCCGATGCGTGTATTTACCCGTTTACCCCATCCCCTTTGCCCAATCTAGCAGTTGGACGCATATCGCATACTGATTATCCTTTCTCCCTATCCTCCCATATCCTTCCACCTGCTGCAGGTGGTAGTCCGATAACCTACCACTCTTCTTCTTCGTTGATCGACAAATGCATCGGTGATGGCTGTACGTGAGCTTAATATGATTGCCTTGCCCCCGTAACAATGTTGTTATTCGTTTATTCCAGAAGATTGCGTTCCCGTCCCACCTGATGGATCGGATCGAATCACGCGACCTCACTATTCGTTCACGATTCGCTACCCTGATAATCGAATCAGCAAATTACATCCGAAATGTTAATAATGTAAATCTCTTTCATGGTAACTTTATCGCAATCAATCAATCCAACGCATGATTGATTGTATTCGAAATGACCGACGGTTTTGCTCACGGAAGCAAAAGATCTCTTCAAAAGTTCGTTATTTTGCTATCGGTCAGTTTGACAACTTACGTGCAGCGCTGTTGGTTGATTTTGGGGGTTTGCTGACCGGTTTGTCGAGAACCTCGTTGTAGCCCCGAATTTTGTGCTTGTCCTCGCTTGCTCGTGATACAGCCGAGCTCGACTGGCCGGACGAGCTGGACGATGATCCTCCGAATGAATCGTACTGAGGTTGCTGGCGGGACTGTCGAAAAATTTATTCGGTTTAGTAATCATGTTCATTATTGGGAAGACAAACGTCGTACCTTTTTGTAGGTTGTGTATTTAATGTATTTGTAGTGCTTGTTGTCATATTTTATATCCTCCGGGGTGAACGTATACTGCGAGTTGATGTGATTGTAATGGCGGTTTTTCTCCTCTTTCAACTGTAAAGAGAAACATTTATTTATGTATTAGGTTGCTCCATAAGTTTCATTTTCCGATAACAGGCGGTGCTATTAGGTTCTAAAAATGGTATATCTTTTTTATGAAGACGCGTAAATTTCCATGTAGATACACTCTGTTCAACTTCTATAAGACCAGGTGATGATCTTGCTTCTTCGTGTCATTCTTAAACAGTGGTACTCGACATTTTTTTCGTGAGGGCCACAAACAGTGCTAGTCATGGTGTCGTGTTGTTAAAGTAGAAACAAATATTACAGAAATTCAAGAATAAATTGCTCTTCAGAGCAAATATTTGGTGGCACTGACAAGGACCGATGAATGAATGCTTTCATTTCATGCGCTCCCAAAAACACTCAGAACGGCAACAGAAAATCCGAACCGAATCGGATGTGTGGTAGGTTGACGGCGTCGATAGCCATCGCTGAGGAACCTTCACTTTTTCAGTGAAGACCGCAGCTCTCACCGCTGAAAAATACCTTCTCCTCATTCGGCTTGAAACATGATGTAGTGTAACGCCGCTTTTAATCCAGAAACAATGTTCAAATTCACAAAAATGATTTCATCGATCGGAAAAAGTAACCGATCACGATTTATCAGTCATCCAACCGGCGACCGAATGGCAGCAACAGAGATGCTTTCTTAATGGCCTATCTCAAGGCCGAATGTTTATTTAGTTTTCCAAATTGGTGAATGAACTGAGAAAGTTCGAGAGTCTGAAAGAGCCTCTATAATTTGAAACATTATCATCATTACACCAATAAATCCGCACACACTCCTAAAGTCTCAGAAGATAATAGACGCAGTGCACTCAATATGCATCGCGAATATCCTGGTCTGGTGCAATCATACACAACCAATCTCCACATAACGGTATAAAAACAGCCGCGATACGTCCTATTTAATATTTCTCTCCTGCTTCGCTTCTACCCGCCAGTGCAAACTCTGCACTCTGCTTACTTCGTGCATATTCAGTTAATGCATTCTGAAGCATCATATTTTGCACGTCCGTTCAACAAGATAGCAAGGTTGTTTGTCTGTTCTCAGCCACCATACCTTTTTTACCGTTCTGGTCGTTTGTCTGCGCTCAGCCACCACAGCAAGAAACCATGCTAATCTTATATTTTACTCAACCAAGTATCAGTTTATGCTATTCCTAAACGAAGCTTGATGTCTAGTGAACCTGTTCACGAATCAATACGGTGCTCCTATGAGTGATAGACAACGGTACTCAGTATCAAACAAAGTATTCACCCACAGTAGACAACGGGCAGTTCGTAGAATGCATATGAATGTGGGACAAAAATCATAACTGCAGAATTTAGCCATTTTAACACTTTGGTGTGATGGAAAAGATTGTATCAGAACTAGTGTTTGCATAAATGTCTCATGTTATTTGAATAATCGCATAAGTGCCTCAAGCGACAAAATCTTTGTTCATCTAAAGTGAGAAGTTCTGATCATTTCGGAATAATTATTTGAGTAACTGGTTCAAGTTATGCTGAAGTTGTCTTTAAGCAGAATAATTGTTTGCATAAGTGACTTACGTCATCTGAATAATTTCAAGTTAAAAAAGTCTTTGTTTTTTAAAAGTGAAAAGTGCTGATCTTTTCGGATACACATTGCTGGCATTAATTACACATTAATTACACATTAATTGCATCGATGACAAAAATGTATCATATCCAACGGATAATAAAAAAAATGTATTGCGAATACTTCATATGATTTACTCTTGGAGACTGTTTCCAAAGATTTCACATGAAGACGAATTATGAAATCAAGCAAATGAAACGAAAAAATGAAAAGACACTCCTCCCTTTTTCTTCGAGGGGAGGGGCAGGACTGCCATACAAATGAAACATACATTTCTGCATAATTCAAGAACTAATCAAGCAAACTGAACCAAATTTGGCATGTGGAGGTTTTAGGGGGCAAGAAACATTTCTAAAGTGGTTCAACACTTCTCCCACCTATCTGAGGGGGCGAAATGTTTCTATGATGGTATGACACCCCTCCCTCGGAAAATTAAATTCCAATATGTTCTATATGACACACTCCTAAAGTCTCAGAAGATAATAGACGCAGTGCACTCAATATGCATCGCGAATATCCTGGTCTGGTGCAATCATACACAACCAATCTCCACATAACGGTATAAAAACAGCCGCGATACGTCCTATTTAATATTTCTCTCCTGCTTCGCTTCTACCCGCCAGTGCAAACTCTGCACTCTGCTTACTTCGTGCATATTCAGTTAATGCATTCTGAAGCATCATATTTTGCACGTCCGTTCAACAAGATAGCAAGGTTGTTTGTCTGTTCTCAGCCACCATACCTTTTTTACCGTTCTGGTCGTTTGTCTGCGCTCAGCCACCACAGCAAGAAACCATGCTAATCTTATATTTTACTCAACCAAGTATCAGTTTATGCTATTCCTAAACGAAGCTTGATGTCTAGTGAACCTGTTCACAAATCAATACGGTGCTCCTATGAGTGATAGACAACGGTACTCAGTATCAAACAAAGTATTCACCCACAGTAGACAACGGGCAGTTCGTAGAATGCATATGAATGTGGGACAAAAATCATAACTGCAGAATTTAGCCATTTTAACACTTTGGTGTGATGGAAAAGATTGTATCAGAACTAGTGTTTGCATAAATGTCTCATGTTATTTGAATAATCGCATAAGTGCCTCAAGCGACAAAATCTTTGTTCATCTAAAGTGAGAAGTTCTGATCATTTCGGAATAATTATTTGAGTAACTGGTTCAAGTTATGCTGAAGTTGTCTTTAAGCAGAATAATTGTTTGCATAAGTGACTTACGTCATCTGAATAATTTCAAGTTAAAAAAGTCTTTGTTTTTTAAAAGTGAAAAGTGCTGATCTTTTCGGATACACATTGCTGGCATTAATTACACATTAATTACACATTAATTGCATCGATGACAAAAATGTATCATATCCAACGGATAATAAAAAAAATGTATTGCGAATACTTCATATGATTTACTCTTGGAGACTGTTTCCAAAGATTTCACATGAAGACGAATTATGAAATCAAGCAAATGAAACGAAAAAATGAAAAGACACTCCTCCCTTTTTCTTCGAGGGGAGGGGCAGGACTGCCATACAAATGAAACATACATTTCTGCATAATTCAAGAACTAATCAAGCAAACTGAACCAAATTTGGCATGTGGAGGTTTTAGGGGGCAAGAAACATTTCTAAAGTGGTTCAACACTTCTCCCACCTATCTGAGGGGGCGAAATGTTTCTATGATGGTATGACACCCCTCCCTCGGAAAATTAAATTCCAATATGTTCTACAATTACATAGTGACAGATGCTGTCAGTCCATTTGTATTTGCGCTAACGAAATTGATCTTTGATCGAAACTGGAAATGGATTTTAATGTGATGAAACGCATTCCTATATCTTTTTCTATCTATATGAATAAAAAAGTATCGCCGAATGTATTGATAACAGCAGAACTCGAGAACGGAATTGTCCGATTTAGGGCTGTCTTTATTCTATCATATTTTCTGTATAAAACATTTATTCTATGTAACGGAGAAACATGTTATTTGCAAGTGGTTGAAAAATCTTGAACGAGAATTGTGTCTGAAAATAATCTGATATTATAATGATGAGTTTCGTTAGAAAAACTAGGAATTTTATAGTAAAAGGTAAATTCAACATGGTCGATTAGAAGATCAATCAATGAACAGTTCTGCGATTGGACCGGTGAACTTGCTCATAGTAAGAAAACGTGAATGTTTAAAGGTATTGATAACAAAAAAATGTTGGGCGGGACGAAGTTTGACGGGACAGCTAGTAATTGTTATATAAAGACATTACACTAAAACATTGTTAAATTAATATATTGTTAATATATAGTTCACAAAAAAATAAAAAAAATTACATAATCTTGCACCGCTTTTTCAAGGAAAAATTATTCCGACCCATGCCCGAATTTAATACGATCGCAAAGGGTTAATAGATAGCAATTAGCACAATATCTATAGATATTTATATTTAGAGATTTTTGTGATAGTTTTCAAAGCAGTTTCTGAGCCGGCAATGAGGTATTAAAGGGAATGTTAAAGTTACACTCCAGTTCAGATGCAAAATTTAGGTGGTGCAAAAATGCAAAAGCACTCTCCAGTATGAAAACTGTATTGCACGACTGTGAGTGATGTCTATCTTCAATTTCACCTTTGTATCGAGTAAAATAGCTGTGGGTGCCATCAGCATTGAGAAAAACTTCTGTCTGCTAGCTGTAACAAAACTTCAATAATGATGATCATTATTTGAATTATTTAATCCGCCTCTAGCTTTGAGAAAGGCCGATTTGGAAAACTAAACTAAATTCTCAACCTTGGCATTTGGGCATTTGGAAAGCATCGCTGCTATCTGGTCGCTACCTGAATACCTGATGAGCAGAGTTGCCAGCCTCCCAGTTTTTCCTGGATATTGCCAGTTTTTTAAAGCATGCCAGTAAAACAGCCAAATAGAAAAAAAATCTCCAAAATTATACATTCTTTACACTAGAATGCGTTTGCCATAGCATGACCTTGTGTGCATGTAAATACGCGCCTGAGAGAATTGAGCAGTTGTGTAAGGGTATTTACTCCTAAATCAGTTATAATCCGTTACGGAGTAGAAGTCTTTTCAAATGCTACAATCATAAACCACGCGGTGATTTTGATTGGAAAGTGTTGTCAAACGTATATTGGAACGCTAGGAAACTCTTCAAATTTATTTTGATTGTTCAATAAATAAAAATAACGTAAGCTTTATGACGAGTAACCGTAACGATTATTTATTTAAACTTCTTGTTTTATGCTCTAAGCATGATAATTTCAATGATACTTTGATCATCAACATGACGATAATTGATCCAACTGATGTCATAGAAATGAAGCACATGTGAATTGTTCCCCTTCTACAAAGTCCTTCGAATGTTCGAATGTTTGCGATCGAAATTATATTCAGGATATCGATAATGAATTTAGGGAAATCCAAAACCTGGATTTTACTGACTTCACTGTAAACGAACGCAAAGATGTTTCTTTCTTTTGGAGTAAAATTTTGTCACTAAAAGGGTATGACAATAGTTGTGCTTTTCCCAATTGAAAATAAAAATTCAAACATTTCTGACTTTTCCGTATTCCTCAGAACCGTAAAACGATTGATTTCAGAAAACAATATTAACAAAATAAAACAGAAATAAAACAGTAACTATGCGAGGAATTCTAGCTTCCAAAAATTATGTTGACATTCAGAAAGAACAGTTAGGAATAGTTATAATGACACAAAATGCAAAAAAAAAGTATAATGTTAAAATGTATGGTCACAAACAGGATAAGGAAAATTAAAAATACGATACGATATTTACATATTAAAGCCACCGGAGCGAAATTTTCATTATGAATTCATCATCAATTATCAATTCATTTGCAATAAAATTTATTATGGGGTTAAAGGAATAGGGTCGAAATACCCATCTAACGAGGATTAGGAAACAAGGTGGCCCAAGCCGCTGAGACGACGTAATCCGAGTCGGCCGTCAACCCGCCGTCGGAAGTAGCGGCCTCTCGCAAGCAAGCCTGTTTTCACCGATTGCCGGGTTAGTTTGAAACATAGGAGACGATCGTTCAGTTAGGTTCGACCGAGCATTAGCGAGCGTCGGACGGCATACGTTTGCCTGGTGCATTTCGTTTGTCGGTTACTTTTTGCTTTGAAATATAATTGATATATTTTACTATCATGAAAACGTGCTCTGTTTTCTAATTTGGCACCATTACTGAAAAAAGTGGTCCTACTTCGAAAATGTTGGATAATGATTTCTTAACTTTTCGTTATTCTTCTGTTAGACTAAGGTTACTTTGGATCGGAGTACGCACGAAAATTTGATTGTACGAATAGAAACAAGTTTGTTCGATAGAAGCTGACGAATTCGAACGAAGCAAGGGGGAAGCAATGTAACCACACCAATACAACTCAATGTGGTTGCTTACTTTCACTATTGCATACAATTCGTACGATCACTTCTCTGCATCCAGTGTCACCGCCGCCTAAAGCTGATCTAAACAAACAACTCAATTTATATTCTAGTGTATTGGTATTGGTAACTACCATACACTGCATGGGTTTCATATGCGTATGTGCAAGCACTGAGAGTAAACAAATGTTTTTGCATTTTTCAAGTGTCAAGTTTGTATAAGACCAGTTCCATTTTCCGTTGTTTTGATCAATAAATCTGGAAAATGCCGAAGGGAAAAAACGACAAATCGCTGCATATCATAAAAAAATGTTAGTATCACAGAAATTGCTCGCCAGATTGAACGGTCCCATCAAGTAGAAGAGAGCTCCAAGTAAGCTCTCCGCCCGGGATAAGCGGGAAATAGTTGGAATAGCTTCGAATACCTCAAAAACCCTCATGCAAATAAAGCAATCTTTGAATTTGAATGTTTCCCGGGATACAATTCATTACGTTTTGGTAAAAAGAGGGCAAAAAAGGTCAAAGCTCCTAATATTACACCATCTCAGATCGAAAGACGTCTGAGTTTTTTTCAAAGCTCGCATGAACCGACAGTGGGACATGGTATGTAATGACAAAGAATGATTTCAAAAGAATACATTTCGAATCATAACGAAAGCTCCTCAATGTAAGACGACATTTGTTTTTACCTTCAACTTTGCTAGGTTATCTTTAGCGATGAGTTCAAAAGTTCAATTCGGATGGTTCTGATGGTTCAATGGGTACTGGTGTAAATTACGGAAGAAGAAACAGTATTTTTCAGCCAAGATCGTTGGTGGAGGATCGTGCATGGTTTGAGCGGGATTCTGTGCAACCAAAAACTTAAGATAGCTTTCACATTCTTCAAAATGAATAGCAAGGATTACATACATATTATGGAATCCTGTCACCTGCCGTTTTTCGTAGATATCGTCGCAAAAAAAAATCACATTCTAGCAAGACAATGCCGGTATTTATAACAGCAAGGAAGCTAAGCAATGGATTAAGGACCAAAAACTTGACTTATTGGACTGACCGGCTCGCTCTCCAGAATTGAATCCTGCTATGCTGAATCTACATGAGGGAAAGCAGTACACCACGGTTGATGAACTCAAGGTCGCCACAGGAGACAGAAGAAATATCGAGAAGTCTGTTCTGTTTAGTAACTAATATACCAATACGAATTTTCCAGGTTATGAGGGTTACCAATTATTCACATGTAAATCTGCCGATAGCTTTGAATTTTCCATTGAGATTACTTTTGAAATGGACTTATAAAAACTGGACAACTGAAATTATCATATTCAAGCCCAATAAATAAACAAACAACTCTTCTGAACGAAATTGACGTTAAATATGGGTTTTCACCGTGAAGTGACGTTCGTGATCAGGCCCTATATCTTGTTTAAATTTTATCTGGTTGTGCTACAACGAAACATATTCGAGGTGGTCTTACAGAAGTTGGACAGAATGATGAAAGCGTTGACAGCAGTTAACATGAAAACCGATGAAAAACCATACGCCAAATAGAGCTGTATGCTCGGTTCTTTAGGCTTCAAAGCGTGTTATGGTCCAGAAATCTACCTAGAAGGAACTAGCATCAGGTTATTGAGATGAAAATAGAATTTTGTTTATGTGTTGCTTCCTCACTGGTAACACGACAAAAACTCAGATTGTTATTGTTACCATTGGAACCAGCAGGATGTTAAAAAATCGTGAAAGTCGGTTTTATGAAGAATCACTTTTCACGCAGCTCAAAATCTATCGTTGAAAGAAGTGAAATAAAGTACGAATTGTTGCCACATCAACCGTTCTTGCCCGATTCAACCTCTGACGGTAAAGGCAGCCGTGGAACTGTATTAGCTATGAAATTCATTAATATAAAGATCAGTGGAAAAAGTTAATGTATTTCGATCTATAAAATCGTGTTTTTTCTGTCGAACGACAAACCTTTTTGTACAATCTGTTTTTTTTAATTTTCTTAGTCTTTCTGCTCGAATTCTCATCCAGGTTTTGAGGACACTTCGAATAACCCTACAATTAGGGAAACGCACAAACCTGCTAATTGCCGGCGAGGGACAAACAAAATCCAGTAATTCTAACGCGAGAAACAAGATGAATCCTGATGAAAACGAAAAAATGAGCGCAAAAAAATCTGGTTTGGTGAATAATAATTTTAAAAAAACTAAATAAACTCAGGCCTCCCACCTCCCTCACCAACGCACACCATTCTAGAATGAAAATTTCCCCATAAAGCTCTTGGCGTTATCAGTACTCTCTCATTTGTGCTTGGTTCATGTTATACGCCACAGCATGGGAAAAAAGAGTTATTTCAAAAGAAATTCATGCGGTCAGGCGTAGGTTTTCCTTCTGTATTGTATTTTATGAATGGTAAATGCAAACATCGTAAATATAAAATCAGCATCTACTTTGAAAAGGGGCCTACGGAAGTATGGACGCTTCGCATGAGTGAAATAAAGTTTATCACAGTTGAATTGACTGTTGGACGCATGTTTCAAAACTTGGACGGGTATGGAAATTTAACGATGGCAATTAGGTAGACCCAGAGTGCCAAAGTGTTTATGGAAGACTCATGTGATCATTTTGACGATATTGTATTGCTTCAAGGGCACTTAGCAGTAGGTTCATGGATTTTCCGGGGGATTGCATGTTAGTCATATTATCTTTGTGTCGTTAAAAATGACTTCTATCTTATGAAAAACAGCAGAGTAACAGCTCTGCCAAATGAGTAAAGAGATAATATTTTAACGTAAAACTTACAATCATAACAATTTGAAATAAACTACAACGCGAACTCGAGTATATACAGTCTCCAATTTCATTTCACTGTATAAAGGGTGTCCACATCAAATTGCATCACGATAAAAACGCTGTAGAAATTCACCCATTGGGTATTTTCTCTTCGAAAATTTGGGTAGAAGTAGGTCAGAATGTATTATTACACTGTATTTTTTTATCGCTGTCCGTTCTTAGAAAATTGGTAAAAGTTGTCACCCGAAAAGCGACAATTAAATTATTTGAATTTTTTGACGTAGAATTACGTCTTTCGGAAACATATTGGAGTACAAATTGAAAATCGAAAATCGAGCACATCGTGAAAATTGTCCAATTTTAAACCCTTTTTGCTCAGTCATTTCATGATGGATTAATGAAATTGTTGCGTCAATCGATTTCGGCACTCCATAACAAATTTTTATATCGTAGAAAATAGTATATGCCATGAAACTAACTATCGAACAATTGAAAAATTTCAACCCCTATCCTAACGTAAATACTCACTTCTGATTGGTCGAAATTGACGACACATGCGGCGGGTTCCTAACAGAGACATCAAAACCAAGCTGCCTGGGGGACTTCAAAATCAATATGCCTGGGAGACAGCTTTGCAAATACATGCAAGTCGGGGGTATTTTTTGGCATTGAGCACTTTTGTACTCACTTGTCGTTGTGCAGACCGGAATATGTTTCCATAAAACATACTTTTAAACTGAGATGCCATTTCAGATACTAGAGGTGAATTAACTTTCGCGATTTGAGAACTACGTAAACATGAGATGTGCAATATTTTCAGAGGAAAATGTAAAATACAATGATCGTTTGACAATTCTTCCGTTCACATATTTTAGTAGTCTTGGGCATCATATCAAGCGTAAAAGGATGTTCATCAAATTTATTTGTAACGAAGAACATAATCTATTACAAAAATTTCGATGCATTCTAAAATAATATTCGGTAAAAAAGTGGATTGCATAATATAATTGCGTAGTTCTACGTCGAAAATATGCGGTCGTGTCCTAGATACAACCCCTTACAAATTTGTTTATACAAAAATACTTAAGTCTCGATTAAAAATAGGGTATGGGGGATTAAATTTGTGATTTTATGTATAGTTCGAGGCCAAATTTAAGAAAAAAATATTCATGTTTTTTTCTGCATAGGGCCACAATAATTGTTATTTTTCATATAATATTTTCTCTTCGAAAATTTGGGTAGAAGTAGTTCAGAGTGTATTATTACACTGTATTTTTATCGCTGTCCGTTTTTAGAAAATTGGTAAAAGTTGTCACCCGAAAAGCTTTTGTGCAAGCATCAGGAAAATCCTCAACTCTCTCATCGGGACATACGAAAACAACTCGAAAGTGTATAGTTAACGGTGAGTCGTGTGATTAAACGTTACTACGAAACTCTGAGCATCGAACGGAAGGAGAAATGCGAACAGAATGGATGTTCTATTAGTGATCAGGATCACAAACGTGTCATGAAAACGTTCAAGCGGAATCCCAATGCTTCGGTCATGGATGTGACCAAAAAGTCTGTATTTCGTCCACAGAGCCAAGAATCTGGAGGGACTGCGTACGTACAAAGTGCAGAAGACTCCAAATCGTAACGAACGGCAAAATACGGTGGGAAAGTCCGGCAGCTTCCGTGGCTACTGTTCTTCACCGCCTAGCACAAGTTTGATGTTCCGGAAGAAAAAAGAAATCAGCAACTTTCCAAGTTGGCCATGAAATACCAAGTTTGTCATGATTTGACAAGCGATCTGTTCATGTAGCAAACGGAGTGCGCCCTGGCTACCTGGACTGTAAACGGACAGGTCTACCTCAAGGAGTGTCTACATAAGCGTTTGCTTCCTCAGTTGAAGCAACGACAATTCAACTTCAACAACAATGTTGTCTTTGTCGAATCGATTGGTAACGTAGCTACGTTTGCACTAGTCGATTGGAATTGATTCGAACGGGTTACAGAATGCGAAATTTCTATCCTTTCGGGTAATTTTGACTTCATCAGTTTTCATAATACGGGTGAGTAGTAAGTAAATCAGTCGTCAGATCTGGAATTTCTGAAGAAATTACATTATCATGGTTTCCTCATGACGTATTTTGCGGACTAACCAAACTAAAAATGCGTGAGGCAATCTTCGCTTCTTCCATTCAACCGAATACATCCAGCAATAGCTGGAACCGAATCCGATTTTTTATACAAAAATACTGATGTCTCGATTAAAAATAGGGTATGGGGGATTAAATTTGTGATTTTATGTATTGTTCGAGGCCAAATTTAAGAAAAAAATATTCATGTTTTTTTCTGCATAGGGCCACAATAATTGATATTTATCATATAATAATCGGTATTCTAGCAGTATCGTATATAGTTTCCAACCTATTCTTTTGTCCACAAAGTTTTTTTGTGCATAATTTAATCAAAATCGGTCTATCCGTTTCGGGGGAGTTCGATCACAAACACCGTGACACGAGATTTTATACATCCACTCCATGCCAAACCGATATAGTGGTTCTCAGATTTTCGTGAAAAGTGGTAATTTTGTTCTTTATCACAAAACATTAGACCCGTATTTTTTTATTTTTTCGTTAGGGTGACCATTTCCATTTTAGAGTGGTTCGAAAAATCAATTATCTCCACTTTTTTCCAAAAATGACTTTTTTGAAAAAAATTCATAACTTTTGAACCACTGAACGTTTTAGATGATTGAAGAAATTGGAAAAAATAACATGTTTAAAGTTTTCGTTCAATATTCCTATGTGACGAGACTAGATTTATGCGACAGTCTTCCCACACGTGTGGTATTTTTATTGACTTCAATTTAATATATCGATCATCCAAATCGGTTCAGTAGTTTTGAATGAAAGGCTCATTGGTTTCAACTTGATATGTCGATCATCAAAAACGGTGGTTCAAAAGTTATGAATTTGAAAAAAAAGTCATTTTTGGGAAAAAGTGGAAATAATTGATTTTTCGGACCACCTCAAGATGGAAATTTGCACCCTAATAAACAAATATCGAAATACGGGTAAATGTTTTGCGATTAAGAACAAAATTACCACTTTTGACGAAAATCTGAGAACCACTATATCGATTGTATATAAATTCACCTTAACGTTGAAATATTATAAACCAGAGATGCCAAGAAAACGGTAAGATGCCAGGAAAACGGTAACGGAAGCGGAAACGGAAACGGAAACTGAAACGGAAACGAATACAGAAACGGAAACAAATGCAACGTCAACGCTCAACGCTCAACACGAAAAAGGAAACGGAAATGGAAACGGAAACGGAAACGGAAACGGAAACGGAAATGGAAACGGAAACGGAAACGGAAACGGAAACGGAAACGGAAACGGAAACGGAAACGGAAATGGAAACGGAAACGGAAACGGAAACGGAAATGGAAACGGAACCGGAAACGGAAACGGAAACGGAAACGGAAATGGAAATGGAAATGGAAATGGAAATGGAAACAAAGCCAGAAACGTAAATAAATGCAACGTCAACGCTCAACGCTCAACACTAAACGCTTAACGCTCAACGATCCACGCTCGACGTTCAACGTTCAACGCTTAACGCTAAACGCTCCATGCCAAATGTTCAACGCTCAACGTTCATTGCTAAACGCTCAACGCTCAACGTTCAACGTTCAAAGTTCAACGTATCGATCAACACTCAACGTTAAACGCTCAACGCCCATCGTTCAAAGTTCAACGTTCAACGCTCAACACTCAACGATCAGTACTCAACGCTCTCCGCTCAACGCTAAATGCTAAATGCTCACCGATCAACGCTAAACGCTTAACGCTTAACACTCAACACTAAACGCTCAACGCTAAACGTTCAACGCTAAACGCTCAACGTTCACCGTTCATCGTTCAAAGTTCAACGCTCAACGATCAACAGTCAACGCTAAACGCTCAACACTCACCGTTCATCGCTAAACGCTCAACGTTCAATGTTCAACGTTCAACGTTCAACGTTCAACGTTCAACGTTCAACGTTCAACGTTCAACGTTCAACGTTCAACGTTCAACGTTCAACGTTCAACGTTCAACGTTCAACGTTCAACGTTCAACGTTCAACGTTCAACGTTCAACGTTCAACGTTCAACGCTCAACACTCAACGATCAGCACTCAACGCTGAATGCTCAACGCTCTCCGCTCAACGCTCTCCGCTCAACGCTAAACGCTAAACGCTAAACACTAAACGCTAAACGGTAAACGTTCAATGCTAAATGCTCAACGATCAACGCTAAACGCTTAACGCTTAGCGCTCAACGCTAAACGCTCGACGCTAAACGCTCAACGCTAAACGCTCAACGCTAAACGTTCAACGCTAAATGCTCAACGTTCAACGTTCAACGTTAAAAGTTCAACGCTCAACGATCAACACTCAACGCTAAACGCTCAACGCTCACGCTAAACGTTCAACGTTAAACGCTCAACGTTCAATGCTAATCGTTCAAAAATCAACACTAAACGCTTAACGCTCAACGCCTAACGATCAACCTTCAACACTTAACGATCAATGCTGAACGCTCACCGTTCAACGCTAAACGCTCAACGATCAACGCGCAATCACAAACACCCACACACAGAGCAAAAACAACAGGTCGGTTTAGAACCACCTTGATTTTTTTCAATTAACGGCATGTAGTGTACTGCAGGTAACAGATAATTGCAATTTATATAGCTTGTTTTGAGGAATAAACCATAAGCAATTAAGCATTTGTAATTTTTCTACATCTACAAGAAGATTTAAGTCATTTTCCGTACATGTCAAAAATCTATCTTTTCCTTTTTTTACGCATTGAAAACACAAAACGCTAGAATGAGGCAACAGGAAAAATGTCACCATACAACTAAAATATCAGCGTAGTGACCCCTTCTATTTGATACTTTAAAAAAACAAGAAGTGGGTTATATCTGTGATATAACCGCAAGGTAGACGTAGGACTATCGTTGGATCGGTAATCATTTATTTGAAATTGGATCTTAATCAATTCTTAATGCATGAATCAATGAATATTTTGAACGATTGCTGAAACTTTTTTCTTATTAGTGTGTGGGTGAACGGGTATAAGTATGGAATTGTTATTAACATAAAATTCAACTCTTTTGGTAGTCCCGAAACGAACCGATGGAATTTGATTGGCCTTGTAAAAGCAACTGAAGATGTTTGATATATGATTCGTTTTTGTTTTCGTGAGAATAACACGAGAACATTATCACTCCATACGCACAAATTCGCAAATATTCGCAAATCGGTGCGAATATTCCACCGCTCGGACGCATTCACACGCAACCAATTTTTCATGACTGTTCCATGCGAAAGCAGAACAGAAACTGATGCTACTGGATTGCATCAAGGGAACAGCAAGCCGAATACATAAATGGGTGCGAATATTCTTTCGCTTGGATGCATTCACACGCAAACAATTTTTCACGATTGTTTCATGCGAAATGTGTATTTTTTATCTGTGTATTTATGTAAAGTTTTATGTATGTAAACTAGTCTAAGTTTTTACTCATTAACACAAACACATTGTCGGATGAATTATACAATATACAATACAATACAATGCGAAAGCATAACAGGAACTGATGCTATTGGCATCACGGGAACACTAAGCCGAATTAATAAATGGGTGCGAATATTCCTTCGCTCCGACGCATTCACACGCAACCATTTTTCCATGACATTTCGTGCAAAAGCAGAACAGAAACTGATGCGAGTGAAAGTACTCACGCCTTGCGTGTGTCCGCTATGGTTTCCCAAACACTCATGCAAGCGAGCAAAACAAATCACAGCGTGCATGTATTCGCTATGACGGTTTCTCCAGGTGCCTAGATTTTGCGTCTGTGTTCGGGAACACATTGCGATCACCAATCATCATCAATGAGCTAGATTGTTATGATTTCAATAGCTTTCATTCAAAGCAATTTTTAGCAATTGAAACGATTTTTTGGACCAATAAGTGACAATCATATAACTCGTTTACATTTTATCATTCGGATGAAGTGATTATTATACAACTCCATTCAGCCGGTAAAGAGGTATTAACGTTCAAAACCTTGCAGTCCAGCGTCACTCTCTCGTTTTCGAAACTTTGAACTCACACCCCGGTACAGAAATGAAAGACGTAGTCCTACGTCAAAATCGGTAGGTAGCGCCATTCCCGAGATCTAAAGGGTGGTCGGTTCAGGGTCACCGGTAGGATTAGGGCAACCTTCTCCCAATTATCTAATTTCTAAACAAGCAAATGTGTTTTGTTTTCCCAAAACAGAATCATGTTCACGTACAAAATGATAGCAATTTTTCAAACAATATATGTGATGTCTATCTACGCAACGAGAATAATGAATGTGTATGAAGTGAGAGCTCATTTTTATTGGCCAATCTGCGAACTTACTTCAGCCGACAAGATAGGCTATAAGGCTAACTCAGTAACATTATAGACCAGCTTTCGGCAATGTCACTGAACCGGAAATGGGAGAGACGAAAATTCCCGATGGTGAGGCATGGATGTAATAACTTTTGTGGCGGCCTAATAGAGTGAAAAATAACAGGATCCTCGTTCGATGGAATCCGAGAACAGTTTTATGCGAGAGCTAACGCATAATTTTCTTCTCCCGGATTAATCGGTCCTATAGCGCCGATAAATTGCCGTTCGTTTTCCCGTTTATAGCACCTTTGATAGAAGTCGATCATCAATTTCCCCTCTGTATTGAACAACGAAACAAATACAATAATCGGAAGAATTGACCGATTGGTAAAACCTTTCCGTGGAGACTAGGATTCAGTTAGTCAACTCTGGATACGCATTTCATACGTGAAGGATATGCGAACAACTTCAGCATGTTTCTGATTGCTCAAATGTAATTTAATCGAAAAAAATCAAACAAAATTCACTAACCATGTTTACAAAAATTCCGTCAATCACACTATCAATAGATTCGAATCATTTCAATAAGGGAACAATGCAGCAGATCGGCTCCACCTTTAATAACGGTAACTCACCCCAATAATAAAGAGCATTTTCCACATCTATTCCACTGGCAATTATCGATTCCAGCAACGGCTGGTCGTTAAAATGTAAACTAATCCGATTGTCTTCCTAGCCACACCTCATTACAAGAGGACTCGAAGCGCTAATGGCGGGCTGAGGTGCTTACAATGTAATTATCGGTACACACCGATTGCCGTGGAGTGGCTCGGTAATGATGGTAACACCGAGTAAGTCAATTTTCAATTAACGACACGTTTGTTTGCTAACCATTTCAAAGTTCCATCTCATCGCCTCAGTCAATTGGCAAATGGACTCTTTTTTTCTTATTTTTATTTCGCTCTCTAAAGTTCACTTGTTATTCTCGACGAGTTTGCGAGTAAAGTTTTAATCCGAATGAAGTACTC
Organism: Toxorhynchites rutilus septentrionalis; assembly: GCF_029784135.1. Classification (NCBI taxonomy): domain Eukaryota; kingdom Metazoa; phylum Arthropoda; class Insecta; order Diptera; family Culicidae; genus Toxorhynchites; species Toxorhynchites rutilus. The sequence goes on along the minus strand of NC_073744.1, from coordinate 75,276,351 downwards.
GAAGACAAACACTCAGAAGGATGGCTTTGAATGAAGGATTGCACCCGTGGGGATGAGCTGGAGAGAAACAATCTTGGAAAAAGTTGCTGCAGCTGCTGATATAGCAGCGTATATATGCTGGCTTAATTAGAGTTGAATTACTTTCGAAGTAAATTGCTTTGGCAAAACAGGAACGATACACTAAGCCCTGGGCTATGTGTGGAAGAAGCTGGTCTGATGTCGCTCATGTCTTTTGGGATGGAAGTGACAGACCTAATGGCTAATGTTCACAGAATGTGTCGAATTTCTGCGGGGAGAAGCGAAAAAGAATTGTTTCGCATCGTTAGTAGATTGGGATGTAATTAAAGAGTTTTCTATCGGTTACTGGACAGGCTGAGATCGACGCTTATAGATAGAATGAATTTGTATAATGGTCTGATTCTGATAGGAACGTTCTAAAAATTATTTTAGAATATATCGCAATTTTCGTAATAGATTATGTTCTTCGTTACAAATAAATTTGATGAACGCCCTTTTACGTTTGATATGATGCCTAGGACTACCAAAATATGTGATCGGAAGAATTGTCAAACGATCACTGTATATTACGTTTACCTCTGAAATTATTGCACATCTCATGTTTACGTAGTTCTCGAACCGCGAAAGTTCATCCACATCTAGTATCTGAAATGACGATTTTCACAAGCTTCTCAGTACAAAGCGAGTACAAAAGTACTCAACACCAAAAATTTCCACGACTTGCTTATATTTTCAAAGCGGAATCCCCCAGGCACATTAATTTGAAGTCCGTGTTAGCCTTCAAACGAACACAACAGATCACCATGGTTGTATGATTAAATTGACCCATTTACAACCTACCTAAGTTTGTTCGATTAATCGCGTAACAACTCGTCACTAAAGAGAACTAAATGATGTGTGGAACACTTTTCTAAATTGAAATGGCATTTACATTCTACTGTACGAAAATGATTACTTTGACTTACTTTTCAAGTCTGCTAATCCTAGCACACACGTTGATTTATAAATTAAAATATTATAAGCAAATATTCTCCAACTCTGACTGTTCCACTTGGAGGTCACTTTGTAAAGAGACTTGATATAACGTAATGTGGCACAAAGAGCCTCAAATCGTACCGCGAAACAATAGGTATTAATCGTTCATTTTACACAAATATATCTGCGTGTGACTGTTGTGTTGCGCTACAAAATGATGTGTAGCACGCGACAAAATAACGCATTACAGTGTCTTGGCTAAACTTTCCGTACGATTACTGAAATGTTACAAAGTTCTTGTTGCGTTTATGACGAATCTTGATCTTCATATTAAGTTTATATTAAACGCTAAACGCTAAACGCCAAACGCCAAACGCTAAACGCTAAACGCTAAACGCTAAACGCTAAACGCTAAACGCTAAACGCTAAACGCTAAACGCTAAACGCTAAACGCTAAACGCTAAACGCTAAACGCTAAACGCTAAACCCTAAACGCTAAACGCTAAACGCTAAACGCTAAACGCTAAACGCTAAACGCTAAACGCTAAACGCTAAACGCTAAACGCTAAACGCTAAACGCTAAACGTTAAACGCTAAACGCTAAACGCTAAACGCTAAACGCTAAACGCTAAACGCAGAGCGCTAAAAGCAGAACGCTAAACGCTCAATGTTCAATGCTAAATGCTCAACGATCAACACTAAACGCTCAATGTTCAATGCTAAATGCTCAACGATGAACACTAAACGCTTAACGCTCAACGCTAACGCTCAACGCTAAACGCTCAACGCTAAACGCTCAACGCTAAACGCTCAACGCTAAACGCTCAACGCTAAACGCTCAACGCTAAACGCTCAACGCTAAACGCTCAACGCTAAACGCTCAACGCTAAACGCTCAACGCTAAACGCTCAACGCTAAACGCTCAACGCTAAACGCTCAACGTTCAATGCTAAACGTTCAACGATCAACACTTAACGATCTATGTTGAACGCTCACCGTTCAACGCTAAACGCTCAACGCTCAATGCTCAACGATCAACGCACAATCACAAACACCCACACACAGAGCAAAAACAACGGGTCGGTTTAGGACCATCTTGACTGTTTTCAATTACCGGCATGTCATGTACTACAGGTAACAGATAATTGCAATTTATATAGCTTACTAGCTGACCCAGCAAACTTCGTTCCGCCCAAAATTTGTTTTTTGTTATCAATACCTTCAAACATTCACGTTACGTTACTATGAACAAGTTCATGGGTCCAATCGCAGAACTGTTCATTGATTGATCTTCTATTCGTCCCCGTTAAATTAACTTTTTTAAATTCCTAGTATTTTTAACAAAACTCATCATTATAATATCAGATCATTTTCAGACACAATTCTCGTTCAAAATTTTTCAACCACCTGCAAATAACATGTTTCTCCGTTACATGGAATAAATGTTTTATACAGGAAATATGATAGAATAAAGACAGCCCTAAATCGAAAAATTCCTTCCTCGAGTTCTGCTCTTATCAACACATCCGGCGATCCTTTTTTTTTTGGTATAGATAGAAGAAGATATAGGAGTGCGTTTCATCACAATAAAATCCATTTCCAGTTTCGAACAAAGACCAATTTCGCTAGCGCAAACATCAAATGGACTAACAGTACTTGTCACTATGTAATTGTAGAACATATGGGAATTTGATTTTCCGAATTTTCCCTTTTTCCTTCAGAGTTTTCCCGAAATTTTCAATTGTCATGTTTGGTTGGAATATTTTTGGTTGAAATATGTGTGATATTTTTATGGGTCCCCTTTTCATTCCAGAAAAGGGAAGGGTGTTATACAATTATAGAAACATTTCTCATACCCGAGATCCCTCACATCCCAAATTGTGCTTGATTAGTTTTCGAGTTATGCAGAAATTCGTGTTTCATTTGTATGACAGCCCACCCTTATAGAGCGGGAGGAGTGTAGAAATATTTATTACATTCTAAAACCTCTACATGCTAAATTTGGTTTCGTTTGCTTGTTTAATTCTCGAGTATGGCAGCCCCCTTTTGGAGAGGAGGCTGGAGAGTCTAATCATCATAGAAACATTTATTGCACCCTAAAACCTCAATATGCCCAATTTGGTTTCATTTGCTTGATCAATTCTCGAGTAATGCAGAAATTTCCGTTTCATTTGTATGACAGCCCCCATTTGCATGGCAGGGGTCTCAAACTATCACGAAAACCTTGCCCGGCCCCAAAAAACCCCTACATATCAATTTTCATGTTGATCGGTTCAGTAGTTTCCGAGTCCATAAGAATCAGACAGACAGACAGACATAAATCCATTTATATATATATATATATATATATATATATATATATATATATATATATATATATATATATATATATATGAAAATGAAAAAAATGAAAATTATGATTGAAATTATGAATTTACTTTACCGTATCGAATATGTATTCTATGTAATGAACCAACACGTTTTATCGGGAATTGGGAGAAAATTCCGAACGAAAACTGTGTCTGATAATAACTTTATATTATAAAGGTAAGTCTTCGGGCAAAAAACAAGAAAAGCATAGACAAATAGTTGAGAAAATGTCAGGAATACACGTGTTAACTGATCAAATACCATAGAGTAGAAATTTTCATTCAAATTTTAACAATTTAAAACTGTCTTCGGTCCTGATTAGCAGATAGAAAGTAATTTCCCTCCAAGCAGTCTTCAGAAAACAAACGCAGCGCTGGGCTTGAGTTTAATTTTCAGCAGCGCGCGTTCAAAGAAAACCCGTATTCTCTCTCGGTGCGAAGAGCACAAAATTCATAAACACGACAGCGCAAAATGTACCCGGCGCAGAACTCAGATACTAAACATTTCTTCTCACTTGTGTGAAGCGCGTCTCATTTTATACACACACACACACACACACACATACACATCAAATTCTAGCGCTCGCTTTGTCTTCGTTCGTTCTAAGCAAAGCATAAAAACAACGGCGCGCCCCCATTTGAACCTTATACGCTTGTGTGAAGAAAAATATCTCAACAGAGAGAGCAATTCAGATTCACGCGCGCAGTATAGAAATACGGCGTAAGCACGGTGCAAATTTCAGCGTAAAACTCAGCCGGCGCTGACAACCAAACATTTCATCTGTGTTTCGGAGCGTGCTCATTCGCCAGAGCGCATGTGTGCACAAGGAGTGGGAGCTCAACTGGGTACAAAAATCTTGTTGCGCATCAGCACCGAGTTACATTCTGAAGACTGCCTCCAAGACACGAATGTTGTCACCAGACGTAGACACTGTACATTCACCATCGCAAATATAAGCAAATCATACTATAAAACGCACACCAACAAATCGTCTCATTCCTGAACCCGAAAACTCAGGTTCGCTATAAATTCAAACGAAACAAAAAAAAGGTAAAATTTACTGATGTAAACCGTTTAAGTAGTTATGGTATACTATATATATTTTATCTGTCGCAAAGTGTCAAATATTTGGCTACGGTCAAACAATGTAAGGGCACCTTCAGTAATGACTACTTGTACTATTTACATCAGTAATTTTCCTTTTTTTGTTTTGTTTAAATTTAGTTAGTTTAGTTAGTTCATTTAGTTTAGTTCTACCTTAACGAAACTCAATGTACTTCTAACGTAAGACTATGCAGTAAACTATGGTGTAATATGAAAAAGTCTAAAAACTGACGATGGATCGAAAAAACGAAGGTTTCGAATGTTTATAACTTCACCATTTATTGATAGATCGCGGTGATTAGTTTGCGGTTCGCATCAATGGATTGGAAATGTATTTTTCGAACAAATCGAGTTATCTGTGCTCTGCAAACAGAACCGAACTGAACGAGAGCCTAATGAAGCGATGAAACACAATTCAATTGTTGTTCTGCTGTCGTGAGGAAAGGTCGCGCCCAAATCTGCGATTGTATAGAAAATGCACCAGGCAAGTAGAGAGATGTCATTACCATTTATTTTCCATTCATCGAGCAGCCAATAGTCAATGATTCTATAGGTAATACTTTACGCTATAAGAGAGGAAAGCGAAATATGACAAGTTTCTGTATTGTTCTCGCGAAAGAAAGACGAATCAATCAATTGCCCTTAGCATCCTTGTTTTTCAAAACCATGCAAACCATTTTTTTAGAGTCTCCAACATTTTCTACTAGAGAGTTCACTGTCAAATTTCGTTCCATTTTAAAATATAGTATCCATGATGATGAACAAGCGAATTGAGTTTATAAATTTTGTATTACTATATCAACAATGCGGTCTCGGATGCCTGCCTTCTAATTTTTGTTACCTAAATCCCCCCAGCTTGTCCACTTGGCAATATGAGCGTCACGTTCCGAAACGTTTGAATGATATTGAGTGTCAATTGTCTAATATTTTAGTAAAGCAATGTTTTTGCATTCCTCATTTATGTAAACTGTAAGTATCGACTGTGAACGACATTTTTTGTTTTTAATTTTTAAATTGTAATTATCCGGCTAATTTCAAGAAGTAAAAACTAAAATCATTCACGATGTTGAAGCTTCCTGTTGAACAATATCTTCTTGATAAAGTTCATCGACGTTTTCTCGGGTTTCGATGGACCATGCCACACTTAAAAAAAATCTGGGATGCATCTAAGGAAGGAGTATGTATGAACCGTATCAACGTTCAACTCAACTCAACTTCTCTCGAAGTTGTTTTAACTGAAGTGAATCTTTCCAATTCTTCCTCTCAGGATTACATCTGAAAACGGTAATTCTTCGATTTGTAGATACAAAGAGTAGTAATGTTCAAGGTTCGTTAACTTCAGAACGTTTCTACAAAGAGATATTAATAAAAATAAATTAGAATTGAATTCGGTCGTTTCACGGGTTAAGTCACATTTCTTCATGGTGATAGATTGTCGTTTTATGTTTCAATTTCATGATTCAGGATTTTATCATAAGGGTTATTCACTGCAGGTTCAAAACGTACACCATGATTTATGTTCACTAACTTTACCAGTGCTAATATCCATAATCATCAAATTGTTTATTTACGTTAATAACCCACAGCGCAGGAAAAAAAACGCGCAATGTAGCGAAATCGAGCGAATGACTTGGCAGATGGGGAGATTAATTTTAAACCCATCCAATTTCGCTGATGACTTTCCTCCCACGGTCCATTTGTCATTACTCTTCTCCCATCATCATCCACTGGCAGAATATGGGAGCGCACATCGAACAAGTTTTAGCGTATGCCAGCAGCAGAAAAAAAGTCAACTCGTTCGGTCCTTCATTTCGATTGATCTTCAATTCCACCACCATCACTCGACACGATGGTCTTATCTGCTCAGCTAAGAATATCCTTCAGATTGGGTCCGTTTTTTTTCTCTCTTTTCGATGCTGAAACAAAGCGGGAACAAAATTGCTCATGTCGATAAGGATCAAATTACTCTCTGTGCAAACAGTGTTTTTTTCCTCCGGCAAACGTTAATTTTGATCAGTTGCTTCATTATCACGTTGGCGCGGAGGAAAGGAAATGTCTTTTTTTGCGCCGTTGCTCTGCACGCGACGCTTACAACGACGTCGGAATGGAACGTTGGACCGAACGAAAGATGAATGCAATTAGGATGATTTATTTTTTAATTACTTTGTGCTGCAGTGGACTAGCAGATTTCGGAAATAAGAAGAATGAAAATAATTCGTGATGTTGATTGATGGGACTTTCCATTTCCAGTTTTTCTTTGGAATTTTATCTTGGGTTCGCTTCTGCATTAACATTGAAGGACAACGCTCGACCTCACACTGTAAAGTCAGTTAAACCTACGTAAATGCATATCCCACCTACTTGTTTAACACTTGTTCCTCATCTATGATGCAAGACTTTCATTCTTGAGGTGATTGTACACTGTTTGTCCGGAAGTCAAATATTTGACACTTTTTGAGAGAAAAAGTTTGGTTTAGATTTGGTACAAACACTAGTTTGTTTATCACTCTTCAATTATCAACAGTGGCAAACAATGTCAAACAACATGGAAAACATTCGACTGAAATATTTAACGTAACGAAACCATGCACTGACAGGTTTGACGAACAGATCGACTGAAAAGAATTTATTTATTTATTTATTTATTTATTTATCACCGTCTTCGCCCTAGCCGCACAGACTGAAATTATTACTTAACTTAAACTACTTAAATTATAAAATATTCCTAATCCTTCTTTGAAACGAGCTTTTGGGCAAATTCATATCGAACTCATCACTCACGTTATTGAAAGCACGAAGACACGAGTCGAACGGATTGTTGTAACCATAATTGGTCCTGTGGCGGGGAAGTGCCAAAAACGAGGAGCTCCGGAAACGACGCGGTGGAACGTAGAATGGAATTTGTTCCAGAAGTTCAGAGCAGTCAATGTAGCCTCGTAGCATGTCAAAGACGAATAAGCGCTGCATGTAAACCCGTCTGCTGGATAGGGTACCCAGGTCGATCACCTGGCAACGGTCGGAGTATGGAGGAAGGTTAACAGGGTCATTCCATGGAAGATGACGTAGTGCAAACCGTATGAACTTCCTCTGTATGCGTTCAATGGTGATTATCTGCGATGTGTGATACGGGCACCAGACAGGAGCAGCATACTCCAGGATACTGCGCACCAGAGAATAGTATATCGCCTTCAATGCGTGAACATCGGTGAAATCGGAAGCGTGTCGACGGATAAATCCAAGAACAGAGAAAGCTTTGGTGGCCGTGATTTCTATGTGTTCGTTGAACCTGAGTTTAGCGTCGATGGTCACTCCTAGATCGCAGATGGATTTGACTCGATCAAGCGATTTTCCTTCCATGGAATACTCGTGGTAGGCAGGGTTATAACGTCGACAGAAGGTGATAATCTTGCATTTCTTATTGTTTACCCGCATACCGTTATCGCGACACCATGTCAGCACAGTGTTTATGTCGTCTTGCAGGGCGGCATGATCCAGAGGCGAGGTAATACTCCGATAAAATTTGAGATCGTCGGCAAAGATAGCTTAGACGAAGAGAGCAGTGAAGACAAATCATTTATGAAGAGATTGAAAATCAGCGGGCCGAGAACACTACCCTGGGGTACGCTAGATGAAATATTGAATGGTCTAGATTGTGATGAATTAACCACGACATAAGCGGAACGATCCGATAAGTATGACCACAGCCACTCCATAAACCAATCGGGAAATCCCATGTGTTTCATCTTGCTGATTATAAGGATATGCGGAACAGTGTCGAAAGCCTTCGCAAAATCGATGTACACCGAGTCTACTTGCCGCGTGAGTTCTATTTCACGGGATACAGCGGTGACGTAACACATCAGATTAGTTGTAGTAGACCGAAGTTTCATGAAGCCATGCTGGGTATCAGAGATGATTGGAGCTGACACGTTGTACAAAGCCTTGTGCACTAGCTCTTCGAAGACCTTGCTCAGACAGCTCAGTATTGATATGCCACGGTAGTTGCTGACATAAATGCAGTTTCCGGATTTATGGATCGGAACAATAGAGGCGCGTTTCCATGCAGCCGGAAACGTTCGGTCGCGCAGTGAACGGTTGAGTATAAATGCGATGGGCGTCGCCAAGGTGGAAGAGCAGTTTTTAAGAAGCAAGGGAGGTATTCCATCGGTACTCGATATTTTCTTGGTGTCAAGTTCTTCAAAACATTTCCTCACATCTTCAATGGTGAATTGCAAAACCGGGAATGCGATGTCATACGATGGAATGTTAGCAAAGCAATTGCGACGATTAACGGGCGACACTTTGCTGAACACACTCTCAAAGAATGCAGCAAAAAGTTCCGCTGCTTCTGCATTTGAGCTTGCATGAGATTCTCCATATTTAACATGGTATGGAATACGAGTGAATGATCTTCGTTTCTTCACATAGTCCCAGAAGAGCGAAGGATCACTTTTTACATTCGACTGAATCCTAGATATATAATTTTCGTAGGTGGACAGAAGAAGTGCTCTGTAATTTGATTCCACTTCGCGAAGTTTGTTGCGTTCTCTCTCAATTCTCGTCCGGAAGTACCTTTTACGTACTTTCCTAAGTTTATTGCGTAGGTGCCGCAGCTCAGGAGTCCACCATGGTTTGCCAATAACCGAGGTAAATGCGCGTCTTTTTCGAGGAACATGTTGAATGAAAACTTGATACAACTTATCGTAAAAAGTCGAAAGTGATTCGTCCACGGTTCTGTCACTCATTAAAGCGCTCCATTCGATGTTGGTGAGTATGTTGTTCAAACGGTCAAAATCACAAGCTTGAAAATTGAATGACACATTTTCATTGCAGTCGTCAGGTGTTGAATCGTCCACGTTTTCGTCAAGTATTAAAATAAAAGGAGGGTGATGATTGTCCACAGGTAAAATTGGAATAGGCGGTGCTATGAGGTCTAGTTCATCTGGCCTATTAACAAATACTAAATCCAGAAGTCTATTATTCGTGTTCACGAGATTGCAGATTTGTTGGAAGCCAGTAGTAAACATGCTTTCTATAAGAGACTGCTCGGCCTCGGATGAAACGTTCGATGGAATGTAACCATTTATGACATCGTCGAAAAGCCACCGGAGATGAGGAAGGTTAAAGTCGCCTACCGATATGACGATGTCAGTCCCAAAAGAACGATCCGCTATGTGTTGCACTGCGTATGCGTGTGCGAGATATAAGTCTGGACTAGAGCACGGTGGGAGATAGATGGCCACAATATACATTGAGCGATGTGTGGTTTTCACACGAACTGCGATTTGTTCAAGCTATTCGCAATTCGGAAGTGGAACATGCTCATATTTCAGGTGCTTTTTCACCGCTATCAGCACCCCGCCTCCCATAGAAAAATTGCTGGTTAGACTACTACGGTCGCATCGGGAAAGCGTGTATGCAGATGTAATTTCGGCGTTATCAATATCGGATCGCAACCACGTTTCCGTGAGAACAAGCACGTCGTAATCGCAGCTGAGAAGCAGTAATCGTAATTGAACAATTTTAGTACGCAAACCTCTGACGTTCTGGTAATAAACCGAGAAAGGATGGTCGGTCGATTCGGGGATGCTTCTCGGTATCCAAACTGATGATGAGGATGGATCAATAGACGGCGTCGGTTCGCTGGAATCGTATGGAGTATCAGGTACAAAAATCAATTGCGTTCGAACATCGGACGTGTACTTGCCTGTGGCGACAGTGTGGAAGTCCCCGTCTCCATACCCATACCATTGAATCAATAACTGAATATTTGCTCGTTTTTGACAAATTTTATTTGTAACGATGAAAGTGTCACCCATACAATAACCGTTCGTTAATCAAACCAATTATCGAATTTCACTCGCTAACTGAACTGGAAAACAGCAAAAGCAATACCTCAAATTGAAGATGGTGTCTATTATTGATATATAACTGCTGTGCAGTTCAGGTAACGCACGCCCTGTTAAAGATAAGTCCAATTGCTAGCGGTTGGCTGCTGTATTAATGGGGTGACGAACAACTTAAGCGAGTGTCTTCCGGGTTGCAGCAACATGCAATTGTATAGCGAAAAACGATATCAATAATATGAATATTGCAGCAATTCAATAAACGAACCGGATTCGCAAGAAAAAAGTGACGTTCGGTAGGCAGATGAAACAACGCATTCGTACGAAAACTAGAATATGCGTTTCATTCGAATTGTTCAATTTTCGAAAGTTCGAATGGGTGGATTTGATTCGTACGAAAACAAGAATAATATTCCCAACCGTGTTTGTTTTCCTGACTACATCAATTCCTCTGTACATTTTGATCTGTTCATGAAGGAGAAAATCCATGGAATTCCAGATTATCATCGATCGGGGATCGTTCCTACGATCTTTAATGCAAAGTATGGGCGTGTCAATTGTGATAATATGTACTTTACTGATGGGTCCTCTATGAATGAGTCCACAGGATTTGGAGTGTTCAACGAATTTTTTAGCACCTCCCATAGTCTTCAGAATCCTTGCTCAGTGTATATTGCTGAATTGGCAGCAATACACTGGGCGCTGGACAGCGTCGCCTCACGACCTGTTGAACACTATTACATTGTAACGGATAGTCTTAGCTCTGTCGAAGCTATCCGTTCAGTGAGGCCGGAAAAGCACTCGCCGTACTTCCTTGAGAGAATACGAGAAATTTTGAGTGCTTTAACCAGACGCTGTTATGTCATTACCTTTGTCTGGGTCCCCTCACATTGCTCAATTCCGGGTAATGAGAGGGCTGACTCATTGGCAAAGGTAGGTGCAATTGAAGGCGATATTTATCAGCGTCAAATCGCCTTCAATGAATTTTATTCTTTAGTCCGTAAAAATACCATCGTTAACTGGCAACGTAAGTGGAACGAAGATGAATTGGGTCGGTGGCTTCACTCGATTATCCCTAAGGTTAGCCTCAAACCATGGTTCAAAAGTCTGGACTTGAGTCGGGACTTTATTCGCACCTTCTCTCGACTCATGTCCAATCACTGTTCGTTAGACGCGCTACTCTTTCGTTTTAATCTTGCCGATGGCAATATCTGTGCTTGTGGCCAAGGTTACCACGACATCGAACACGTTGTTTGGTCGTGCGAGGTGTATCTTGTTGCCAGATCGAATTTAGAAAACTCTCTTCGGGCCAGAGGAAGACAGCCCAATGTGCCGGTGAGAGATGTGTTGGCTCGGTTAGACCTTGATTACATGTCCCAAATATAAGTCTTCTTAAAAGTTATCGATCTTCGTGTGTGATTGTCCTTATATTCTTATATTTTCCTTTTCCTTTTCCTTCGCGAGAAATTAAATCCCTTCTTACTAACAATAGAATAAGGTGAAATGTAAATACATATTAGATATAAGATAGGCTTAAGAATTGAGTATGATGAATGTGAGTGCGAATGTGAGTGTGAACATTGTCAACATATCCTTATATCCCTTCCTTTTCCTGAAAAAAATGTCACCCTTCTAAACTCGAGCAAACCGCGAGTAATCGGTTCTCTACTTCATTAACACTAGAATTAATGAAACATGATTATATATACTTGTAACAATACAGATAGGAGTTTGGCTCCTTTAATCTTATGTAACTGAGCCTGTAAAATAAACGATTTAATAAAAAAAAAAGACGGGTGGGTAATGTCGGGGACATAACCGGAGTGACGTAGGACTATACAAAGGGGACAGTTTTTTCCAAATATATATTTTAAATATATTGTTTTTTCTGAAGGCTTTGTTCTTATTAAATGTTCAACGCCGGGCATCTTTTGGCGTATACATATATCGTACAATCAAAATGATGGCTGTGATAGGGAATGCATAGGTAGTCATCAGCTCATTCACTATCATATATTTCACTATTGAGCACATTACCGTACCTTAAACTGTGGTTTCGGAGACGAATGAATTGTAAGATTTGTAGTCTCCGCAAACAAAGTGAATAAAAATGAAAAAGAACTGAGGTTTTGGAGAGAAACTCTACGATCTGTCGAGAAATAAAGGAGCTATAAGCGTTCTGAAAAACCAACAGTAAATACAGGGACGGATGACCTTCGGATTAAAGTCCTTTAAAATAAGAACAGAGCAGCAGGAAATACATAGCTCAACATGTTGCTCCTTAGTCATTTTTCTATACAATGCAGATGTAACGTCAGTCAATTTTCAACATCAGTTATCAACCAAAGAAAGCAGTTCTTGCTATTGAGAAAATTCGCTAATGCCATCCTGCATACAATGTGTTGTAATTTGAAGCCCCTTTTAATTCAGAAACCATGTATGGGTTTGTGAAAACTGAATTTTCAATTTAAAAGACCCTAACCACCAATAAGCTCAAAAACAAGCATAAACAAAATAATTCAGTTCATATTATATGTCATATTATGTCACTTTAGAATGCATTGGTATTGTGAATAACTTTTAATAACTCTTCTTTGAAAGGGTCAATGGCCCTGAAAAGCGCCGTGTTTTACGGTGGCTGGTTTTGCCACCAAAGCAGTCTGTATAAACAAACTTTTTCCTTCTTCTACCTGCTGCCGTTTTGCGATTGCGTTTGTCACTCGCTGGAACTAGTTGTTGCCACCGAACCGAATGTGGTATGTTCTGTAGGCGGGTTTTCTTATTGTCGTGAGCAGCTTTGCAAGTCAACTCGAGCACTCCGGCGGCCGAAACTCTATAACCGCTGTTAGGTATACTGGTGCTCCGGCACCAATCCGTTCGGCCTAGTTACCCTTGCGGAGCAGTCAGTGAATGCGACCAACAGGGAACTGCAAACCTGCACGATTCAAGTGGGACTTTGCCTTTCCCTTAACTTGTCCTCCTTTGTCACGTCCACACGTCCACGTTGCTGCTTGTGTTGCTTTGTTGATGTTATGCGATGCGACGTGAAACGATGCCATACAACCACACTGATTTACGGTTTGAAAGAGAATGATATATTTTTCAGCGGGTCCGCGCGTTTTGTACTCTAGCGGTACACGCTCACAGGATAGAGACAAATCAGCAGACTCAGCCAAAGGGGCGAGTCCAACGAGACGAACGAATGAGCGTTAAAAGGCAGCGATGGCAAAAAAAATATATTCATTACGATTTGTTCGCTCCTTGGATTCACATGCAGTTGTTTCTAACAAACACGAAGGCACCGAAGACTAGTGGAATAGTGGAAAAGCCGCCAAAAAGTTCGGCACGGCGCAGAAGAATATCTCGGAAACCGACAAGAAGAAGGAGAAGGAATCATATGATATCTACATCATAAGGTGCTGAATTAGGATCATTCCGACATCGGTTTCTCATCGAAGGCGATGAGCGTCATGGCCTTCGTCAATGCATCTTTGAGCGTATCGTAGCGGAAGCCTCGCGTCTGACCCACTACAATAAGCGGTTAACCATTACGGCGTGGGTAATTCAGATCACAATCAGTCTATTGCTGCCCGGTGAACTTGCATGCGGTTTCCGAAGGTACCAAAGCGGTGAAGAAGTATACTAGCACCAAATAAAGATTCGGAAGCAAACCCAAAAAGGGTCCTTTTCAGGACCACAAAATCTAAAGAGTTTATTAATCTAAAGAGTTTATTAATCTAAAGAGTTTATTGTTTTGTTATCACTTGATATCCTCATCTTGTTCGGCTAAACCTGTTTAGCGATTTCGTTTGCCACTCGCCACAGGATTCACAGTTGGAAAATTTCTTCCCATCCAGCTTGGGACATGTTGTACTGTAAATCACATTTAATTCCCATCCAGCTTGGGACATGTTGGGTCATAATTTGGCCCCCAACTCTATGTTTACAAAAATGTCCAACTAAATATGTCACATTACAGGTCCGTCCAATTAGCTAAATGTCGAACCAAATGTAAATTACTGTACTTTCAATCTGGAAGCAATTTAATTGGTGAAAATTGAATAATCGAGAAAGTCCCTAACCATCAATAAGCTCAGCACAACTGCCAAATTCTCATACTCATCATATCCTGGCAACAAATTATGAAAAAATCAATTTATGTTTTATTATTATTTTGGATAATATTTTAGAATGCATTAAACTGTATTTCGTAAACTCTTTTTTGAAAGGTTTAATGGCCCTGATAAGCGCCGTGTTTTATGGAATGGTTCCAATTTAGAAAACTTAGTACTCGTGGTTTTGAAAAAAAACCTTTTCGAACGCCTCGATGCTGTCTTGTTCTGGATTTGCCACCAAAGCAGTTTGTATAAAGAACAAACTTTTTTCTTCTGCTACCTGCTGCTGTTTTGCGATTGCGTTTGCCACTCGCTGCAACTGCCCGTTGTTGTCTTGATGTCCACCGAACCGAATGTGTTCTGTTCTGAATGCGGGTTTTCTTATCGTCGCGAGCAGCTTTGCCAGCCAACTCGATCACTTCGGCGGCCGAAACTATATAACGGCGGCTAGGTGGACTGGTGCACTGGTACTAACGCGCTTGACCTAGCTACCCTTGCGGAGCAATTGGCGGATACACCTACGGGGAACTGGAGACCAACACTGTTCGAGCGGGATTTTTTGTTTGTTGATGTGATGTGATGCGAAACAATGTGGTGTACGGTTTGAATGAGAATGATCGTTACGACAGCGGAGCGGGGATTTTTAAGCTGAATGGCTGGCTCGAGAATTACGCATGTGTGAGACTGCGACCAATGTTTCGTTCATATTTTTTCTTTTTCCTTTCCAATCGTTCTTCGTTGCATTTCGCTGCTGCTCTGGTTGCCCGTTTCGGTCGATACGATTTGAGGAGCACAAAATGGACCAATCAAAAATGGGCACATAGTGCATTTGGACAATGCTTGATATTTCACAATTATTCAATTGTTTATCTCAAGAAAAATGAAATGTTATTCGTTATGATAGATGCGTAGATATATTTCCTATCAATTGATGCAAAAACCTTTGCGATCTATTGAGAACTGCTCGAGTTATAAGCGTTCCAAATCTTGCATTTTTTCCTACTTGTTCAGTGCCTAGATTTTCATTTCACCCCCTATATCTTCCGGTTAGACGTAGTCCTACGTCAAAAAAAAAAAACAAGAATACAAATGGGGCATACTTAGTCCCAACCCTAACTTAACTATTTCTCTATAAATGTATCCGAAAATACATTTTCCCTTCACAGAAATGGAACACGAAGTTCAATGACATCTGTGTCGAATTGTATAGCACATTTGCACAACTCGATTGGACTTGAGTCGAACGGATTACAGAATGCGATATTGTGATCCGTTCGTGTAATTCTGACTCAAGGATATTTGTGGGACCTAGGATTGGGCGATCTCGGATCGATTCTTAGAAGATCGAACTTTTGCATTCCGATTTTTGTTGACGTAGGACTACGTCTTTCATTTCTATACCGGGGTGTAAAATCAAAGTTTCGAAAACGAAAGCGTTACGCCGGAGACCGAGATTTTGAGCGTTAATAGCTCCTAAACAACCGAACGAAATGGTATGATAAACACTTCATTCGAGAGATAAAATATCTACGCGTTATATACTTGTTACTTTATCATCCAAAAACTTGTTTAAATAGCCTAAAAATTGCTTTCAAAACAGGCTATTGAAATCACCAATCGGTATATAAGCGAGCGCCGCTCGGAAATCCACTCAGTTATAATTGAACAGCGATTCGAGCACGTTGTCGCTATTGTGGGGAAGCTAACTTCGTGTTAAATAAAAAATGAGAATTTTTTCAATCACATATAAAAATAATTTTTTTTTCATCGAATTCAGTATTTTTTATTAATAACATAATGTATTTTCTTCAAAAAAATGTCAGTGAATGTTTGAGTAAGGGCCGTGGTCTGCTGTTCGACGCAACTTTGTCGCGATGCTCTCACAAGAACGTTGTAAGGCACTTACGTCCATTTTCCGGATACAATTCCGGATTCTTGTAGTCAGTTGCTTCGTGTCCTTGGCCCTCCAATTGTTTTTATACACCAGGGCACTGAGTGAGCCAAAGAAATTCTCTATTGGGCGGCACTGGGGCAAGTTTGTTGGGTTACGATCTTTCGGCACGAACGGTATCTTTTTCTCCTCAAGATACGCCAGCGTCTTCTTGGCGTAATGGGAAGACGCTTTGTCCGGCCAGAAGACGTACTTCCCATCCGCGTGATGCTCGTTCAGGAACGGCAGCAGGATTTTATCGAGGCACTCTTCTCGATAGATTTGTTGGTTGATTGCCAGACCGCCCGGCTTAAACCAAGGCTTTGAAATGCCCCGGTCGGAAATGGCGATGTACAACATAACCTTTTATTCAAACTTGTATTTCACTTAAGGCGGTGTGGATGATTTGTCGCTGGAGTAGTAATTATCATTTCCTGGAATATGCGTTTTGGACAGCGGAAAATAGCTTTCGTCGTCCAGAACGAAAGACATCCCGCGGTATTTTTTGGTCATCCAGCGACACTGTGATTTAACCGTCTCAATCTGCTCCTCCGTGTACTCCGGCGACCTCGTCTTCTTCCTGCAGACGATTACTTCCATCTTGAGGGTCCGATGGATCAATACGTGGGAGCAGCCATATTTCCGACCGGCGTCACGCAGGCTGGTTGCTTCCTTGTTGTCAAACAGCTTCTTTAACGATGTCTTCCTCTGCTTCGTCATTATCGTCACCAGACGACCACTTCCGACCTTCCGCTCTATGTTTAGGGAACCCAGGATACGATATACCGTACTGACAGGTACATTTTGTTCCTTAAAATGTGCCACCGTGAACTTTTTTCCTTGCTGGAAATGCGTTTCGTAGAACCGTACAATGCGTTCGCGGAGCACGTGCTGTTTCGACGCCATCTTTGCTTTGACTAAATTCAAACTAGCAAAACCAAACACGCCTACTGTTTCTAGTGAGCCCAAAGAGCAATTTTCTTGGAGAAAGAAAAAAAATCTCATTTTTTATTTAACACCCGTTAATACTGCAACCAAATACATTTGGTTTTGTGATTTTTCAATCAAGTGCAATCAACGTAAGACCACGTCTTCCGGCAATTTATTAGAGGTGCAATGAATCTTAAGAAGGAATTCCCGCTCTACGCGCACTGTTTACTCAACAATTTCTCAAACGAGAAATGGATGTTGTAAGAAAGGATGAGCGAACGCAAAAATTATGTAGCCTGATTTGATGCAACGGATATTTTGTCTATTGGAAATGGAATACAAATCATATCACAATACAAACAATGTATTATGTATTATAGAACTTTCGTGTGATTGCTTATTTTGCTGAATATTGTGCCTTCAACGTAACGTTCTCGTTTTCGAAGTCCCCCAAATATTCATTTATTCATTCATTCAGAATTGATTCAGATGCAATTAAAACATATGATCGATAAATCAACGATAGTCCTACGTCACCCTTGTGGTTATACCACAGATATAACCCACTTCCTGTTTATGAGAATCGAGAAAATCGATTGTTTTGCTTTCGATATTTTTTGTAGATTTATTTTTCAGTATACATCGATTTTTTATCTCACCAAAGGCCACCTAACATATTTTTGTCAACATTTGGATCGCTTCTTTTGTGAATTACTTCTATTCAAATGCTGACTGAGACAGAACTAGCGGCAGCTACTGAGGGGATGAACTGTAACCGGTTGCGCATAGGATCACTGAACCTGATTTTTTTTTATCCAAAATATATATTTTTATTAAGGCTCGTATGGAGATATCCGATTGTTTGCCTTTTGCTCTCAGTGCTCTAGAGAGCTGAGAGCGAGCAGCATGGAACCTCGATGTCGTGGTAGCCATCGCCACAATCACAAAGATTGTTTGCTGCGAGCCCAATGCGATAGAGACGCGCGTTTAGGTTGTAGTGATTGGACATAAGCCGAGATATCACGCGAATGAAATCACGACCTACATTCAATCCCTTAAACCAAGCTTTCGTCGAAACCTTAGGGATAATCGTGTGTAACCAGCGACCGAACTCATCCTCACTCCACATGCACTGCTAACTTACGAGTGTGTCCTGACGAGGAATGTGAAAAAATTCGTTATAAGCAATTTGCCTTTCAAACAGTGTGCCTTCTGAAGCGCCCACCTTAGCTAGCGAGTCCGCTTTCTCATTCCCCGGAATCGAGCAATGAGAGGGAACCCATGCTAAGGTAATCTTGAATAATTTTTCGACCAAAACACTCAATAGATGTCTTATTCTTGTTAGGAAATAAGATGAGCGTTTATCAACTTTCATTGAGCGGATTGCCTCTATTGAGATGAGACTGTCTGAAAAAATAAAATAATGGTCGATGGGCAGTATTTCAATGATCCCTAGAGCATAGTATATCGCACCCATTTCTGAGATATACACGGAACAAGGATCTTTGAGTTTGAAAGAGGCACTGGAATTTTCATTGAAGATGCCGAAGCCAGTGGACCCGTTTATGAATGAACCGTCAGTAAAGAACATTTTATCAGATCTAACTATGCCCCCATATTCTGCCGAAAATATCGACGGAATAGAATCTGAGCGTAGATGATCTGGGATTCCATGGATTTTTTGTCGCATGGACAGATCAAAAATGACAGAGGAATTGCAAAAGTATGGGAAGCAAACTTGGTTGGAGATGCCCGGTGAAGAGTGCACTTCATGGGTAAGGTACTCATGGTATAAAGACATAAAACTTGTTGGAGTTGGAGTAGATTTTCGAAGTTATCAATCACCAATGGATTCATGATCTTGCAACGGATGAGAAATCTGTAGGATAATTCTGTGAACCGAAGAGTAAGCGGGGGTACTCCTGCCAAGACTTCGAGACTCATCGTATGTGTCGAATGCAAACACCCCATGGCTATACGCAAGCAACGATATTGTATTCTCTCCAGCTTGAGAATATGAATCCTGGCAGCTGATCGGAAGCAAAAACTGCCATATTCTAACGCTGATAATATCGTTGTTTTGTACAACTGAATGAGGTCTCCTGGATGGGCGCCCCACCATGTTCCAGTTATTGTTTGGAGAAAATTGATTCTTTGCTGGCATTTCTGTTTCAAATACGCAATGTGTATTCCCCAGGTACATTTAGAGTCAAAATATACTCCAAGGTATTTGAAAAACATCGAGTGTCTGATCGCTTTGCCGGATAGGTGAAGCTGGAATTGGGAGGGTTCGTGCTTCCTAGAAAAAAACGACCATTTCGGTTTTCTTCGTAGATAATTCGATACTCAGCTTGAGAGCCCACGTGAACAGGTTGTTCAGGGTATCTTGCAAGGGTTTTTGCAGAACGGCGGGATTAGTACCCGTGATGGAAATAACTCCATCGTCTGCAAGTTGTCTCAGCGTGCAGTTTCTAGTTAGACAATCATCCATATCATTGACGTAAAAACTATACAAGAGGGGGCTTAGGCAGGAGCCTTGTGGTAGGCCCAAAAAACTGTATCGAGAAAATTTCAAGCTGCCATGATTGAAAAACATGTGCTTTTCTGAGAGTAAATTGTACAGGAAATTATTCAGAATTGGCGAAAGTCCACGATTATGAAGTTTCTCTGAGAGAATTTCCATGGAAACTGAATCAAATGCCCCTTTGATATCGAGAAAAACGGAAGCCATTTGTTCTTTCCGAGCAAATGCGATTTGGATTTCAGAAGATAGCAGCGCGAGACAATCGTTCGTCCCTTTACCTCGGCGGAAGCCAAACTGCGTATTTGACAGCAAATTGTTCGTTTCAACCCACTTGTCCAAATGAAGTAGAATCATTTTCTCTAACAATTTACGAATACAGGATAACATTGCAATCGGCCTATACGAATTGTGATCGCAAGCCGGCTTGTTGGGTTTTCGTATGGCTATCACTCTCACTTGTCTCCAGTCATGTGGGACTATATTCAGCTCCAGAAACTTGTTGAACAAGTTCAGCAAACGCTGTTTCGCCAAGTCGGGAAGATTCTTCAACAAGTTGAATTTAATCTTGTCCGACCCCGGAGCTGAATTGTTACATGAGAGGAGGGCAATTGAGAATTCTACCATCGAAAAATTCTCATAATCGCATTGGAGCGGAATATCGCGTACGACGCATTGTGCAGGAACAGAATCGGGACAAACCTTTCTTGCAAATTTGAAAATCCAACGGTCAGAGTATTCCTCACTTTCATTTGTATGGTTCTAGCCACGCATTCTCCTAGCCGTATTCCAAAGAGTGCTCATAGCTCTCTCCCTTGACAAACCATTGACGAACTTCCGCCAATATCCACGCTTTTTTGCTTTAATCAGACCTTTTAGTTTGGCTTCTAGAGCTTGATACTTTCGAAACCATTCCACTAATCCATTTTTCCTGAATTTTTTGAAAGCGGATGACTTTTCAAGGTAGACCTTTGAACACTCCTTGTCCCACCAAAGTGATGGAGGACGACGTCGGAAAGAGGTAGCAGGAACACGTTTCTTTTGAGCTTGAAGTGCGCTTTCGTAAATCAAACTCGATATAAAGTTATACTCTTCGAGTGGAGGCAGTTCATGCATTGAAACAAGTGCTTCATATATTACTTCTGCAAATTTTCTCCAGTCAATATTTTCGTGAGGTCATACGCAATATCGACTGACTCACGAGAACCTGATTCATTGGCGATCGATAAAATTATTGGCAGGTGATCACTACCGTGGGGATCTTGAATTACCTTCCACGTGCAATCCAGGGATAACGAAGAAGAGCAGAGTGATATGTCTAGCATACTTGCCCGTGCAGGAGGGTTGGCTATCCTAGTTGCTTTCCCTGTATTTAAAACTGTCATGTTGAAGTTGTCGCACAGATCATAAATCAACGTGGCACGGCTGTCATCGTAGTGTGACCCCCATGCTGTTCCATGGGAGTTGAGGTCACCTAAGATTAGCCGCGGCTCTGGCAATGCCTCGATGATATCAAAAAACTGATGGCGGCCGACCATGGTTCTTGGAGGAATATATATCGAGGCAATGCAGAAGTCTTTGCCATTGATTTGTGTCTGGCAAGCGACAACTTCAATACCTGTCATCGACGGGAGAGTGACTCTATAGGAGGAGTGACCTTTTTTGTGATCCCCAATAGTACGCCATCAAACGAGTCATTTCGATCGAGGCGAATAATGTTGAAATCGTGAAAATTCAGCTCGTCGGCTGAAGAAAGCCATGTTTCACAGAGGGAAAATACATCACAGTTAGAACTATGAACTAAAAATTTAAATTGATCTAGTTTAGGGATGATGTTTCTGCAATTCCACTGTATTACAGTGGTCAAATCCTTGACCTCTTGCACTGAATCAGGCATCGAGGGAAATGAACGCTGCTAAAAAACCACATTTTTCTTTCAAAAATGTTCTCACAATCGGAAGCAAACATAATACTATGCTTTTAAGAGGGTCCTTTATATTTAAAGCATTTAAAATGTTGTCCACCAGGTCAGAAAGCGCAAGCAAACCAGATTGTGGCTGTTGCCTCGACCGCGAAAATGGAACAGACGGGGTGGGTGCTGCTCCGGGCAGTGCTGAGGACCCCTGGTGCGTAGAAGAACCGCTTAAACCAGGAGGTACTTGCTTCGGTCTATTCTCAGCACGTTCGATTCGAGTTTTCATTCCCACTTGGGAAGTTTCGGTATTCTTTCTGGGGAGTGATAGAAAAGAAGTAATTTTTCTTTTCCTGACGGCACCCTGCGATGTACCGGAACTTCCTGCATTGGGAGCGTCAGCAACAGTCTCGTCGTTCTGCAGAATGGAGTAGGGATTGTCCTGAGTCGTTGGAACGGAACTCTTAAGCATTTCTGCATAAGTCCGCTTGGAACGTTCCTTTAAGGAACGCTTGATTTTTTCCCCTCGTTGTTTGTACACCAGGCATTGAATAATATCATGAGGAGTCCCGCCGCAATGAAGACACTTGTGCTCTTTCGCGCAAGGATTCTCATCATGGCTGTCTCCACAATCTGCGCAACGTGTTTTATTGCAACAATAGGCGGCCGTGTGACCGAGTTGCATACATTTGTTGCATTTCATTACCCGGGGTACAAACAACCGAACAGGTAAACGAAGTGCACCTATTGCAACGTAGTTTGGAAGGGCGGAACCCTCAAAAGTCACACGAAAAGAGTTTGTCCGATTGAGAACCATATTGTCATTTTTTTGTGACACAGATTTCAGTCGATCGCATGCAAGAATCTTCACAGTTTTTAGTGAAGAGTTCTTGAAGCGACCGACACCATCGATAATCTCTTTTCGAGTCAAACCCTTTTCGATTATTACGCCGTCTATTTCGACGTTGCAACAGGGCACGTATACGCGATACTCAATCGCAAAGAGGACGCAGCGCGTGATTTCATTCGCTTGGGTCCTGCTTGAGACGACAGCTCGTAGTTTGTCTGGCCCCATCCGTGTAATCTCGGTAACTTCGGAAAACTTCTGAGTAAGTTCTTTCGAGATACGAATGACATTGAGAGGTTTAGATTTTCGTCTAAAGTATACAATGAAAGGGCCTTTGGAGCCTTCAGGGTATTCTTTTGGACGAAAATCCTGTTTTTCGTCAATGTCCTCATCTTCGGAACTTCCAACTTCATATACAGAAGTTTCTTCCTCAATTTCTGCTTCATCTTCCTGCTCTTCAGGAGGAGGATCGGTATTGGGAATATTCAATGGCGTCGATGGGGGATCCTTCCAGACCTCAGCCATATAAAAAAAACTGGCGCAAAAGAACATGCAGAAATTTTGGGAGTAACACAATAAGCAATTTCACCTGGGAACAACTGCTTCAGCGACAGAAAAGAAAAAGTTTCCTGTACCGAATCGGGACTGTTGACGAAAAGTGGATACGGTACGACAATCCTGAGCGTAAAAAAGCTTGGGTTAAGCCCGACTAGCCATCAACATCAACCGCAAAACCGAATATTCATGGTTCCAAGCTTATGCTGTGTACCTGGTGTGTTCAACTCGGAGTCATTTATAATGAACTACTCAAACCAAATGAAACTATCACAGGAGAGCGTTACCGACAACAATTGATGCGTTTGAGCCGAGCCCTGAAAGACAAGAGGTCGCAACACGCTGATATACACGACAAAGTGATTCTGCAACATGACAACGCTAGGCCCCAAGTTGTAATTGGTGTCAATAACTACCTGGAGAACATAAACTGGGAAATTTTATCCCACTCACCGTATTCACCAGACATCGCTCCCTCCGATTACTATTTGTTCCGGTCGATGATTCATGGCCTGGTTAAGAAGCGATTTTTCTCCTATGATGATACCAAAAAATGGGTCGATGACTGGATTGCCTCAAAAGACCATTCCTTCTTTCAGCGTGGAATTTGTATGCTCCCAGAAATATGGGAGAAGGTTGTAGCTAGCGATGGACAGTACATTGAATGATATGTGACTTCTTTTCTTTTTATAGTAAAACGTTGAATTGAAAAAAAAGGCTGGAAACTTATTTGTACTCCCAATATATAAGGACTGCAGAGATGAACCAGTCCTCGGCTGAAAATCTCTTTAATAATCAAGAAAAAAAAATAAGGACTTTTTTAAAGAATAACACAGAAGGAAATAATATCTCGCGTTTATTCTAGGTATCAGCCTACCTTCGCACGGATTATACACTTTTCGTATTCTGCTTTGTCTTTCACGAGTTCTTCTTCTTCTTCTTCTTCTTCAATGGCGCTAACGTTCCTAGAGGAACTTCGCCTTCTCAACGTATTATTACGGGCATCTAAGTACTAATTAACCGAGATTTTATGCCGAATAATATGCTTTGAGTGTATTCTGAGTGGCAATCTCTGGACTATGCGTGTCCACAGTGCAAGACGGAAGAACTTTCTTTCAACGAAAAATCTCCCCGACCAGATTGGGAATCGAACCCGAACCCCCGGCATGATAGTTGTGATGCTAACCACACGGCCACGGGATCATAGTTTATAGAATTGAAATATTTGTTTGCAGATAACATTTGAATAAATTGCAGATGTTTTTCGAAGACACTGAAAAAACATCTGGCATCACTGAAGCTGAATGGAACAGACTGTATTTGTGAAGCGGGTGATGCTTTCGGTTGGTTGTTTGTTTTGAGAGGCTTTGAACTTTCCAGATCATTCGCCTCTAATGCATTTGGAAAACAACTGCCAAAATTATTTTATTTGACTGGCGGTAGAATCACTAGAGGAGGGGCTTAGGATTCAATGTTTCGCTTGTATTCAAACTATATTCCGCTGTCACTCTGGTTGCTCCTTTTATTCGGAACCACTTGAGGAGCACAAATTGGACCAATCGAAACGTGGCACTTAGCGCGTTTGGATAATACTTGACACTTCACAGTCATTCAATTGTTTATCTCAAGAAAAATAAAATATTATTCATTTCGATAGATGCGTAGAAATATTTCCTACCAATTGATGCAAACGTTTTCGCGTTCTAATTAGAAAAGCTCGAGTCACTACTGAATTTTTTTTATTTTTTCCTCCATGTTCAGTGTTTAGATTTTTATTTTATTCTACGTCAAAAATAGAAGCTCTACTCGAGAAATGGGGGCTTGCGATAAGTCATACTTTCAACCCAATATTTGGTACGACACATTGTTTTTAAATAAGCATTGATTTTCATGGAAAATCAGCGGGACTGCTCCAAGTCCAAATAAAAGAAATTGAAGGGAGATTAAGACTTTTCTAAAAGTTATTTTTTATGGCTGAAAACACTCGAATGACCCTCAGGCCTGACACGTTTCGCACAAAACAAAATGAATACCGTTATGGTTCTATTTACAGCGAAAGGAAATTAATCTATCCATCTAATGTTATACCCGCTCTTATTCCGAATTGGTCGAAACAATACCAGGAAAAAAGTTCGAAATAATTAGTCATTTCGGCTGACACTTGCTTTCCGTCCCCTTCATTCTCCCCGAAAGCTCATTAGCTTCACCATCAGTAACGCATGTTAACAAGAAAGCAAAAGCTAAGAAAATCGATATCCTGACACATAATTTTCCACTCACCGAGGTGAGCTTCTGACTCACCTTGCTGCTGCTGCTGCTCCTCGAAGAGCTCGCGCTTCCGTCCGCTCCGCCTCCGTTGATGTCGTTGCTTTCGATGGTCCGCTGGTACTTGGCGTTGAATGCGTTCATTCGATCGGCCATCCGCTGCTGCTTCTTCAGGTCTGTCGAGCTGGCATCTGGAACAAGAATAAACGAGAGGTGATCAAACGGTAATTAGTATGAAGTGCTTCTGGCGCTGGCTTTCATCGCGATGATGGGGGCCCGGGAAATCTGGGCACAAGTTTTACCAGCTGGATGATATCGAACACTTTTCTGATCTCTGCCCTTACGTGTCAACGAGCGGAGAAAATCTTCTTTTATGAGCCGAGCAGTGCGGTTGAGACTAAACGAGCGAAACCATTAGTGCCCCCCCACAGGACGGAACTGAGGAGCTGGAGGAGAGACTCTTCCGGACTCCGCTTATCGATCAGATCAGATGGAAGAAAAATTGCGCAATCAGATGGAACTTCACGGGCAATTCGCTTCTGGGCGGCAATCGCAGCAGATAAGAGTGGCGTCTGATGCCTGGCAAACCGGTAATGGACAAGTAATCCTCGAGTTGGCGCCAGAGGCTTCAGCTTAAGATGCTAATTAGCTGCTATTGTGAATGTGGGTATGCGTGGGCTCCACATTGCCGCTTCCAGATTGGGAAACGGAACGGAATAATCCGCATGATTTACTTCAGTGCGTGTGTAATAATCGATGGGTGGGTAGAAAATGTGTTGATAAATGATTGGTTGATGCGGGATTTTTTGGCCAATTTGGGAGATTTTACATTATTCGCATCATGAGGAAGGAGAATTTAATGACGAACCGAAAATTGAAGTAATGTTACGTGAGCAGAATTATCACATGATGAAGAAATAATCTGTGAATTTTTATTGCAATTCCGTAATTGAGGCTAATTGAAATCTGAATGCCAATTTATACCGTAAATGCACACAATCAGCACAGAATCTGTTTCGTACACAAACGGGGAAAAAGTCAACATGCATCATGTTACAATCCCGTCGTCATTTTCCTCTCTCGGTTACTTTTCCTGACCTACTGTACTGTTGTATGAATTTATAATTCAGTTCCAATTAGCATACTTTTTGTCCGAAGGCGGAAAAACATGCTCCTCAGAAGTGCTATGGATTGGCCGAGGGATACCGAACCGCAAGCTTACTGGCATACTTTGGGAGTTTGTTTTCCCGCCAGGAAGCACTGACGCAGAAAATGGGATGGGAGACATCAGATGAAAAATTATAGCTCTAAAGTTGTCTCGCAAAAGCACACCAAGGCAGAGATGCCAGATTTTAGTTTACTCGTGTAAATAATTGGACTTTGTCGAATGTTTAGTTTCATCTGGGATATAATTGAGTATTTGCCAAATGTTCATCAACTCTTACCAAAGTTTAAGCTAGCCAAAAGAGTTCACGGTATGTTATTGCGATTAATTTGGAGAAATTTGAACAAATCATGAAAAGTTTGGACTAGACAAATCTGGATCTGGGTCATGCGGATAGTATCAAATTGGTTGTCAAGAAGAATCCAATAGAAATGTCAAAAGAGATCCAATAATCAGGAGGGGAAAAAAGTATTACTTTTCTTATAATAATCCACTGCATAGAAAAAGTATTGTTATTGAAGGCGAATATATTCATCAATTAATGCTAGCGTTTCAAATCATTTGGTAGGAGGTACGAAAATGTCCACGCTTGTCCACGGTGAGGGGAGTGGGAGTTCAGATAACATCCACGTGGACATGTTAAACAAAAGTTTTTTAAAACCACATTCAGATCTGTTTTCAAAAATAAATGAAATCTGTTCTGCAGTTTTAAGAATGTTTAAACTTTTCGCCCATTCTTCGCCCAACTTCTAAGCTACGTCATTTGAGCATAAACTGAACTCTCTGTTCTAGGTCCAGGTCTACGGAGAACTGCTGATACATTTTTATCTGCAGAGTACATGTGGGGTGTTGATAACATGATGAAATGATGGAGGATTATCTAAATAATTTGGGAAGGACTTAGGGAAACGAGTGCTATCCAAATCTCTATACCTGCACTTGTGTATTAGAAGAACCAGATTCAGTCCACCTTTTCTGAGTACCCTCGTTCCCGAATTTTGCGACGTTATCTTTAAACCTCATGTACTCGCGTGCAAAATCATAACACGTATACTCGCGCACGGTGTCACAGACCGAAAATTGAACTTCTCTGTAATGTTGCCATTGTGTATTTTTCATGCTTTATTGGCATTTATTTGAAGAAGAGGGCATGATTGGATAAAAAACTCCGAAAAATATGTTTTCTTCGTCTTTATTATGTTTTAAAAGCCATCTAATTCAGCCTCCTCAAAATAGAGTAATTTTTGATACTCCAACACAAAGAACGAAATTCGAATTTTTCAGTGTTATTAATTAAAAGTAAGCAACTGAATATAATTCATTGAAGTATAAAGAGCTATAAAATAACATAAAAACGTATTAATTGATTGATTGATTGTTGTTTCATTGGAGTAAGAATCAGAACATAGCATAACTGCATGCTCGAAACAAACATATTTTCTACATTTCATGCAGTTGTTGCGTATTTTTCGAATCTTTTATTGAAGAGAAGAATGTAGAACGACCTTTTAGATAATTACCATACGATAAAGGTTCTGGAATATAAATATTTCTAATATTCTTTGTCTCTGTTTTCTTGGTAAACTAAGAATGAATGCCTTTTTTAGATGGGGCATAAAAAGATGATATAAAAGGATTTCTAGTAACTTCCTTTTGCTTTTTATTGTTTTTATGTCGATATTATCTATTATAAAAAAATATCCCCGAAACTAACTGTTGAAAATTACCAATTAGGAATTCCACGGTGTCTGGTATCATAAACCGGTACTAAAAACGCCTGACTGTTGATCGGAAGCGAAGATCTGAAAAAAACCGCCAGAGCAACGAGAACGATCACAAACGCGTGGTTGGGGCCTTCGAACGGAAACCTAACACCTCAGTTCGAGATGTGGCTAAAAAGTTGCATGTGAGCAAGACTTTCGTGCAGAATACCAAAAATCGAGCTTCTTTCACTGAACATACACTGAAAATGAAAACCCGCATGAATATGTACAAATTATACAATTATTTTCAGATTGAGCCTACTGATCCATATTCTAGAAAAATAAAACAAATTCTTCAAATCTGGCATCTCTGCTCCGAGGACACCATACGTTTGTCGATGGCTTGAGATCCAGATACAGACAGAGTATATTTCGAAAAGGCCAAACGATCTGCGGAGAATTTGTTGAGCTCGGGGGAAATAAAACACTAGTGCTGTTGTGGTTGTTATTGGTGTGCAAGTTTTTGTTTCCGACGACCTGCTGGTCGTGGTTGGTTAGAAAGGTAAATTAGGAAATTAGTCAGTCAGAGGGATCTTGGCCGATTAAGTTTTTCTCTTTCCCTAATGATGTCAAGTTGATACCGGTTTTGGGGGTATCATCGTGAGTCGTTCACCTAGTGTGTGTGTGTGTGTGTGATTCGAAATTCACTGTTTGGATTCTAATTCCATTTGCATATTTTCCTACTTCGGTCCCGGAAATTAAAATTGTACCCACTTCTCAAAACATCATGCTTCTGTTGTTGATTCGAACTGAAATCACCGCACGGGAGCGTACACGCGTCCAATCAGAATCTCGTTTCTCGTAGAATAGCTGAGTCATATTTTTGTCGTTTCGAAGATTTCTTTGTGTCACTTTCGGCGTGTTCTAAATCCATCCAAAAGTACAAACGGAAGAATGTGGATGGAGCTGTGTTTATGTTGCTGAGTTGTGTTTTTTTTCTCCAGTGGCGCCACCAGAGGTTTCCAGTGTAGCGTTTTCATGCACGAGCTGTAGTCAATGGAAGTGATGGAATCAAGAGAAGAAATGGGGACACGGTATCCCAGGGGTATCTTCATGAAAATGTGCTTATCATTGTTGCCCGTAGCGCGTGCAAAAAAACTGCGTCTATAAACCTGCAATAGTCGTTGACTATCGAGGATTGATATGCGTGAATCATCTTCCTGGTAATGCATCCGTATAATTATTAAGCTGTAAAATGATCATTTGCTTTAATTATGAGCACTATTCAGGTAAGGGAAATCAGGTAGAGAGCGGCCATTCCACATTGATAGAAATGTTCCCGGAAACCAGTGAGGACGTTCAAGATACAAGCACAATTTTCAAGTTATACAAGTAATAAAGTTTGATATTGTCAAAGTAGACTGTAAGGCTTTTATATCGGCGCATGCCTTTCAGCTTCTTTCACTCTTCAATTTTCCGTTACTTTCTTCCGAATACGAAAAATCTGTTCTTGTGACAGCCTTTCGGCGGAATCAGAAATCCAAAATAAAAAAACAGGAAGTGGGTTATATCTATGGTATAATCGCAAGGGTGACGTAGGACTTTTGTTGATTTAGAGATCATTTGTTTAAAGTTGAATCTAAATCCATTCTGAATGAATGAATAAATGAATATTTGGGGGACTTCGAAAACGAGAGCGTTACGTTGGAGGCACAAGGTTTTATGCATCCAATATAGGATACGAAAAACCTTGTTCTGAAGAATAATCTTCAGAAGCTTTCCTGCTAACTGTACTTGATTGACAAATCACAAACCCAAATGTATTATATGGATATTTTATGGATAGAAAACATTAAAATTAACTCTTTCGCTTGAATGTAATTTTCAATTCCAAGGGGAACTGGCAGATTATTTTCCAGCAACGATTAGATATTTCCACATTTTCCTCGATACTGGAAGCCCACCAGTGGTTAATGCTAATTCGATAACCACCTGGTAATAGCACTTGATTGAAACATATTTGGTCACAGTGTTACATGGATAGAAAACATTCAAATAAACTCTTTCACATGAATGTATTTTTAAATTCCCAGATGAACTGGCAGATTATTTTCCGTATCTTTCTCGATGCTGAAAAGCATCCAAACGGAAAGAATTCCGTGCGTGTATGTGTGTGTGTAGCGGCTGCTTCGATGGTCACCTTCTCTTCTCCTGAAGGATCGGATTCTCTGTGCTCACTCACAGTTTCAAACAAACTGCTTGCGTTTCAGGACAGATCTCGATCCTTCGCTGTCCAGCACCCTCAGCAACAACGTTGTCTTGTCGATGTCCTCACGAAAAATTAATGCGTCTCACCACCAGAATATCGCTTAAGTATGCTTTTTGTGCGTGATTGAATCGAGAGAAGGCGTGGTTTACGATGGCAATTTGGAAGGCAAACTAGAGGGGAATTAACTCTCTGAGCTCGGAACTTTCGGCGACTGAGCAATAATCGATTGCGGGCGCATACAATATTTGATACGGAAATATCCTACTGATGAGGAAGAATAATCTTCAGAAGCTTTTCTGCTAATTACACTTGGTTGAAAAATTACAAAATCAAATGTATTTGATCGTTGTGTTATATGGTTAGAAAACATTAAAATAAACTCTTTCACATGAATGTATTTTTAAATTCCCAGAGGAACTGGCAGATTATTTTCCAGAAATGATTAGATCTTTCCGGAACTTTCTCGATGCTGAATGGCATCCAAACGGAAAGAATTCCGCGCGTGTATGTGTGTGTAGCGATGTCTTCCCGGGGAACCGTTTGTGGCATCACTATCCTCCTGATGGATTCCCTTCTGACCTAGGGTGCACAAACAGGCTCTTGGTGACACCGTTCATCCGCGCTTTCATGATAAACGAAGAGCTTCACCACAACAGCGACAACATGCTCCAATCGCTGTTCAATTAGAACTGAGTGGATTTCCGAGCGGCGTTCGCTTATATACCGATTGGTGATTTCAATAGCTTGTTTTGAAAGCAATTTTAAGACTATTGAAAAAAGTTTTTGGATCAAAAAGTAACAAGTATAGAACGCGTAGACATTTTTTCTTTCGGATGAAGTGTTTATCATACCATTTCGTTCAGATGTTTAGTAACTATTAACGCTCAAAATCTCGGTCTCTGGCGTAATGCTTTCGTTTTCGAAACTTTGATTTTACACCCCGGTATAGAAATGAAAGACGTAGTCCTACGTCAAAAAATCCAGAGTGAAATTCGTTTTGTTCCTCGTTGGAAAAGGCACCGACAGTGATTGGTATTGTGGTATTGGTACGGTGAGAAATGTACTAGCTTTTGTTCCCACCGAAATGTGTTCCCTGACAGAGATTTCAAAACCAAGGAGCCTGGTGAAATCTGCGTTGCAAAGGTATGCAAGTCGGAGGCATTATATATTGCAAGTAAGATGAGTGATACGATTAATTCTAGCAAATAAAATTTAAATTTGGAACTCTAATGTTGGTTGCTTTGTGAAATTTCATATCAATGACCGATCGTGCATTATTTCATCCATACATAACATACATAGCCATTTCGTCCAGGGTAACAGAAGGCGACTTTCATCCTATCTCATTCCGCTTCGGAATCTTCTTTTGTACCATTCAACGACTGTTCACCATCCTTTTGTCATCATCACTCGATTGTAAACACTGGTGGAGTGAACAAATAAAATCCAACAACCAAACAAAACGGTCAGGTCCACCAATTCATTATCAAAGAGTTTAACGATATAAATTTTCAAACATCCAAAATCAGCATGCAACTGATAGCCTAACGGAATCCTACGTCAACTATGCGGTCGTGCCTCACACACAACCCTCCTGTGACCTTTTTAAAGTCTTATTTAACGACTTCCAACGAAACCAACGACAATGCAGCTTGTATTATGCAAAGTTTTATAGAGCTCAGAATAATAATACGGGGTAATGTCAAACATCATCATGTAGCTCATTTTATCACTGCCTAGTTGAACCTTTTCAGCAATTTGGCTGTCATGAAACATTGTTCTCCATACTGCCATGTCCTTTTCAGCTGTGCGAAGTGATTTGTGACACATAAGAATCCTCGCAGAGGAAATTGAAGGAATCAAAACAGTAGGTACTGATTCCACAGTTGAATGATTATTTCTAGCATAACCGAACCCAATATACTCGTAAGTGCCTTGTTCGAACTTTTGGTATGAATAACTCATTAGATATTTGGAAATATTGCCGTCTGTTGTTCGATGACTATGCTTTTTAAATTTCATATATATTTTTGCCCATGTTACTGAGAATAATTTCACAGGCACATACAGAACAGTACGCGCATCCTAGCTTAGTGTCAATTTGTTTCAACCATGATGAAAACTCAGGGTCATGCAAACAAATGCCTTGGAACGTGGTTTTGCTTGCCATTTCGATTTTTTGACGTAGAACTACGTCTTTCATTAAGGGTGTCAAATCAGAAAACAGGTCACGTTTTTATGAAATAAAGTTAACGTTAATAACTATTTTTGCCGCGAACGGATTTTGGCGATTTACATACTAAACGAATCGGAAATTCCGTAAGATTTGTTTAATATGCCATACATTAGAATCCCCTGGTTACTAAATGGTTGAAATTCATGAAAACTTTAAGTGTTTCTATTTTTCCATACATTTGTTCTGTCCATTTGAGTGCTTTCCCGAACAGAGCTATCAATAACGAGCAACTTATCGACGACCAACGGAGGGGAAATCCTAGAGGCGAATGAACTGAAAAGTTTAAACCCTCTTAAAGCCAAAAAGAAGAAGAAGAAGGAGGGGAAATCGTAGGATTATAGTCTCCGTGAACAAAGGAAAAGAAGAAGAATGAAGGGGAATACTTGCCTAGAGTATAAACAGTGGATCTCGCTGAGGCAAACTTTCATTCGGCATCAGACTGTTGAGTAATCCAGTTCACTTTGCTTTCGCTGCGCTTCGATCTAAGATTGTACCCCACCAGTGGTAATCCAACTTGGAAATCGTCGTTTGATTTTTCTGTTCGTTTTTCATGTTATTCGTATCGTGTGTTCTTCTTTCCGCGTCATAAATTGGACGCTTCGCGTAGTGTGCGATGAGCAAGAAGAAAAGGAAGGCAGGCTCGAGCCCTGCAAAAAACGAACGCATTGCCAGGGTCAATAAAATTTCGAGGTAAGCGTCATCTAATGATGCACGCGGTGTTGGTGTAGCGCTCGCACTGAACCGAGCCTTCGCAAATGTGACACCGCACCGAACAACAGCGTAGTAGGCGATTTCGACGCGTCGGTCGAAAATGTAAACGCCCAGGCAGCAACCAAAATCAAGCTCCCCCCCGCTGGTGGTGAAGGCGGTCGCTCTTGACAAACTCATCAGCGAATTCGCATCGATGGGTGTTACAACAGAGTACAAGCTGTGTGGCATAATTCAGTCTTTTTCCAAGCAGTTAACATTGTTAGTTTTCCGTCATCATAAGGGCTTCGTTGGTGCGTTGGTTGTTATTACAAAAAGAGTTTATTTCGCTTGTTTAGTCACCAAGAAAGTAAATGTCGTTCTGGAATTTTGTATGTGATTAGGTTTCACTTGCCAGTAACAAAACTTCCTCCACTTAGGGTGACAGCTGCGCTTCTCTCTAGCATGAGAAAGTAACGCAACTCTTTTTCGAGGCCAGTAATATTAACAGAAGCGTTTCTTTTGAGAATAGCGCAAAATGATGAGAAATGTTTATATTGCTAGTAGTTTCAAGCCACCAATGTATGGCTCTGTATGCATGCTATGGTGAACGCTTGTTGGCGCTTGGATTGTACGAACGATATCTAGAGGTGCGATTGCTTTGAGGCAATACTAAATAACATGTAGCATGATATTTGATACTTGCAAGTGTTGTCATTGTTGTTTTTTACATGCGGTGCCAAAGATATATTGATGTAGTTATGAGATATGGAATAATGGTGCTGGTGCAACACGTATATAATCGACTGTAGCCGAGTCTATGTCAATTTCGGAAAAGGCCACCGGAATAGCCTTCGAGGTAAATTTTCAATGCATTGACATGAAATAAATTGCGACATACGATTTTTGCGAGGGCAAAAATGAGTCATCAATCAATTATCGTCAACTGATTCTACAATGAAAAAATCATTTCAGAGATTATTCTACTAAGCAATTGTTTCTAAAATTTCACAGCATTATAGAATAATATCCGAAGGTATAAACAAGCGACTTATATAAAATAACAGCGTAGTTCACATCAACAATGCGGTCGTATCTTGGACACAACCTCCTATAATTTTTTCAATATAAATTGTTAGAACATTACAGTTTCAGTTGATAGTCGGGGAAGAATGCCAGACAACCTTATGATTTTATCGTACCTCTCTGCGAAAATAATGAATGAATTATTTTACTGTATTCAACGATTATGAAATTGACTCACCTATCTCAACTTTATGTTAAAATAGCAAGCATCAACAGTCACTCCTATTAGAAGAAATTTGAACATAAAGTCTGCTTCATTTAATATTGGAACACAAACAATTGCATGTAGTTCAGTCATTTATTAACGAATTCATAATTTGTTTTCATACAAATGTAGCATTTTCTTTACTCTTTCATAAAAAAAAAATTAAAAAATTATTCATTGCTGTTTCGAAGAAATTCTCGTACTTTTCCCGTAATACGGCACATTAGGCGGCGCACACCCTTTTCGTCCACCGTTTTGGCGATTTGATTCCACCAGGTCTTCATTTGAGTCATGTTCCTAACAAGTTTTCCCTTTGCCTTAAGCCTCCGCTTCGTGATTGCCCAGTCCTGGGGAACTGGGGGCAGTTTGGGGGGTTGAGGTCATTCGGTATTACGCTGACCCCGTTCGTTGCGTACCATTCCATAACCGTTTTGCTGTAATGGCAGCTTGCAAGGTCCGGCCAAAACATTACTGGACGGTCGTGGGCACGAATAAACGGCAGAATCCGTTTCTGTAGGCACTCTTTTTTGTAGACTTCTGATGTCATTGTCTTGTCAGTGAGAAAGACTTTGGTTTTCTGTCCACAACTGCATATCCCCTGCCAAATCATGTACTTGCGGGCGAATTTATCCGCAAACACGAACTTAAATTTTGCAGGTACATCCCCCCGAGCCGTCGCCAAATAAAATTTTTGACCTGGGATTTGCCCAAAGTCCGCCTTCACGTAGGTCTCATCGTCCATCAGAATACATCCGTCGAACTTGGTCAGCACTTGGTCGTACAGCTTTCGAGCTCGGATTCTGGCCACATTGTTCTGCCTTAGCGTCCGATTTGGCTGTTTGCTGGCTCGGAATGACCTTATTTCTTCCCGGAGACGAATTCGTCGCACCGTACTGTGAGCGGCCTGGAACTTATTGGCCAAATCGCGGTCTGAAAGATTGGGATTCCTCTTGACGGCCTTGATGACTTTCCCACGCAGTTTCCGGTCGACAGTTCCACACCGACGCTTCGAATGCGGTTTCCGAGCCGTCGTCAATGTTTTCTTGTACTGCTTGATAACACGCCATACGGTATTTCTGGGCATTTTAAGCTGTTTAGCTAGCTTAGATGCCGACAACAATGTATTTTCAAGAAAACTGTGCACAATTTTATCTCTCCGTTCGGCTTCCATGGCGGTTGTTTACAAAATGCTATCGTTTGGTGTTATGACATAAATACATGGGTGAAAAAAGTTTCCAAATCCGTCCACTAGGAGCGCCACAATGAGCAAAAGAATTTGTTCCAATATTAAATGAAGCAGACTTTACATTTTTGCAGTTCTATCTATCCTTACGCAAACACATCTGTCAAATGAAAAAGAAGAAAACAGCCCCGTGACATCGTCTATCTTACTCTAAGATAAGATCAGACAATAGGGGGTCTTTTACGAACCAAATTTCTGTCAGATTCGGACCAAATTTCTGTCAATCGTTCTGATTACTGATTGGCTGATTTCGAGAAATTTTGTAAACAAAGCCGATTTTTTCAGTGTTGCCAATAAAAATAAATAGCGTTGGATTTGTATTGAATTCAGAAATTGTGAATTTAATAAATATTACGATATTTAGTTTAAAGGAAATGTGAAGGAATTATATGCAAGTTTATGTATGTGTTTTTTCACAACGGAGTAAAGTGAACGGCAAAACACAATTTGTCAATTTAACTTCGTTAGGTCCCTAATGCGATTTCATATTTCGGAATATAATTTCCATTGCTAAGAAGAAATGGAAAGTCTCATCATTCATTATGCAGATGGCAGAGTTATTATCTCTAGCTTGTAAATATGAAAAAAGAGATGGTTGAGACCATCCAGGTTGTGTTTTGCTGACTACCAATTGTTACACTGCTGACATGTTCTTTCCCGCTGACTTATTTTGATGATGTAAAGAGCTATGAATTTTGTTCTGTTCTGTCGAGGAAAGTTTTCGCTTCTTCGACGGTGTACTCATAGTCGATTTCAACATTATCACTAAAATTAGATGAAGCTGAAATGCGATATGATGTCGATGCTGCTTTACTGTCCATCAATTTCTGGGCTGAACATTCTTCTCGCCGCTTTGATAGCAAGTCCATCAATCCAGCAAGATATTCTTGTGTATCGGCTGTATGCGAAGCATTCGGTACTACGGTCATGTATTGCGAAAGAGTCACGATTTTCAAGTTGTTTCTGAATTACAATGGAGTTGAGCGCCGTTGTTTTGCCCAAAGCAACGAGAAAATATTTTCCAGACAATCTTGGACGGGTTGTTATGGATATCATTATTATATTGTAGATATGGGTATTCAAAAGACTTATTTTATCCTTTATCCTTTTTGAGATTGCCTTACGGAAAATATGCAAAATCATTAAATTCGCACCAACCAAATGTTATGATTCATAAAAACAGAAATTTTAAAAATCCGAAATTTTATAATATTTGGCAACTCAGGCATCTTTATGTCATGGCTTCGTTTTTGTACGACGAAGAAGAGTAAGAAGCCAGTTGTCTCATCTTGTCATAGATCTTAGTGAAGTGAACAGAGAACAGACACTCTGTTCGAGTTACTTGTACCAGTATCGAACAAGTAATTGGCCTCTAACTTGAACAGAGTCTCTGTTCTCTATTCACTGGATACTTCAACTAGAGCGCTGACTAGCATCGTCTAAATCAGGCTTTACTGACTGTGCTCGGAAATCGCCAACATCTCAGCTGTCAGTGGCATTCAATAACTGTCAAAGTTGTGCTCGAGATGATGGCATCTCCATAAGCAGGATTATTAGGTGGAGCAGATGGTAGAGTTTGCGTGCGTAGTGTGCGCGGTAGCATGTGCTGCCATAGCTACTTCTCGAATCGTCACGTCATTACCGTTTTGTCTCATATTCCGAACACTTATGCTTTGATGGCCATTGAACAGTGTCTCATTACTCAAAATGGTACTCTTTCGCGAAATTCATTTGATTTTTGAATACAATAGAGCCTTCTTTTTAATTTGACTACAATAAAATTTATTTGAAAATACATTCATGGTGAAAAACATAGAGAACACTTTTGTCTCAAATTCCGAACAGCAAAATGCATTTGTTTTAAACCATAACTTTTGAGCTACTGGACCGATTCATATGATCGATATATCAAAATAAAGTCAATTGGCTAATCTTCTTTGGAAAAATGTTTTGCTCGCAAAAATTAGATTTTTATTTTTTAATTATTGTTTGTATTTGTTTTTATAGTTTACATGGTTTCGGGACCAAGGGCGCTATATCGGTATCGGTACTGTAAATGATGTTAAAATGGAGTCTATAACCCAAAGAATGTCAGGGATTCCAAACCCTTTAAATATTTATAGCATTAAAGTTCAATGAATTAACATTTGAAAATGAAGTATTCGGAATTTGAATGATGCGTAGAAACTTGTATACTAAGTATACTTTACCTACTTGTCCACCTCATATGTATCTTATTCATGGCATCTGATAAATAGCGGCTTAGCACTTCTACTTTTGCGTTGTTTTTCTGGACTTACAGACAAAAACAAACAACATGCACTGAAGTAAATGTGAACAGAAAACCTGGAAGTCTCAAAACATTTATATTTTATATCTAACGAATTTCATTTCTTCCCTGATTGTGATAGAATTTTCCTGATTTTCTCTGACCATATTTGAATTCCCTGATTTTCAAGGATTTTCAAGGTAGTTGACAACTTGCAATAGCGATGTAAATGTGGTCCCTTCTCCACTAGAATTTCAAATATTTCGACACCAACATTACTGCAACACGGAGAAAAACAATTTTGCTATTTATCCGGTGCGCAAGTGTTTGAACAATATACAAGGGCGCCGTAAGAAAAGTTTTCTAAATAGTAACAGTTTATTATAGAGTTTATAAGCCACACAAGAATAACAAATCTCAAACAAACACTGAACTGTATCTGGAGACAAATGGATCCACGCTATATTCTTAAACCTGTCACGCGTTCCGGAAACGTGTCGATGCTGTATCACAGAGCTAAAGTAGATGCTAATTCTAGATGCAAATAGAAATCCAAGCTCTTCTTAAATGGAACTAACATTCCTAGAGGAACTTTACCTTCTCAACGTATTATTACTAGCGTCATTTTTATTAGTACTTAGTTGAGATAACACGCTTTGAATGTATTCTGAGTGACAAGTTCTAGAATACGCGTGACCACAGTGCAAGTCGGAGGAAATTTCTTTGACGAAAAATTCCCCCAACTAGAACGGAAATCGAACCCGAACCCCCTACATGTTAGATGTGACGCTAACCAATCGACCACGGCCAAACCCAAGTTACGTTGTCTAATAATTGAAAATGGTGAAGAATCATGGCGATTACTTTTCAATGCAGGAAAAAATTACAGGAGGTTGTGTTCAAAACACGACCACTTTGTTGACGTAGAACTACACTGCTATTTTGTTCAAGTCGCTTGTTAATAACTTCGGATATTATTTTACACATACACACACACACACACACTTATCTACGCTTTGCGTTCTTCTCAACAGAAGGCCCTTTCTATTAATATTCCCGGTCTCGATTAGCATAGCTGTCATCCTTGATGAAGATAGTTTTGCTACTGTCATGCGAAACCAAATCACACACAAAATTCCTGAACAATTATATTCTTAATGAGCCGATGATAGCCTAGTTTGATGATTCCTCACACAATTGTGTAGATTGATGTAATGTTCCTGATGTTAGATTGTTCCCGTTCATCCTTGGACCCTTGGACCTTGGACCTTGGACATCCAGCCTGCACTTTCAGTCTCAGTCAATCCACCTCTCTCCTTTTGGGCATGACTTTTCTACCGTGACGCACGTCATCGAGCATTTTGGAAATCCCAGAGCCGCCCTCTGCAGTCGTGACCATCCAGCCTGCGCTCACCAGTCGTCCCGGTTCTGCTAGAGGGTTTGGCGAAGGGATTTTCCAGGTTGCTCCATACGGCAAGTATGACACACAAATCAACGGTTATTCCCCTGATGCTTCTGTACCTTTCAGTAGCCTACGCATCTATTACCAGAACGTCCGTGGATTACGTACCAAAATCGATGCTTTTTTCCTGGCTATCGGCGATGCTGATTAGGACATGGTTGTGCTCACTGAGACGTGGTTAGATGATTGCATCTATTCGTCGCAACAATTGCACATATGGGGCGGTATCTCGGTCATAACTTCACGAATGTTGCTTTTCAAATGTTCAAGAGTTTGCGGAGAGTTGACATAGACACGGTCCTTCGCATAACCCCACAAAAAAAAGTCTAACGGGTTCAAATCGCATGATCTGGACGGCCAATTGGCATCACCAAAACGCGAAATTATGCGTCCCTAAAATTTCGTTCGCAATATGGCCATGTTCGGTCGTGTTGTGTGACACGTGGCGCCATCCTGCTGAAACCACATGTCATCCGTATCCATATCTTCAATTTGTGGCAAAAAAAATCGGTTAACATGCGGCCATAGCGCTCACCATTCACAGTTACCGTCTCACCGTCCTCATTTTCAAAGAAATACGACCCGATGACTCCACCAGGCCATAATGCGCACCAAACAGTGACTCAGTGACAGTGACTGAGTCCCATATACGGAAATTTTGGGTGTTCACATAGCCACCGAGCTCGACATGTGCCTCATCGCTGAAGAAAATTTGATGCGAAAATTCAGCATTTTGCTGCTGTTGTTCGTTCACCCAATCGACGTATGCCCGACGCATTCCATGGTCAACACGCTCTAATTTTTGTACCAGTCGGTCTTTATATGGATGCTAAAACGATCCATATTGTAAAATGGCAGACATTCAACTAACGATATGACGCTTTGGTTGATAGCTATGTCAAACGGTTGTCAGCGCAGGGCTGTATACTTTCGGAAGCCCGAAATGGAAAACCCTGTAGAAAGAATGACATCTCTGCTATTCGTAAACACATCGATTCAATTGCAATCCATTCGAATCTCTCTCCTAACGACATTGCACTACAGTTTGGTGATTATTATCTCTGTTATGTGCACTGGGCTGTTCACGAGGATGGCTACGCGTCAGTTGATCTGGATCGCTCTCGACCGTTTGCTGCCAGCTGCTCATTTCTGGATGGTTTCTGCTTCAACGGCTTGTCCCAAGCTAACAGCTTGGAGAATGCAGAGAACAGGACTCTTGATCTTGTCCTCGTAAACGACATCGTGCTACCTGGTTACCAGATAAGCGAATCCATTGAAGCGCTCTCTAGGATTGATCCTCGTCACCCTCCATTTGAGCTAAAGTTTACACATCAGGAGATTGTAATATATAGCATAAAAACAAATCTTAGGGAATTTCCGATTCGTGTGGTATATAAAACATAGCAATTAACGTTAACTTTATTTCATAAAAACGTGACCTGTTTTCTGATTTGACACCCTTAATGAAATACGTCGTTCTACGTCAAAAAAACCGAATAAAAAGTGCAGTTCAGTCAAGAAAGCAACACTTACCTTTGCATGGGCAGAACCCTTTGCAGCTCACTTTAACTTCACTTCCGTGGATACAATTGTGATACTCCAGTCGACACAGCGAAGAGTACGTCCTGTTATCGCTTCCGCAAAGGAAGGTTGGTTTCACCACTGGACACGGCTTGCAGTCTTCTTCTTCCTTCTCACCACCATCGCTATCGTAGAAAACATCATCGTCCTGCGAGGAACTCTCGTTTTCCGGGTCTTCCTGATCCTGTTGCAGCAACTCATCGCCGCTATTATTACTGTTACCATTCAGAGCGCTACTACTACCGCTACTACTGCTACCGCTGTTGTCACTGCCGCTGCCGCTGTTGCTAATGGCTCCACTTGTGCTGCTACTGCTGCTGCTGCTGCTGCTGCTGCTGTCACCGGGGTTTGTGAGAATGCCGGAATCAGCTCCGTTAACGCTACTGCTTACGCTTCCGATCAGGCCAGGCTGTTCGGCTGCCTCGGCCTTTCGTTTGGCTTCTTCCTCTTCAAGATATTTACTCTTGGTGATGATTTCCTCCCTGAAAATGATGTCATTTGAGTTTGGATATTAATGTACGAACAAATGGTATACTGAGCACAGAAGTTGATCAAAACCAACCATGCGACTATCTACGAGGAACGTGAACTTTTGGTGATTAAAAATAATTAATACGGAGTTTGTTTTAAATTAAACAGAAAATTATCAGAAAATATACCTGTTAGAGAGCGTATTATAGTTGTTGATAAATCTGGAACAAAAGAGAGAAAAAATTGTGGTCATGAGATAAGATACAATATTGTAGTCATAAATGATTTCATACATGTATCTACTATTTTAGTATTCATTTAAACATGTTTTGGACAAAAAACGCATGAATCTATCCCATTTAGAATGATATGTGCGAGTGAGCACTTCACTTTCAAGCCAAAAAAATGTTCGATTTTTCAACTTTTTTTATAATGATGAAAAATATATTAATAGATAATAGGGCAGCAATATTTGGTATGTGAACGTAGGAAACGGGCATCTTCCTCAGGGTGACCAGTATGCCACTTCCCCTAATGATAAAAGAAAAAACATCAAGAATTGAAATCAAAGATATAACGAGAGCAGTTTTACAAATCTGCTTCTCTTTACCATTTTTAATAATTTAATAATTTACTTGCTTCCACGATATGTACACAACAGACAGCCGCAAGAGCAAAATTTCCGACATTGATTATAATTAAAGAGCACCTTAGACACACAATTGCAAGCCAATTTCAATTCATCTTTTATGAATTTCCAGCAAACAGACCAACACATCCCTCCGCAGATTACCGTTTTATGAGTATCCGTCGCAATATTAACCGAATAAAGTGGAGAAGTGAAAAGCGCAACGATTTCCACGAGAATAAAAAACAATCCGTAACGATGCCAATTTCCACCCACCTCTGAGAATCCGAATCCGTGCCGAAAAATCGAAAACATTCGCCCTCCACAAAATAATCTTAGCCTAGTTACTGCTAGATGTACCTGCTAGGTAATTTTGTTTTCGACATTTGAGAGATGAGTTTAGGCAATGCGAGTGAAAGAAAGACACTTTCGGATTATATTGATTATTTGCTCTCAAAAAACTTCTAGCTTGTGATTATTTAGGGTGTAAATTTGATTGTAAGTATACAGAAAGTTAAGCAGGATAAGCCCCTGAATTCCTGAGCCCTTTGCTCCTTCATTCACCACCGATATTGTTCGGCGCTATTTAACCCACTATATGCTGCAAACGTAACCATGCCACCAAGAATATCCTCTACATTCAGACATTTCCATTTCCGGTGTGCTGACTTTCACGAAAACAACAGCATTGTGAGAAATGCTGAGAAAGAAAACTTTCGCAGGCCAAAAGAAATCCGACGGAAAACAGAACGAAACAATTTTCCATAAAAAAACAACTTTTTGTCCGAGAGATTGGCAAAGTGCAGTCATGGCAATTGGAGCTTTAGAGTGTGTGTGGGTGTGTTTCCAGAAATATTATGTTAATTTCAATTCGACGTTGAATTATTGAACAAAAATGTGGTTAAGGCAGAAAAATTTTGAGTAACTAATGTATTGTAAATGTGCTGTTTTTGATCCATTCTTTTCTTAAGGTCAGAGGAATTGAGCTCTATGGACGATACCGCCGACAATTATGAGAAAAAAGACGGGTGGGTAATGTCGGTGACATAACCGGAGTGACGTAGGACTATACAAAGGGGACAGCTTTTGCTAAATATATATTTTAAATATATTGTTCTATTTTCTTCTCCTACGTGAATTCCTACCTATCTACCTGAAAAATGGATTAGTTTACTGTTTACTCTTTATGAACATGTTGGGGGTTCTGAAAAGAAGCTTTGGTGTTGTGTTTTTGCGTTTTTTTTACAAACTTGATTCTTGGTTTTTTTCTGAAGGCTTTGTACTTATTAAATGTTCAACGTCGGGCATCTTTCGGCGTATACACATATCGTACAATCAAAATGATGGCTGTGATAGGGAATACACAGGTGGTCATCAGCTCGTTCACTATCATATATTTCACTATTGAGCACATTACCGTACCTTAAGCTGTGGTTTCGGAGACGAATGAATTGTAAGATTTGTAGTCTCCTCAAACAAAGTAAATAAAAATGAAAAAGAACTGAGGTTTTGGAGACGAACTCTACGATCTGTCGAGAAATAAACGAGCTATAAGTGTTCTGAAAAACCAACAGTAAATACAGGGACGGATGACCTTATAGTATACGGTATTATAGAGACTTTAAACTTTTGCAGTTCTTTTCGTCTCTAGCCTTGAGAAAGGCCCTTTGAAAACTCTACTCTACTCTACTCCAGCGCTACCACCTCCGCCCTCTTGCCTTGAGAAAGGCACTCGATCCCTCGCCGTCCAGCTCGTCCAGCAACGATGTTGTCCAGTCGGTGTCCACACAAAGAATGATCGTTACGGCAGCGGAGCGGGGATTTTTAAGCTGACTGGCTGGCTCGAGAATTACGCATGTGTGAGACTGCGACCAATGTTTCGTTCATTTTTTTCTTTTTCCTTTCCAATCGTGGTTCATTCTATTTCGCTGCTGCTCTGGTTGCCCGTTTTGGTCGGTACGATTTGAGGAGCACAAAATGGACCAATCAAAAATGGGCACATAGTGCATTTGGACAATGCTTGATATTTCACAATTATTCAATTATTTATCTCAAGAAAAATGAAATGTTATTCGTTATGATAGATGCGTAGATATATTTCCTATCAATTGATGCAAAAACCTTTGCGATCTATTGAGAAATGCTCGAGTTAT
This sequence comes from Toxorhynchites rutilus septentrionalis, assembly GCF_029784135.1. NCBI lineage: Eukaryota > Metazoa > Arthropoda > Insecta > Diptera > Culicidae > Toxorhynchites > Toxorhynchites rutilus. The sequence continues at coordinate 75,231,805 of NC_073744.1, read as the reverse complement.
AAGCGTTCCAAATCTTGCATTTTTTCCTACTTGTTCAGTGCCTAGATTTTCATTTCACCCCCTATATCTTCCGGTTAGACGTAGTCCTACGTCAAAACTAACAATTCAAACCAACTTATTTCAATGTATGTATTTCATATGCATAACTGACATGTTTGATGTAAAGTGTTAATATAATAAAGAAAATGTAAAGTGTAAGAAAGTAATATCCATTACCATTATTACATTAAATGGAACTCAAAGCTTGCTGTCGTCTATGGTGAATTGCGTGGCAAGAGTTGCACATTATCACAACTCGATTGGAACGGATTAAAGAATGAAAAATTGCGTTCCGTTCGGGTAATTCCGACTCGATCGTATTTCAGAATATTTGTGAGTAGTTGATCAACAGACGGATCTGGAATTTTCTAGGCAATTGCACTATCGATTTCCATGACAATGTATTACGTTTTAGACTGGCGATAGCAATGGCTGTGTCGGCGTTGCTCATGATAGCGTCTTGCAAGTGAATTCATTTTTCCTCGCGCCACTTCTGCCGATTGTGTCATAGGAATCGCATAAGAAAAACAAGGCACTAAAAAAATTTGAAAGATGTATTATTTTGGATTTTTTTGACGTAGGACGTCTTACATTAAGGGTGCCAAATCAGAAAACAGGTCACGTTTTTATGAAATATAGTTAATGTTAATAACTGTTTTTGTTGCGGGCGGATTTGAACGATTTGCATACCAATAGAATCGGAAATTTTCTTAGATTTGTTCGATACGCTATACATTACAATTGGAACATTGGAAGCATTCTCATTTCCCCATACATTTGTTCTATCTATTTGGGTGCATTTCCGAACAGAGCTGTCTATAACGAGCAACTTATGCAGCCGCTAGAATAGGAAGAGTCGGAGACGAATGAATCGTTAGATTTAAAGTCTCCGTAAATAAAGGAGAAGAAGAAGAAGAAGCAGAATAGAAACAACGAAGAGGGATAGCGAAAAGAGAATATTTGCGAAGTAAGCTGTCGCTAGCGTATAAGTATTACATCTCCTCTGAGGAGAATTTTCAGAATCTTTATGTGCCCGAAACAACAAAGGTCGCTTATTCTGCTCGTTTTGTAGTTATGTTCCTCCTCGAGCTGTGAACGCTAGCGAAGATTTCACTTGAAGTTTATCGCTACAACTGTGTGCATCTGTTAGACGCGTGTTTGATGCTTGTTGAATGGCGATGTACGGAAGATGCCTGTTGTTAAATACTCAGTGCAATGCGTGCATTGATATAAAGAAACGCGACATATGACCAATTAGTGTATTGTTCTCGCAAAGGCAAGAAAGAATCCTTGCTTCTCGAAATGATTGTACAAAACCACGCAAGCCATTAAACCTTATCAGGGTCCCCGGAACTTTTTTACTAAAGAGTTATTTATTAACTTTTGTCGTATTCGTAAATAATATCCGAAATGATGAACCAACAAATTAAAAAAAAAATGCAACGGATGCAACCCCTCGAATTTTTTTGACTATTCGGGTCTTGGCACAATGTCTTTATCAACCTCAATCATCTATATTTTGAAAACGAATTGGTGTTGTGCAGTTAATAAATGCTCTGTTAAACTTGTTTATGATTCCTGCTCCTGACACTAGAGTAGTTGTGACGAAACTAGAAGAAGAAAGAATGTGTCACAGTGCACATGTTGTCAGTACAGAGAATGGGCAATTGGAAAGGATTGAAATATTGATTTTGAGGAAGACGAAGAAGTAAGTGAATGCATACAGATATCAACTGAATATAACAACTCTGAAATAATCGAATAACATCAGTAGAAGACAATTAACAAAGTATGACAGTAAATAATTCGAGTTATATCAATTGATAGGAAATACTACTACGCATGGATAGAATGTTATTTTTCCTGAGATAAAATGTTGAATTACTGTAAAATATCAAGTGCTATCTGAACGCCCCAGCTGCCCCGTTGTGATTCACCCGATTTACGGCTTCCCCAACACAGCCATCAAAACCGAGGTACCTGTGGAAATTGGCATTGCAAATACAGGCAAGTTGGAGGGGGGATTTTTGATCCCACCGATGTGTTCCCTAACATAACCATCAAAACCTAGGTGTCTTACATTACATGACTTTTGTTCAAATTCTTCACATATATGTTAAGTTCAATTCCATTCGAAAATTGTTCCATTCAATCCATAATTTAATCAATTCAAACAAATGATTACTAAGCCAACGGCAGTCCTACGTCAACCTTGAGGTTATATCATAGATTTAACCAATCCATTTTTTTAATTTTTTATTCCTTTCTTCGTTATTGTTTAGCTCGTACGCTGTTTTTAGGAAATATACGAGAAATTGCTATGTGAAAAGCTTTGCAACAAAAATCTCAATATGTTATGTTGCATTGTGTAATAACATGTCGTATTATAGCTCATGTGATAAATAATGTAATGAATGTTGTTTCTATATATTTTGCATGTCACAGGGGAATACGTGTTTAAAGTGTATATTACAAGAAAAAACTGTTTCGAACATATTTCGTTTCCATTATATCACGTGACATTTTTTTCATTCGTATTGACATTACCAGTAATGATATTCATTCGAGATTCACTTCAATCCACATCATCATTATTATTCAACCGTACACAATCATTTCAATTGCCATTATTTTCCTACAATAATTTTATGAACTCTAATCTAAATAGGTATGCTAGAATTTTTATATCTTAAACCAACATTATTCACACAAATGAAAATAATTTCCAGAACCACGAAGTTTAACGAAAATTATTAATGAAAATTATCTTTTCCGTATTAAATAAATAACCTAATTGTTAGTTTGAAAAGTTTTCTTCAAGCAGTGAAAGAATTTTGAACGAAAATTATTTCTGATGGTTTTTTATTATAATTTCAAAAATTCAAGCCTTATAATGTCCTTAAGAAATGGTTAAAAAATGTTTAGAATAGCACGTTTTGAGAATTGTAAAAATTGTAAGGGGTTATATGTAGGACATGACCACATATTTTCGACGTAGAACTACGCAATTATATACAATCCACCTGTTTACCACTTCGAATATTATTTTAGAATGCATCCATTTTTTTGACGTAGGACTACATCCAACCGGAAGATATAGGGGGTGAAATGGAAATCTAGGCACTGAACACCACAGGAAAAAATGCAAGATTTGAAACGCTTATAACTCGAGCATTTCTCAATAGATCGCAAAGGTTTTTGCATCAATTGATAGGAAATATATCTACGCATCTAACGAATAACGAATAACGAATAACATTTCATTTTTCTTGAGATAAATAATTGAATAATTGTGAAATATCAAGCATTGTCAAAATGCACTATGTGCCCATTTTTGAGTGGTCCATTTTGTGCTCCTCAAATCGTACCGACCAAAACGGGCAACCAGCGGCAGCAGCGAAATAGAATGAAGCACGATTGGAAAGGAAAAAGAAAAAAATGAACGAAACATTGGTCGCAGTCTCACACATGCGTAATTCTCGAGCCAGCCAGTCGGCTTAAAAATCCCCGCTCCGCTGCCGTAACGATCATTCTCATCCAAACCGTACACCACATCGGTTTGCATCACAACACATCAGCAAACCAACCCAAGCAGCCATGTCTGGACATGGTAAAGGAGGAAAAGTGAAGGGAAAGGCAAAATCCCGCTCGAACCGTGTTGATCTGGAGTTCCCCGCAAGGGTAGCTAGGCCGAGCGCGTTAGTACCAGTGCACCAGTCCACCTAGCCGGCGTTATATAGTTTCGGCCGCCGAAGTGATCGAGTTAGCAAAGCTGCTCGTGACGATAAGAAAACCCGCATTCGGAACAGAACACATTCGGTTCGGTGGACATCAAGACAATAGGCAGTTGCAGCGAGTGGCGAGTGGCAAACGCAATCGCAAAACGGCATCAGGTAGCAGAAGAAAAAAGTTTGTTCTTTTTACAATCTGCTTTGGTGGCAAATCCAGAACAAGGCTGCATCGAGGGCGTTCGAAATGGGTTTTTTTTTCAAAACCACGAGTACTAAGTTTTCTAAATTGGAACCATTCCATAAAACAAGGCGCTTTTCAGGGCCATTAAAACTTCCAAAAAAGAGTTTAGGAAATACAGTTCAATGCTTTCTAAAACAATATCCAAAATAATAATAAAACACAAATTGATTTTTTCATAATTTGTTTACCAGGATATGATGAGTATGTGAATTTGGCAGTTGTTCTAAGCTTATTGATTTTCACCAATTCTTAAATTGCTTCTAGATTGAAATTACATTAATTTACACTTATCTCGACATTTAGCTAATTGGACGGACCTGTAATGCGACATATTTAGTTGGACATTTTTGTAAACATAGAGTTCGGGGTCCAAATTATGACCCCACATTGAAAGTCGACACTGTACCACTGTCATCGCAAATGTTCAATTACAGGTTAAAATCGCCTCCAATGCGACACTGAGTGGTGCTTCGGCACGTCGCATTGAATGTAATTTATAGTACAACGTGTCACAAAGCTGGATGGAAATAAATTTTCCAACTGTGAAAGCTGTGGCGAGTGGCAAATGCAATCGCTAAACAGAAAGGTTTAGCCGAACAAGATGGGGATATCGAGTGATAACAAAACAATAAACTCTTTAGATTGAAGATAATTTTGTGATCCTGAAAAGCCTGCATGTGAATCCAACGAGCGAACAAATCGTAATGAATGTATTTTTTTGCCATCGCTCCCTTTTAACGCTCATTCGTTCGTCTCGTTGGACTCGCCCCTCTGGCTGAGTCTGCTGATTTGTCTCTATCCTGTGAGTGTGTACCGCTATAGTATAAAACACGCGGACCCCAAAAAAATATCTTATTTTCTTTCAACCACACGTAAACCCGTGTGGTTGTACGGCATCGGCATCGTGGACGTAACAAAGGAGGACAAGTTAAGGGAAAGGCAAAGTCTCACTCGAACCGTGCAGGTCTCCAGTTCCCTGTTGGTCGCATTCACTGATTGCTCCATAAGGGTAACTAGGCCGAACGGATTGGTGCCGGAGCACCAGTATACCTAACAGCGATTATAGAGTTTCGGCCGTCGGAGTGCTCGAGTTGGCTTGCAAAGCTGCTCACGACAATCAGAAAACCCGCATCAAGAACAGAGCAGCTTCGGTTCGGCGCTCATCAAGGCAACAATTAGTTTCAGTGAGTGGCAAAGTGTTTCTCCGGCACGTCGCATTAAATGTAATTTACTGAACAACATGTCACAAGCTGGATGGGAAGAAATTTTCCAACTGTGAAAGCTGTGGCGAGTGGCAAACGCAATAGCAAAACAGGAAGGTTTAACCGAACAAGATGGGAATATCGAGTGATAACAAAAACACAACACCAAAGGTTCTTTTCAGAACCATCAACATATTCATAAAGAGTAAACAGTAAACTAATCCATTTTTCAGGTAGATAGGTAGGTATTCACGTAGGAGAAGAAAATAAAACAACATATTTAAAATATATCTTTAACAAAAGCTGTCCCCTTTGTATAGTCCTACGTCACTCCGGTTATGTCCCCGACATTACCCACCCGTCTTTTTGTAATAGATTATGTTCTTCGTTACAAATAAATTTGATGAACGCCCTTCTACGTGTGATATGATGCCTAGGACTACCAATATGAACTAAATAATATATGAACGGAAGGATTGTCAAACGATCATTGTATTTTACATTTCCCTCTGAAATTATTACACATCTCATGTTTACGTAGTTCTCGAACCGCGAAAGTTCATTCACCTCTAGTATCTAAAATGACGATTTTCCGAAGCTTCTCAGTTTCAAAGTACGTTTTATGGAATCATATTCCGGTTTGCACAACGAAAAGCGAGAACAAATGTACTCAACACCAAAAAATACCCCGGACTTGCATGTATATTTGCAAAGCGGATTCCCCCGGGCACATTAATTTTGATGTCCGTGTTAGAGAAACACAGCTTGGTGGGAACAAAAATATCCTCGACTTGCATGTATATTTGCAAAGCGAATTCCCACAGGTACATTGATTTTGAAGTCTGTGTTGGGGAAACCGTAAATCGGGCCAACCAAAACTTGGCAGTTAGGGCGTTTAGATAACGCTTGACATTTTACAGTTATTCAATTGTTCATCTCATGGAAATAACATTTTATTAATTGTGATAGACGCGTAGAAATATTTCCTATCAATTGATGTAAACATTTTTCCGATCTGTTAAGAAATGTTCGAGTTATAATCATTCGAAATACGGGTAGGGTTAGCACACAAATCGGCAGTACAAATGCATGGAAAAAAAAAGAAGTTCTTCCAGTTTACATGAATTTAAACCATTTAGAGATTGACGGATTGTAATGTATAGCATATCAAACAAATCAGTTGACTACGACTATGCAGAGCCCTGCTCAGCGCGCCTTACTTTATACACCGTTAGGCTAGGCGCAAATTGAGAAGCGTATAGCGCTCGTAAGCGAACACGAGACTATCAACACGACTCATACGTGCCACAAACGTAGCGTGGTGGAGCGCATATTGAGTCGCAGTTTGGTGTAAATGTCGTGCCACTCGCATACAATGTCTGATTCACACAGAGTTGTGCGATATATTTATTTACTAACACAACCTTCCGACCGGTACAATCATACAGTGTCAGACTCACGGCGCTATATGATTGTTCACCAACACAACCAGCACAACCAGCATGAGTAGCACGAGAAACTGTGGCTCAGCCACAGCGCCGAGCGAGTCGTGTCTCACGAGCGCTCCTCCATCTCGCGTCATCTGACCAATTTGCGCCGTTCCATCTGTTTGCATTAGCCAAAAAGACAGGCGCTATATCGCGCTAAGATAGTCGCGCCATACGCGTCTCAATTTGCGCCTAGCCTTATTAATAAGTTGAACGTGTCATTTTTCAGTAATGACGAACCGATATCAGAATATCCGGATTTTCGTCATTATTGCCAGTCATTCCAACTTTGTGGAATTAATGTCAATGATCATGAAAGGGCCGTGTCAATATCTCCGGAGTTTGATGACCTTGGTAACATTGATGCCAGATCTCAAAACAGTGCTTAATTTCCCTGCAGAAGAAGACAAATCGGTTACAATACTCTCACTGTTTGGTGCAGGGTTGCCAAATGTTTTTCTGTTGATTCTGTAGGCGGGTGAATGAAAAGTCTGGATTTGTGTGGATATTTATGAAATAGACGATTTTATTATTTATAGCGTGAATTGGGATTTTTCATATTTGACGCATATGGAGCGGTATATTTATCATACAGTGAAACACTATATTTAAAAACACAAAAACAGGTTTTACCGTAAATAGTTCCATTTGATGCCAATAATGTATTTTTGTGAACATAAATAGGATTGCTTCGACAACTCGCAAGCAGATCGGTCGAACCTATATTTGATCCGATACAGGTGTTTTTTTACATCCGTTTCTAGTGTGTATTTTTTCATCTGGTGCGCTGCGAGCGAAATAAAGCTCATAAAAAGTGGTGCGCTATCGAGACAATCCGGCAGCAAGACACATCATCACACACGCTACACAGCGGCGGCAAGTAGAAGTTTATTTTCCTCTTTCTTCTTCCATCATTCGGTATAGCTTCTGTGCACAATTTACACCATTGTTTAAACTTTGTGTTTACCAAATCGGCAAGCGTTGGCATTAGGGGTGTCCATTTTGATACATCACTGTTGAACTATTATTGGAACTTTTTTCATTTTCAAATTACACATAATAACAAAAATTGTAATAAATAAAATTTTCAACAATAACTAATATAGAAATATAATTTCTTTTACTAATTTATATTTTCCAAATTATTATATTCTGTTCATATCGAACAGTTGTCTACTTCTTCGTTTTTATTAATATGGCAGAGGGCTGGGAGGATTCCCCATCCACGCCAAAGAATATATCAGATAATGAAGCTCCTCCTGAAGAGCAGGAGGATGAAACAGAAGATGAGGAGGGAAATTCTGTTTACGAGATAGAAAGCTCTGAAGATGAGGAAAAAGACGAGAAGCAGGATTTAAAAAAAAAAAAAAAAAAAAAAAAAGAATACCCTGATGGCGCCAAGGGCCCATTTATCGTATACTTTAGACGAAAATCCAAACCTCTTAACGTCATTCGCATCTCAAAAGAGTTGACACAGAAATTTTCCGAAGTTACCGAGATTACTCGGATGGGGCCAGACAAATTACGAGTTGTCGTCTCCAGCAGAACCCAAGCGAATGAAATAACGCGCTGTGATCTCTTTGCGATCGAGTATCGCGTATACGTACCCTGTTGCAACGTTGAAATAGACGGTGTAATAAACGAAAAGGGTTTGACTCGAAAAGAGATACTCGATGGTGTCGGTCGCTTCAAGAACTCTTCACTTAAAAGTGTGAAGATTCTTGCATGCGATCGACTGAAATCTGTGTCACAAAAGAGTCCTCAATCGGACAAACTCTTTTCGTGTGATATTTGAGGGTTCCGCCCTTCCTAACTACGTTGCAATAGGTGCACTTCGTTTACCTGTTCGGTTGTTTGTACCCCGGGTAATGAAATGCAACAAATGTATGCAACTCGGTCACACGGCCGCCTATTGTTGCAACAAAAAACGTTGCGCAGATTGTGGAGACAGCCATGATGAGAATCCTTGCGCGAAAGAGCACAAGTGTCTTCATTGCAGCGGGACTCCTCATGATATTATTCAATGCCTGGTGTACAAACAACGAGGGGAAAAAATCAAGCGTTCCTTAAAGGAACGTTCCAAGCGGACTTATGCAGAAATGCTTAAGAGTTCCGTTCCAACGACTCAGGACAATCCCTACTCCATTCTGCAGAACGACGAGACTGTTGCTGACGCTCCCGATGCAGGAAGTTCCGGTACATCGCAGGGTGCCGTCAGGAAAAAAAAAATTACTTCTTTTCTATCACTCCCCAGAAAGAATACCGAAACTTCCCAAGTTGGAATGAAAACTCGAATCGAACGTGCTGAGAATAGACCGAAGCAAGTATCTCCTGGTTTAAGCGGTTCTTCTACGCACCAGGGGTCCTCAGCACTTCCCGGAGCAGCACCCAAGACGTCTGCTCCTTTTTCGCGGTCGAGGCAACAGCCACAATCTGGCTTGCTTGCGCTTTCTGACCGGGTGGACAACATTTTAAATGCTTTAAATATAAATGACCCTCTTAAAAGCATAGTATTATATTTGCTTCCGATTGTGAGAACATTTTTGAAAGAAAAATGTGGTTTTTTGGCAGCGTTCATTTCCCTCGATGCCTGATTCAGTGCAAGAGGTCAAGGATTTGACCACTGTAATACAGTAGAATTGCAGAAGCATTATTCCTAAACTAGATCAGTTTAAATTTTTAGTTCACAGCTCTAACTGTGATGTATTTTCTCTCTGTGAAACATGGCTTTCTTCAGCCGATGAGCTGAATTTCCACGATTTCAACATTATTCGCCTCGATCGAAATGACTCGTTTGGTGGCGTACTATTGGGGATCAAAAAATGTCACTCATTCTATAGAGTCACTCTCTCATCGATGACAGGCATTGAAGTTGTTGCTTGCCAGACACAAATCAATGGCAAAGACCTCTGCATTGCTTCGATATATATCCCTCCCAGAACTACGGTAGGCCGCCATCAGTTCTTTGATACTATCGAGGCAATGCCGGTGCCGCGGGTAATCTTAGGTGATTTTAACTCCCATGGAACAGCATGGGGATCACTCTACGATGACAACCGTGCCACTTTGATTTATGATCTGTGCGACAACTTCAAATTGACAGTTTTGAATACTGGGGAAGCAACCAGAATAGCCAACCCTCCTGCACGGGCAAGCATGCTAGACATATCTCTATGCTCTTCTTCGTTATCCCTGGATTGCATGTGGAATGTAATCCAAGATCCCCACGGTAGTGATCACCTACCAATAATTTTATCGATCGCTAATGAATCAAGCTCTCGTGAGTCAGTCAATATTTCGTATGACCTCACGAAGAATACTGACTGGAGAACATTTGCGGAAATAATATCTGAAGTAATTGTTTCAATGCATGAACTTCCTCCACTCGAAGAGTATAACTTTATATCGAGTTTGATTTACGAAAGCGCACTTCAAGCTCAAAAGAAACGTGTACCGGCTACCACTTTCCGACGTCGTCCTACATCACTTTGGTGGTACAAGGAGTGTTCAAAGGTCTACCTTTGAAAACCATCCAAAAAATTCAGGAAAACTGGATTAGTGGAATGGTTTCTAAAGTACCAAGCTTTAGAAGCCAAACTAAAAGGTTTGATTAAAGCAAAAAAGCGTGGATATTGGCGGAAGTTCGTCAATGGTTTGTCAAGGGAGACAGCTATGAGCACTCTTTGGAATACGGCTAGGAAAATGCGTGGCTGGAACCATACAAACGAAAGTGAGGAATACTCTGACCGTTGGATTTCTAACTTTGCAAGGAAGGTTTGCCCCGACACCGTTCCTGCACAAAACGTCGTACGCGACATTCCACTTCAAAGCGATTATGAGAATTTTTCGATGGTGGAATTCTCAATTGCCCTTCTCTCATGTAACAATTCAGCTCCGGGGTCGGACAAGATTAAATCCAACTTGTTGAAAAATCTTCCCGACTTGGCAAAACAGCGTTTGCTGAACTTGTTCAACAAGTTTCTGGAGCTGAATATTGTCCCGCATGACTGGAGACAAGTGAGAGCGATAGCCATACGGAAACCCAACAAGCCAGCTTGCGATCACAACTCGTATAGGCCGATTGCAATGTTATTCGTAAATTGTTAGAGAAAATGATTCTACTTCGTTTGGACAAGTGGGTCGAAACGAACAATTTGCTGTCAAATACGCAGTTTGGCTTCCGCCGAGGTAGAGGGACAAATGATTGTCTCGCGCTGCTATCTTCTGAAATCCAAATCGCATTTGCTCGCAAAGAACAAATGGCTTCCGTTTTTCTCGATATCAAAGGGGCATTTGATTCAGTTTCCATGGAAATTCTCTCAGAGAAGCTTCATAATCGTGGACTTTCACCAATTCTTAACAATTTCCTGTACAATTTACTGTCAGAAAAGCACATGATTTTCCCTCATGGCAGCTCGAAATCTTCTCGTTACAGTTTTATGGGCCTACCACAAGGCTCCTGCCTAAGCCCCCTCTTGTACAGTTTTTACGTCAATGATATGGATGATTGTCCAACTAGAGACTGCACGCTGAGACAACTTGCAGACGATGGAGTTATTTCCATCACGGGTACTAATCCCGTCGTTCTGCAAAAGTCGTTGCAAGATACCCTGAACAATCTGTTCACGTGGGCCCTCAAGCTGGGTATCGAATTCTCTACGGAGAAAACTGAAATGGTCGTTTTTTCTAGGAAGCACGAACCCGCCCAATTCCAGCTTCACCTATCCGGCAAAACGATCCAACACTCTATGTTTTTCAAATACCTGGGTGTATATTTTGATTCTAAGTGTACCTGGGGGAGACATATTGCGTATTTGAAACAGAAATGCCAGCAAAGAATCAATTTTCTCCAAACAATTACCGGAACATGGTGGGGTGCCCATCCAGGAGACCTCATTCAGTTGTACAAAACAACGATATTATCAGTGTTAGAATATGGCAGTTTTTGCTTCCGATCAGCTGCCAGGTTCATATTCTCAAGCTGGAGAAAATACAATATCGTTGCTTGCGTATAGCCATGGGGTGTTTGCATTCGACACATACGATGAGTCTCGAAGTTTTGGCAGGAGTACCCCCGCTTACTCTTCGGTTCACAGAATTATCCTACAGATTTCTCATCCGTTGCAAGATCATAAATCCATTGGTAATTGATAACTTCGAAAATCTACTCCAACTGACTCCTCAGTCAAGTTTTATGTCTTTATACCATGAGTACCTTACACACGACGTGCTCCCTTCACCAGGCATCTCCAACCAAGTTTGCTTCCCATACTTCTGCAATTCCTCTGTCATTTTTTATCTGTCCATGCGACAAAAAATCCATGGAATCCCAGATCACCTACGTTCCGATTCTATTCCGCCGATATTTTCGGCAGAATATGGGAAAGTTGGATCTGATAAAATGTTCTTTACTGACGGTTCATTCATAAACGGGTCCACTGGCTTCGGCATCTTCTATGAAAATTCCAGTGCCTCTTTCAAACTCAAAGATCCTTGTTCCGTGTATGTCGCTGAACTGGGTGCGATATATTACGCATAAGGGATCATTGAAACATTGCCCATCGACCACTATTTTATTTTTCCATACAGTCTCAGCTCAATAGAGGCAATCCGCTCAATAAAAGTTGATAAACGCTCATCTTATTTCCTAACAAGAATAAGACAACTATTGAGTGTTTTGGTCGAAAAATTATTCAAGATTACCTTAGCATGGGTTCCCTCTCATTGCTCGATTCCGGGGAATGAGAAAGCGGACTCGCTAGCTAAGGTGGGCGCTTTAGAAGGCACACTTTTTGAAAGGCAAATTGTTTATAATGAATTTTTCCACATTCCTCGTCAGTATACGCTCGTTAGTTGGCAGCGCATGTGGAGTGGTGATGAGTTCGGTCGTTGGTTACACACGATTATCCCTAAGGTCTCGACGAGTGCATGGTTCAAGGGATTGAATGTAGGTCGTGATTTCATTCGCGTGATATCTCGGCTTATGTCCAATCACTACAACCTAAACGCGCATCTCTATCGCTTTGGGCTCAAACAATCTTTGTGATTGTGGCGATGGCTACCACGACATCGAGCATATTGTCTGGTCGTGTATCCGGTTCCATGCTGCTCGCTCTCAGCTCTCTAGAGCACTGAGAGCACAAGGCAGACAATCGGATATCCCCGTCCGGGATATCTTAGGTAGCCGGGATCCTGATCTTCTGCTTCATCTATACCTGTTCCTCAGAAACGCCGATGTCAACGTTTAATGATGTTTCCTTCGTTGTGTCCCCGTTTCATATCCCTCCTATCCGATCGATAAACTTTTACTTAGTCGCGGCAATACATACACACACTCTTTACAGATACACGGGCCGAAGGTTGTGCAGTCCACTGATGATTCAACAAGAGCCAAAGGTTGTACCGCTTATGACAACTCTACACGAGCTGATGATTGCGCCGGCTAGTGATCATTCTATCCTGGATTCCTCGAGTCGAGAAAGACGCACCACGCTAGATATGGGGTACAGACTAGGGGGGTGTTGCTGATTAATGGTCAGCTGCATCCCAATAGGAAGTATCCCGTGTCGGGCACACGTACAGAGCATCGAAGACTGCGACATACCAATTATGAGAACACTTGTAATACTAACCTCGAGTCAACCGCGAGTAATCGGTTACATATTACTAACATAGTCTAAGCAAACATTGTCAAAATATTGAACTCTTGGCCCCGTTTGGCTGACGCCATATGAGCCTTAATAAAATATATATTTTGGATAAAAAAAAATAAATTTTGCCCGTTAATATTCAAAATCTATGACTGGAGTGAAAAAAACAAAGTGATTTATTTCATTGGAATCAAAAATACGCGTATTGTATCGTTCCTGAAATATCATAAAAATGCAATTAATGTAATTAAAAGAAGTTCACCTCTCATCCAATTTACCGCAATCTTTTCGTCAAACTTCTGCGAAATCGACTCATGAGTTGCAAGTACCGAGAAACTTCAACTTTCAACAAAGCTCAAGCCCATCAAGCAAAATTTCACACTCGACGACACACTTTAAATACTATTCGAGTCAAAGTGCTGCTGAACGCTCCGACTCATATTTAGCATGCCGTATTGAAGCGCACCACCAAAGTTCAAAACTCACGTACGAAGAACGACACTTTGTCGTGTCACTTTGGCTCTCGGTCGACCTCTCTCTTCCTCCCTGGCATTCGAAATACACTCCCTCGAAGGAAGGGAGTTCCATGAAACGCGCACAATTAAGATGATGTTATCCTTGAGAGCCATTGTCATGCAGCGTTGGCTGCTCCTGTTTTCAGCAGCAACCGCACCACTGCACCACTAGAACTGTTTTGTTTCGATACCCGTCGCCGTGTCCCCTCCATCCTCTGACCTAACCTAATAGTTTGCTCAGCTGAGCTGAGCATTTCCATCAAATCCAAAGTTGTGGAAGGTGAAAAGCTGCCACCCACCCACGCTCGCTGTAATGCGATTTCCAGTTTGGGAAGGCTTCTAAAATAATCCCGTAAATTAATGGTGGCGTGAAATCCGATAACATGGCGTTAGTGTTGAGTTAAATTCGGGTCCGACCGGTGGAAGTAGGCGAATGGTTTTGGGAAATTGATGATTTTCCAACTGTTATCAATTGGATTAATCAGCAGATAATCCTTCTATAAGAATTATTAAATGCCGATAGATTTTAGAAAAAATAGATTCTGCATTTATACAAAAATCTGTTTGATCACTATTTTCATGTAGGGATTATGTAGGAAAATGTAATTGGCTTGGGTGACTTTAAGCCTACACTCGGAGACTGTGGACTTTTGGAATTTATGCGGAGGTTCAGTTCAATGTTTCCTCTCTTCAAATTGGCCCGTGAGCGAACGTGAGCGAACATAGACTTGACGTAGCCCCACAGGAAATAGTCTAACTGCGTCAACTTGGTTTTCAATAAATCGATTGTTTGAATCGCTGTGTGACTTGTGGCGCCGTTCTGTTGAAACCACATATTGTCCAAGTTCATATCATCTAATTTGGGTCAAAAATATACGGTTATCATTGAGCGGTAGCGAGTCCCATTCACAGCAACGTGCCGGTCTTGAACATACGGAAGAAGTACGGCCCAATGACGCCGCCGGACCATAAACCGCACCAAACCGTGTTTTTTTCGGGATGCAATGGTGACTCATGGAGTACGTGTGGATTTCTGCCTGACCAATAATGCATATTTTGCTTATTGACGGAGCCATTCAGCCAGAAATGAGCCTCATTGCTGAGGATGATTTTTCGATGAAAATCCGGATCATTTTCAAGTTGTTGCTTAGCCCAATTCACAAACATACAACGCTTCAGTTATTGCGTCAATTTGATCTTGTAAGGATGTAGGTCAAGATTTTTTCGCAAAACGATATTTCGCAGGACGATATGTCGACCATAAATTGGACGTAGCGCTCTTAAAGGTGAGGCCATTGACTCCGAATTTCGGTAGTAAATTTTAATAATCTTGACTCGCTGTTGGATCGTATATCTTTCCATTATGACAGCCCTTACAATTTCCAACAAGACATCCATACGTCGGAAGAAGTGCACTTTAACAGAGAAATTTTTTTTCTAACTACCCTTTTTTTTCCTTTTTCATGGAATTACGACTAATCCTAATTTTGTTTAAAGTTAAGATAGCAATATAATGTATTCGACAAAGTTTTAGATCTTAATAAAATATGAACTTTCGTTGAAGACGTCAACTTTTTATAGGGCACTAGCTGACCCGGCAAACTTTGTCCCGCCAAAATTTTGTTTTTTGTTATCAATACCTTCAACATTTACTTTTTCTAACTATGAGCAAGTTCATGGGTCGAATCGCAGAACTGTTCATTAATTAATATTAATATTCTATTCGTCTCCGTTGAATTTACTTTTTACTATAAAATTCCCAGTATTCCTAATAAAACTCATAATATCAGATTATTTGTAGACACAATTCTCGTTCAAGGTTTTTCAACCACTTGTAAATAACATGATTCTCCGTTACATGGAATAAATGTTTTATACAAAAAATATGATAGAATAAAGACAGCCCTAAATCGGACAATTCCTTCCTCGAGTTCTACTCTTATCAACATATCTGGCGATCCTTTTTTTTTGGTATAGATAGAAGAGGATATAGGAGTGCGTTACATCACATTAAAAGCCATTTCCAGTTTCGAACAAAGATCAATTTCGCTAGCGCAAACATCAAATGCACTCACAGCAATTTCCCCAAACAAATTTAATTTTCCCTTTTTCCTTCAGAGTTTTCCGAAAATTTTCAATTGTCTTTTTCAATGCTTGGCTGGAATATTTTTGGTTGAAATATGTGTAATATTTTCATGGAACCCCCTCTCCATTCCAGAGGAGGGAGGGGTGTCATACCATTATATAAACATTTCTCATACCCAAAAACCCTCACATCCCAAATTGTGCTTGATTAGCTTTCGAGTTATGCAGAAATTTGTGTTTCATTTGTATGACAGCCCACCCTTAGAGAGGGGGGTGGAGAGTCCAACCATCATAGAAACATTTATTACACCCTAAAACCTTCACATGCAAAATTTGGTTTCATTTGCTTGATTTACTCACATAGTGTAAAAAATTGTGTTTCATTTGTATGGCAGCCCCCCCTTAGAGAGAGGGGAGGGGTCTCAAACTATCACGAAAACCTTCCCCGGCCCCAAAAACCCCAGTAGTTTCCGAGTCCAAAAGAATCAGACAGACAGACAGACAGAAATCCATTTTTATATATATAGATTTTTATATGGGGACCCCCGAAAAAACAAATGTTTTACTCGTTATATTTTCGTGTGTAAATTCTCTCGGTTGACTTGTTTTTGACATGTTTCTGAATAGAAAATAGTTAACAGAGTATGTAAATCACGATTAATATAAATTTCAAAGAAAAAAAACATGAAAAAGTTGTTGTTTCGAAATTTTGTTTTCTGTTAAAGTGCTCATCTTCTGATTTATGGATGACTTGTTAGAAATTCAAGGAATTTTTGTTTCAACAAATTACTTGTAAATAATTTCCTGCATTTCATTCTTTGACTGAAATTTTTTTAGGTCTGATAGATTTTGTGTGAGAATTTTTTCTAAATTTTGAGTTTTTTTCATCTTTTTTTCGAAGAATATTTCTTTGAGAACTATAAGATCTACAAAATGTTGGTTAGAGAATGAAATGTAGTGAATTATTGTTTTCATTAAAAATTATGAAGCAAATTTTTGAAAAGACATGTTTTTTAAAAAATCTGATAATATAGATATGAATAGCCCATACAATTCCCAACAATTCACCCATACATCGTAAGATGGGCACTTTTACAGGCAAAAAGTTTTCCGAACAACAACTTTTTCATGATTTTCTTTGAAAAATTACTATTAATGTTTAATTTGTAACATTTGTATGTATAAATTATCGCGATTTACATGCTCTGCTAACTTTTTTCTATTCAGAAACAGATCATGAACATGCCAAACGCGAAAATTTACACACAAAAATGTTACGAGTTAAACCTTTTTTTTCAGGAGTTTCCATACCAAAATGCCCTATATTCCAGAAACTATAATAGATAGAAGGTTGACGTTTGGGACGATATTTGGGTTCATATTTTAATCAGATCTAAAACTTTGTCGAATACACTATATCGCTATCTTGACTTTAATCAAAAGTAGAATTAGTCGTATTTTTTTCAAATATTTTTTTTTGAGAATTTAAAAAAATACGCTTTTGAGAAAAATGAATTTTAATTTTCAAAATAATTATTTTATCAGCAAAATTGTTTTTCAAAAAAAATATGGTATTTTTTTATAAAAATTTTCTACATTTCATCCTTTGACTAGAATTTTGAAGGTATTATAATTTTTGAGTTATATTTTTTTGTAAAATATCAAGAAACATTTGTTGGCTCTTTTTAAAAAGTAGTCTAATTCTTTTTTGATTATTTCATGTATGCAATGTTGCTTAAAAGACCCATTTGCTTACACCCATAACGTTTTGCTGCTATCTGAGATGGTGGTGCCAACGGCTAGTTTTTTTTTATTCGTTTATTTTTACAGGCTCAGTTACTTAAGTTTAAAGGAGCCGAATTCTGAACGGCTAGTTGAGTTGGCATGAAATTCGTCTAAGGTCCTGTGAAAAATAGGTCAAATTTGGCAAGCAGCCACTAAAGCCGGAAGGTACTGGTGGTGCCATAATAGACTGAATGGATCTATTTCACACTTTTACCAACGCATAATCCAATTATCTAAACACTTCACATAGCTGTATTCAAAAACTGCCTTCAGTTCACGCAGCGAATTCGTTTCAATGTCTTCAATGCTGTCATAATGGGCCCCACGGAGCAGTAATTTGAGTTTCAGAAATGGGAAAAAGTCACAACCCCATCTCTCGTCGCCAGTAATTATGCGTTGGATAAACGGGTGATCAGACTTCGATCGTTCAAGCACGTCTTCAGCCACATGATTGCGATTAAATTAAAGATAGTTGATCATTCTTTTTTGGCATAGTTCAGAATTGATCTCTTTTGGCACTAGTCGTGCTGCGACTTTTCTTGTGCCCAAAACATCAACCAAAATATAACGAACGGTTCTGTGAGGGATATTTTATCAACGGGCTAGCTCTCTCAACCTTAAAGGACGATTTCCGAGCACCGTTCCTCTTACTATGGCATGTTTTCATCAGTTGAAGAGGTGCCGATATAGTTTGGTGTGACATGAAATTAAATCGAACCAATGAAGACTCATCAGGAGATCCCCCGACTTATTACGTTTTGACATTTGGAAACACAACATTCCCTTTTTTGTGCTTGTGCAACACGTTTGCATTGTTTTCAAGTTGTTTACTTTGAGATCATGGAAACTCGGGCGTTTTCAAAACAATTCCACTGTGTATTCGTTAATTGGCAGAGCATGGTTTGAAAAGCAAGCTTGCTCAGAATATTTCCTTTATCACCAAAGCTCATCAAGCCTGGAGACTGGAGTCAGGAGGAGAATGTTGATAAGCCGGTAGAGTGTCGGATAAAGGTTTTGTGGACCAATGTGTCCAAGCTTGAGTATTTCAACGAGAAAAGGTGTGTGCGTGTATGATGCAACCCGGAAGAGGAGCTTCAGGAACGACATGTTCAAGGCACCGTGAAGCATGGGGAAGGTAATGTTACGCTTTAGGGAAGTTTCACACTCCGGTCAGTAAATAGATTGATGTGATTATTACTGTCGATTTCTATACCAACAATCTCCGTAAAAATCTTGAGGTTTCATTGTTTGAAAAATGGATGTGGAAAACCAGTTTGTGTTTCAACATGATTACGATCCTTAACACATAGAAAAGAAAAGTATTTATTTCGTTCATGCTGTATCGAACTCCACTTGATCTCGGGTCTAAACTCTATCGAAAATTTGTGGACTATTCTCGATGCCCACGTCGATAAAACTGGAGTCGCGAACAACAACTTTGAGACCTCCGAGAGTGCCTAGAATGATTTTGAACCCTTTGAAAAACCTCGTGGACATCTGATAACGCAAGCTTTTCAGAAATTGAAACCCAATTAAAATCCAATGAAGTGTTTTCAAAATTATCAGTATCTTGTTTGCGGCAACATCTTTTGTGGAATCCAAACGCTGTTATGGACGTACTCAATTTCAACCCAGATCTCGAACGAGGTTTTCCATAGGCCCGAGTGTGCAAACACTTGCAATCATTCTGTTGCCAGTCCTAACATGGTTAAAATGCGATTTCCGGTTTAAAAACCACCGCCTTCTGTGTATAATTCTTGCCAAAGCTATTCCACCAAATGTGTTGAAATCTTTGAAGATCAGTGTAAAATTTTACGGGTTGAATCCTTCCGAGAAGTGCTAGGAATTCTCGTTTGGATTCGTTCGTATTTTTTTTAAGCAAAGGTCTGGGCGAAAATTTGCATACTTTCTGTCTGACCCGACTTGATCTCATCAAACGAAATTACCAAACAAAGCCGCACAGTTGGTACAGCTCATAATCAAATTAGGATCAATTACATTGTGAGCGAAACTTCAATTCTCTGCGGACAGCACTCGAAATTAATTTTCCACAGCATCTGAATGAATATTTCCAACTAACTGCCTCTCGTCGGTACCCGTTTGCGTATATTTGTGGAAAATTCCACCGCTTCGGTTTGGGCACACCTGAACCCAATAAGGCGTGCGTTAAAATGATTAAATCAATCCGAGTTTAGGTAATGAGAAAAGAATGCGAATGTCGGTGCGAAAGAATTAAGTTGTTTGTTTGATCTCCGGTTGTCGAACTCGGCGCGAAGGCGTTACAAAGGAAAAGGTAAGATTTTCGTCTATTGCGTAGGTTAAATTTTTGGGATGCCGGGTAGTTAAATCAGGAACTGTGGTGGTAACGATGCGAAAGAAATTCCGGCCGGTTGGAATAGAAATCACAATTGCAAATATTTTTCGCCCTCTCCGTTGCGGACACTCGAACGTCTTACCCAAATGAGCGTTGAATTGGAAATTGTAGCGATTCGAGAAAGTGAAAAGTTGAAAGTGGCTCGAAATGGTGGGAATTTCCAATTAAACAAGTCTCCGTTAATGAGAGACAAACCTTATTCAACCGTGAATAATAACAAAACCAGAAGCCATAGCTTGAGTGATACGTCTACCCACATAACTCGTTTGCTACTCGTTTCAGAAAAAATACGTTTATATTTATTTCGATCTAATGGAAAATCTAACAAACTGTAATACTGTCAATATACTTACTTATTCTTATGCAGTTCCTTTTTCGACACGCAAACTGCTGTATAGGCATCCTCTAGCAAACAAAGTTCTTTTTTCTTGCAGTTGAGAGGTTTGCACAGATCACCTGAAAAGTAAAACGAAAGAAAACAGGAAAAAAATACCGTGAAACTCAATTGTTTAAACATTATGTCGTTCTTGGTAACATGCTTCCCTCGGGGATGTGATTGCTTTCTGTGTCTATGAATAATACATTGGGGAGCATATTATCACACCCTTCTGTTCTCGCTCCTTGCATACGTGGCGGTATAACCGCTATTTAACCATCAAACATTATCCTTCCGTAGAACATGATGCGCACGATGTGACAAACGATGGGTTTACACTTCAGAATGTGATTCTTACGTTCGGGTCTATGTTATCTTTTACATAATGGAATATCTATGTTATATTTCTCATGAGCGGTTTTCTGTAGTACTTCAAAGAGTAATTGTCGGAATCGCTTATTGATGATGATGTATCATCGAAAACCATCCCTAATATCAGCATCCCATGAAATAATTGAATTCTATACAAAAAAGTTAAATATTTTTCTACTGGTTTAATGTCGAACTTGTGAAACTAATAGTGGGCGGCAGTGTTTGGATATCTATCAATATCGTATGATACATAATGTGTCATGCAAGTAACCTTTCACGAATATACAGGGTTTTCCAACTTTAAATTCCTAAAGTAAATTGAAATAAAACACACTTAGAATTCGAATTTCGATGAAACTTTTATTTCAAATTAAAGTTTGGTTTATGCCATTATGTGTGAAATACAACATCATTCAAATGTCCACCTAGGGCTTCCTCGCACATCTTGATCCGGAACAGGTAATTTTCGATGGCTTTTCGGTACATATGGGGCGGTATCTCGGTCATAACTTCACGAATGTTGTATTTCAAATGTTCAAGAGTTTGCGGAGAGTTGGTATAGACACGGTCTTTCGCATAACCCCACAAAAAAAAGTCTAGCGGGTTCAAATCGCATGATCTGGACGGTCAATTGGCATCACCAAAACGCGAAATTATGCGTCCCTAAAATTTCGTGCGCAATATGGCCATGTTCGGTCGTGTTGTGTGGCACGTGGCGCCATCCTGCTGAAACCACATCTCATCCGTATCCATATCCTCAATTTGTGGCAAAAAAAAATCGCTTAACATGCGACCATAACGCTCACCATTCACAGTTACCGTCTCGCCGTCCTCATTTTCAAAGAAATACGGCCCGATGACTCCACCAGACCATAATGCGCACCAAACAGTGACTTTTGGCGGATGCAATGGCCTCTAAACAATCACGTGTGGATTTTATGAGCCCCATATACGGAAATTTAGGGTGTTTACATAGCCACCGAGCTCGAAATGTGCCTCATCGCTGAAGAAAATTTGATGCGAAAATTCAGCATTTTGCTGCTGTTGATCGTTCACCCAATCGACGTATGCCCGACGCATTCGATGGTCACCACGCTCTAATTTTTGTACCAGTTGGACTTTATATGGATGTAGGTGCAAGTCCAAATGCAAAATTCGCCACGAAATCGAAACATTCGGGTCATCCTCCACACTGGCAGCAACAGCAGCAATATTTCCGGCCGAACGCACATTACGATGATGCACAGGTCTCACAATATCCGCTACGGATCCAGTTTGTTTGAATTTACGCACTACATTAGCGATTGTGTGCTCTGTAGGCCGTCCATGACGACCAAAATCCGTCCATAATGCTCGAAAAACATTTACCGATTTTTCATCATTTTTATAGTATAATTTAACAAAATTAACACGATGCTTAAACGATCCATATTGTAAAATGGCAGACATTCAACTAACGATAAGACGCTTTGGTTGACAGCTATGTCAAACGGTTGTCAGCGCAGGGCTGTATACTTTCGGAAGCCCGAAATGAAAACCCTGTATAACCTAACATGAGTGGATGTTTCAAATACTTGACCGAATGACAGTATTCACTTTTGTTGCACCAAATGATTATGAGAAGCGAGTAACAAAGCCTGTTGATTGCATATGCGAGATGTACCTAGCATTGTACACTATTTCGAAGCCTGCATATAAGTTTGAACCACATATATCGTCCCGTTCTACTATAGCGAAAACCGCTGCACAGACAAGTGCAGAGCGATAAATGCTATAAGGAAGATTACGTCATCATTCGGTCACGATATATCAGGGGGGTCCTTTGCGGCCATCTTTTGATAATGATGATGATGGTCCCGCCTCCTTCCCCTACAGAGGTTTGAGCAAGACGAGTTATCTAAAGGATATATTTTTTTTCTAAACATTGAAATCAGCTTAGCAAACACGAAAAAACAACTGATTTTATTTACAGATATAAGTTCAAAAAATTGTAATGTCAAAAGACGAACCAATACTCAGTTATGTCCGCCACAGAGCCGGTACGGTCCCGACGAGGCCCTTGCAGCCAAGTGGTCCAACCGCCAGCCTTGTTTTGGATTGACTACGAATATCCTCATTCAGAGAAATCGAGAAAATTTCCTTTACCAACAATTTCTAGACCGACACTTAAAAAACTTTCAATTTAATATCCTTCATATCTGTGTAACGCGCGTGACGCTCAAACTTTTGTAGACTATTTTTTTACTGAAGCAACTATAGCAACGACAAAATAAAAATAAAAATAGTCCATCATCACCAAGATCATTACAGATATAATAGGGATCAATACAAATTAAAAAAAAAGATGATTTAAAAAGCTTAAATCAGGGGTTCCCAAACTGTTTTGGGCAAGAGACCCCTTTTCCAGAATGAAGTGATACCACCCCTATAGTGAAATTTCTTTAAAAATCTGTGTATTATATATTCAACCTCCGACGAATTTCAGAACGTAAATAAACTTGAAACCTAAATGCTTTGAAAATCATAACCCAAAACAAAACAAAACGCCTCTCTGGTTTCGACATTAGTTGTGTGAAAAATCCTCAGCTTTCCAGAAAAAATTTAAAAAAATATAACGCCTTTGGTCCCGAGACTATGAAAACAATAAAAAACAAATACAATCAATAATAATCAGAATTCGAATTTTCTGCAGGTATATTATTTTTTCCAAAAAAGACCAAACAAGATTGGCTTCAATTTGATATGTCGATCATCTGAAACGGTCTAGTAGTTCAAAAGTTATGAATTAAAAAAAGGCATTTTTGGGAAAAAAAAAAGAGGAAAAAGTTGATTTTTCGGACAACCCTAAAATGGAAATGGCCACCTTAATGAAAAAATAGAAAAATACGGGTCAAATGTTTTGCTTTAAAGAACAAAACTACGAATTTTTACGAAAATCTGAGAACCACTATATCGGTTTGGCATGGAATGGCTGTATATATTTATTTTGCTGGCTCAATATTTTTTAATAAAAGACTAGCTTATTGGCTTCAATTTGTCGATCATCTAAAACGGTTCAGTGGTTATGAATTAAAAAAAAAGTCATTTGTGGGAAAAAATGGAAATAATGGATTTTTCGAACCACCCTAAATTGAAAATGGTCGTCACCCTAACAAAAAAATAAAAAAAATCGGGTCTTATGTTTTGTGATAATGAAAAAATTACCACTTTTCACGAAAATCTGAGAATCACTATATCGGTTTGGCATGGAATGGCTGTATATAGCAGCGTTAAAAGTGAAAAATATAATCTGACTACCCTTCCCTGAGCATCTGAATAGTGAAATATTCACATAATTTACACTCTCTGAGACTTATGGATCAGGATCTGCTACATTAGTTCAATATGAATCATTCGCTTTGCGTAGTCCGTATGATCCTGTTGTTTCATCATGCATGGAGAGATTGGATATGTATATGTTAGAGGCAAAAAAGGAAATTAAACTTTCTGCACCGAAACCGTACATGACGGTTCTGTTTTTTTGGCTCGTGTATCATGAAGTGCGAACCGAAGCAAAGTTGTCTCGTTTTTCGTCTTTTGTGTGGTGATTTGTAGCACATAAAAGCAAAAAATGCCACTGGGGGAAATGATTTCTGTAAGATCATATTTGAACGAACGAAAGCGAATTATTCAGTGAAAGGATCAATCGGAAAACACTGGAGCAAAATGACTGATGAACTATTCTAGCAAATGGTTATTCTAATTGACGTGACTAATGAATATAAATCTGCCTCTTCATTCAACCTGACTTCAACTTCCCCTGACATGAATCTCGTTTCCCCCGTACACAATCTTATCAACGTTCATATAAAGTAAAACGAAAACATGATTTTTGATGAAAAAAGTAGTTACACCATTAATGGGCGGCTTCAATGTTTATCAACAAAATATCAACAAAATTCACAAATTTTTCAGTGTTTCTGAAAACAACACAGCACGTTATTTCATATTTGTGAGTAATTTGTGTACGATACAAAAAAATCTAGCTCACCTGTTGTATACAGTAAACATCCACTAACTGGGCGAAAAGGGAAGACCACTTATCGACATTCGCGTTTTAACTGGTCCGACATGTTAAAGGTCAGGGGAACGAGGGAACTTCAATGAATTGTTTGATACGCGTTGTTCATGTAATTGGATAAACAAAAGGATTCCAATGGAAGTTTCGTATTGAGTGCGACAACAGGTATGAAATATAATATGAGAAAATTATTTTCCTGTAGTTTAATCAATGTTTTTGTCATGCGAAAATAATGTCAATTTCCATAACATTTCAAATTACATTCGAATGCCCCTCACAGCAAATCTTCCATTTGAATATGGCATCGATTGTTTACCTAATTCTGCTTTTTAACTGGTCCAAGGACCAGTTAACGTTCGCCCAGTTAAACAGCAGACCAGTTAAACCAGTACCAGTTAGAGAACGATTACTATACATCAAACCAAGTTGAACTCAAACATCGATACATGCATACGTGACACATGAGAGAAAGAGAAACGAATTCATTTTGGGGGGAATCCCTTCAATATACAATTAAGTCCATATGACGGGAAAGAATGAAATGAGATAGTCGAGTCATAGAGTACGGTGCCAAAGTGATAGTTTATATTTGGTGGGATCAAAAGGGTGGAACTCACTATGGGCTGCTAAAACCTGAAGACAATCTACAGCAGACATCTACAGGCAGCAATTGATACGTTGTAAGTGAGCTATTGCCGACAAAAGTTTAGATTATGCGATAACATTCCATCATGACAATGCTCGGCCTCATGTTACAGGAAATTCTGTTTCACTCGCCGTATGGCGTAAACCTTGCCCCTTCCGACTACCATTTGTTTCGTTCGATGCAGAGCACTTTGAGTGGAATAGGAAATCCTTTACTGAAGAACAAGGTATCAAAAATTGGTTGGATTCGTTTTCGACTTCAAATGATGAACTCTTCTTTTGTGACGGAGTCCGCAAACTGTCGGAAAGGTGATAATAATGAATTATTAACGACAGCCGCACAGTACACGACTATTTCTCCATATGCATGTATTTCGTTCATTCGTCTACGAAAGTATCGGTTGTTCAGTTGTCATGTTTTTCATAGATTCGAAATGCAATTGTTATATAATGTTATATAATTGTTATATATCCGTTTTTTATCCCATCTGTTTATTTTTATTACTAGGCTCATCTAGCAATTCAGCTGTAACAGACGAATTTATCGTGTACATTTTTTTACATGTTGTATATTACACATCAGCCATATAGGCGTAAAAGTGTTCCTATCTCATCGATATTGTTAGAGACGAATGAACTCTCAGAGTTTAAAGTCTCTCTAATTCAATACCTTCCTTCCTCATCGATACACATTTATATCTATAACACATTAGCCATTTTAGGCGTAAGAGTATGCATTCATATTCTATCGATACACAACACATGTCACATTTTTCGGCGTAAGAATATTCCTATTGTTCGAATGTTCACAGTTGGACACAGCGGGACTGTTGATATGGGGCTTCCATTGTTGTGTTTATAAATAGCACCAATTCCCGATGCAGCAGATCGATCGTATGTGGAGTGAGAGGCTGGGATCACCATCACATGATGATTGATGCATGGACATAGTAGCTAGAATAACACACAGAGATGGTTAGTTGAGGGCCCTGAGTTCTAAGCCCATGATTGTTCGCTTGGTAGCGGATACACAACCAATCAGGCTATATACCCCAATACGTTGTTGCTATAGTTCATGAGTTTTTCTCTCGTGTTTGAGATGTCGTGTATCTTCGTATATATTATATCGTGGTGCTGATGGTAGTGGCGCGGGTAGAAGCAACGTGAATGGTCTGAATAGAAGTGTTGTGAGTGTAGGGGTGCTCATACACTGTTTGGTCGAAGCCAAATATTTGCCTTTTTTTTTGACAGATAAAATTTGATCAACGTGTACTGATAAAATATATTCGACACAAAAAACGACTAGCAAATGTTAAGTTAAGTTTGTTAATAAATTTTAAGTTCTTTGTCACTGTTGACAATTGAAGAGTGGCAAACAAAATAGTGTTCGTACAAATTTCAAACCAAACTTCATCTGTCCAATATTTGATTTCCGGACAAACAGTGTACGACCACCTTAAGTAGTATGGGTTAATGCAAGCATCCCAATAATATAGCCTTCTCGCTACAGTCAGTGTGAAGTTCTAGTACTTAAAACCATACGTTCGATACCCATCCCGAAGTGTATTGGCGAAATCAAAACAGGAAGTGGGTTATATCTGTGGTATAACCGCAAGGTTGACGTGGGACTATCGTTGGTGTAGTGATCATTTGTTTGAAGTTGCATCTGAATAAACTCTCAATGAATGAATTAATGAATAAATTAATTCGAAAACGAGAGTGTTACATTGGAGGCACAAGGTTTTGAGCCTCCATACCTCTTGATCGACTGAACGAATTGACATGATTATCACTTCATTCGAATAATAATGTCCACGAGTTATATGCCTTGAAAGCAAACTATTGATAAAGTCGAATGAACTGAAGAAGTTTTAGGTCTCTATAATTCAAGACAACCACAACAAATTATTGGAATTATAAAAATCTATAAATATGGGTACCTGCTTGAAATTTTATCTCAGTCGTTATTAATATGCGAGTGATGCAAGATACAGCTAGCAAAGTAAGATTGTCATTCGCTTTTGTGCACAACGTCGTCGAACAACTTGTATGTAGCGAAGGTAAAGTATTCAGCAAAAGAAACAATCATTCAAAAGTGGTGCAAAAATGGATCTCCGCTTTCTTATGTTTGCCTCATACATAACACATAATACATTGCTATTCATCAATTGTTAAGCCTTTTCAAACTAACTAATAAACGAAATATATGTCGCATCCAATTAATTTACATAAATGTTGCGTTCACTCATCCTTCCTCACAATACCTACTTCTCGTTTCAGAAATTGTTGAGTAAACATTTGCCTGTTTGCCTGTGAGCGAATTGAATGGAATCGTCTTTCTGAAGATTCATTGTACCCCTATAAAAAATTGCCGAAAGACGTCAGTAAACGTTGATCGCACTTGATTGAAAAATTACAAAACAAAATATGATTGATCGCACTAATATATTATAAAAAGAGAACAAAACAGTTCTTAGATGAACTGAATTTGATCTGCTGAAAACATAATCCATCGTGCTGGGCTCAGAACCGCTCTGCTCCTTTCTGTTGCGTTATTGATTTCGGCTTCTGTGCAACGGTTCACGGTGGTTTAGATGGTTTTTTCTTTGCTATAGCTGTACCGACAGTATCAGGAGCTTTCTTCCTGTTGTTCACCTTCTTCACAGCAGTAACATTGAATTTTTCGGCAGTCTTAAGGTGAAGGTGGAAGCTAGCCACGAATGGCTGCCACAATGGCGCTCGTTTCTTCCATCTCCCTCCCTCACCCCTCGTCCGAAAATCAATAATTTTGCGAAACAGTGTGAAGAAAATGATCATTTTCGCACACTTCCATCAAGTAATATCAACCAAACTCTAATCGATTACTCACAAGATATTAAATTTTCATCTGCTGTCGCACTGTATAGTAAAAAACTTCGGAAAACTCGAGCATGTGAATTTTCATTTTTCAATCTTCGGCAATGGTTTTGTTTGTATTGATGAAAGCATCGATATTTTTTCGACACTGATGCCAGACAACATCATCGAAACAGCTATAAAAACCACTCAATAAAATGTTATTCCTGAGTCATAGCGTTTCATGTCATGAAAATCAATAAAATAAAATTGTGTTGATATCAATACAATTATTATTTTTACGTTTGATGGGTCTATAATGTAAGTTTTAGCAATTTTAACATTGGGTAAGAAAATTGTATTGCATAGCTCGGAACACTGCCACGGCTACCTATGCTTTCAAAAATAGTAAACGGAAAAGTATTACATTCAATCAAAATTACAATTGGCCGAGGAATGAAGAGAATACGATCAACGAAGGAAAATATTAAGGAATTATCAACATCGAGTTACTATGCGGAAGAACTTATTAATACCAAAAGAGCCCCAAATTCGCATGTGTTATAAATTTGCTCATGTTACGCTCGCGTATAATCAGAATTTTACTTCATATGCAAATGCACCTTCTATATATATTTATATTTGCAATTGTTCATCGGAACATATCGTTCATACATTTTACTTTAGTATAGAATTGTTATTTTTTTTTTCAAATGTATTCAAAGACTCGTTTCAATGAAGCGCCATACAGTCTGATAAGTGAATTGATCTATTTACGTGTGCTTTGCTCTTCTCTCACTAACACTATTAACACATTTTTATACGTGGGTTTAACCATACTACTACAATGGCTAGCTTCCACCTTCACCATAAGGTAGCCAATGATGTATGAACGATATGTTCCGATGAACAATTGCAAATATAAATGTATATAGAAGGTGCATTTGCGTATGAAGTAGAATTCTGATTATATGCGAGCATAACATGAGCAAATTTATAACACATGCGAATTTGGGCTTTTTGGGTCTTCCGCATAGTAACTCGATGTTGATAATCCCTCATATTTCCCTTCGTTGATCGTATTGTTTTCACATATTCACGTTGGAGAGCTTCCACCCTTTTCTTCGTTGGCCGAGGCATTTTGATTGAATGTAATACTTTTCCGTTTACTGTTTTTGAAAGCATAGGCAGCCGTGGCAGTGTTCCGAGCTCTGCAATACAATTTTCTTACCCAATGTTAAAGTTGCTAAAACTTACATTATAGACCCATTAAACGTAAAAATAATAATTGTATTGATATCAACACAATATTTTTCTATTGATTTTCATGACATAAAACGTTATGACTCAGGAATAACATTTTATTGAGTGGTTTTTATAGCTGTTTCGATTATGTTGTCTGGCATCAGTGTCGAAAAAAATTACGATGCTTTCATCAATACAAACAAAACCATTGCCGAAGATTGAAAAATGAAAATTCAACTTTCAGAGCACTTGTTCGAGTTTTCCGACGTTTTTCACTATACAGTGCGACAGTAGATGAAAATTTAATATCTTGTGAGTAATCGATTAGAGTTTGGTTTGGACGTAATTTTGCAGAAGATTTTTCCCCACCTGCAACAAAAGGTGATTTTCATGTAAATAAAATACATATTCGATATTAAAAAGTTTTTTTCTTATTCATAATTTTAATTTTGAAGTGTGTTTATTCCACCTGAACATCCATTATAGTAATTGTCGTTTCCCAAAATCGTGATACGAAGCTCAGTTTCGTCAACACAAATTTACTCTCCCGCTTCGAAAACAAATTTCGCCGCTCCGTCTGCGCTGCCGGTTCGTATAGAGAAGCTGCTATGCCTGATAATATAAATTATTATTATTATTATTTATTATTTATTATTATTATTATATCAAATACATCATGTATTTGTCTGTCCGTGTCGGTACGTGCCGTTTACGCTACGTGCTGGATAATATAAAACGGCCTTTAGTTGTTTTCTAATTCCCGGTAGCAACGGTAGATAATTTGTTAGCAGCGATGCCATCCTTTCGGTTTTTGCTCCTCGACGCTCGACCGGCAAACAATGCTGACTCGATAACCACCAAACGAAAAGAGTTGCGCGTGTATGTGTGTGTGTCGCTTGTTTGCCCAAACAGGCTCTTGGTGACACCGTTATCGGCGCTTTCATGATGAACGAAGTTAGCTTCGCCACAGCAGCGACATCATGCTCCAATCGCTGAACAATTATGACTGAGCTTTGAAGGCAATTTTTTAATTTTTATTGTCTACTCTGAGCCACCACAGCAAGGAATCATACTAGATACTTTTTTAACTATGTAAACGAATTTTAATGTCCAGTTAACTTCTCCACGAATGTATTAGAAATTTCTATGAATAATAAATAAATAACGGAGCTCTGAATGAATAAAATATTATTAGCGTGGAAAGATAAGAGGATCTTTTTCAAGGGAAATTAATTCCGACCGCACACGGTTAAAGCTATTGAAATAAGTTTTTGCATCAATAAATAACAAGCGTTTATCATATAATTCAGTTCAGTTGTTTAGGAGGTATTGACGCTCAATAATAAAGAACATTACATCGAAGGCTACTTCGAAAAAACATTATCATCGTTACTTTTGAAGCTTGTCAAACTTTTTCCCACAACTGTTACTCTTGCATAGTAGGATGCTGTAAATAACCAATAGAATTATCTATAATTTCTGCTTTGATGTGTAGAATACACCAAGTTACAGTGCTGTGTAGGACATTCAAGGATTCCTGAGAGGTCAGAGGTAAAAATTTTGACATTTGATAACAGCACTCCAAGAAAAGGGGCCAGTAATGTTCGATAGGAAAGACATCGTCCATGATAATGTCAGGTCCCATACCGCTTCGGGGACTCGTCAGAAACATGCAAAGCTAGGCTGCTAAATTTGGTCGCAGTCGCAGTCAGACACAGTCAGATTATCGCATGGGTCTGTTCATTTGAAATTATTTGCAGAACAAAAGGATCCAATTTTCCACCTCTAGGGATGAGACTTCTTTTCAGAATGGAATATACAAGTTTTCATCAAGCTGGTAAAAAATCAATCATAAATATAGAAATTATGAATATAGTGAGTTCATTTATGATATGAAAAATAATTAATTTGTTTTATAGTTATAAAATGTTAATTTTAAAATCGGGCAAAATATACGGTCGTCCGTATATTTTGTTGCATGTGGAAATGGAAAATTACGGTTGTGCCAATCTTGTTTGTGTTGTGGATCTTGTTGCAATGCGAGTGTAACGTCCCGTTCAGTGGCGTTTTGGATGTTTGCAGTGTCCAACATGAGAAGGAAAGCAATCAGGAAGGGATTTACGGTCATTCTCCTTGATATACAAACAACATCCATGTTGTGAATTTAAATTTCATCAAATCACGGTCGACCTCTCGTGCCGCTACTCGACATTGCCGACGTTCCTCCGATGCGCACGGAATAATGTTGCCCTCTTCGAACATCCGACAGCAAATCACCGGTTGCATGCTTCCCCACAAGAGATTTTTTTCCTACTATAATCGTTCACAGTCAGCAGCAGCTTCTTCCGTTATGCAAGCTTTCTCGTTTGTCCTAGAGATAATGATAACACTTGATTCAGTCATATCTCATCTGCCCAGTCGGGGTGGAATTTGTTTACTTTCGTTTTACAATTTTTACAAAGCAGATTGACCTCGTATAGTGGAGCCGAGGAAAAATGGAAGTAATATTGCTATGCTTTGCAGTGCACTTTAGTGTTGGGAGGATATGAACACCCAGCAAACAATACATTCTTTTTACAGCACTCGTGTTAGTGTGGAAAATATGTGATATTTAAGCTGGAAGCAACGAGTATGGGTACGATTACGCTTAGGTATATTATTCAAAGCGCTCAAGTGTACTCGGGTGGATAATTTCCATGAAATTAACATCCATATTCACCTTGAAGCTGCTGTCAGGTTCTCGGTTTCATGAGGCTGTCGTTCAAGAGCAGCACAAATATCAACCCAAAAGCAGGAGATAACATTCAGCTCTAGTTTCCCAGGAATGAAGAAATAAACTCCCACCAAGTGAGAGCTTTCCATATTAGTTCTGTGTGAATGTGCGAAAAATATTATTGAAAATCTTGGAAAATTCAGCTACTGTGTCTTTTTAAAGCGCTACCTGAATGTTTTATGTTTACAGAAAAAAAGAGGATATCATCATGTTCTCCAAAGTAATTTACGTCACACACACAATGAATATTACAACTGATGCCATTGCCATTTCCATCCGATTCAGTGCGATCTCAACGGTGACATTCTCCGCCTCTAATGGAAACACGAACGCGCAACAATGATTATACTCCCTCGTAGCGGTACATCTAATTTATATGCCACACGTGGCGCCGATTTGACATCGTACGACGCACCAACCTCTGTAACCCTTACTGCTTCTTATTGGGCTCCATGACCTGTAGGCAGAACCGTGCACTTGCACTAGTGCTGACGACCCGAATCCGGAACCACGGAGAGGACGAAGCGCGCGTGGCATCGTTCCCCCGCATATCATCGCGGCATCGTGAACAACTGTTCAGAATTCGAGAGGCTGGTGGCAATGACGACGGCGGCGGCAGCGGCAGGAACGGTAGCCGGGAAACTAGTGCCCGAGTGATATTTGATAGGAAATTATGCAAATTTATTCATAATATCCTGCAAGGCGACGCGGTAATCGTCGTTTCCTACTTCAGTGCTGCGGTAGGGCTTTTGACATACAAAATTAAGTAATGGAATCGAGTTCTGCGTTAGTCTATGCCTGTGCACGCCCGCAGGCCAAAATTGAACTTGATGTTTTGTTCTGAGTAGCGTATATTATAATGTGTGCTACATAAAATGGAGCGCTGCGGGGGATACAAAAACATGGAATGTCACAAATAACAATTTTACTACACGCCAACAGGCTGTTGTTGTTTGTTTTTTCGCTGGATTTTTTTTTCCTAGTGCTAATATATGTCGTGTTTGACAGGCCCACGACTATGAAAACCAACAGGAAATTGAAATTTTAGATTTGCAGCATGGTCATTATCATCGTCACCACCACCAAACGTCACAGTAATAAGCAGGGCTCTCCATAGTCATATTCAACTGAGGACAGTGAACTGACTGACTATATCCATAATTAGTTAGTAACAATGCCACAAATTACAAAATCTGTTCACGAATGAAGACATTGGGCCTGATCACGAACATCACTGCCATGTACGCTTTCACGTCACTTACACTTCACTTAATCTTTTTGTGTCTATCATCATTGTCATGGACAGTTGCGTGTAAAAATGAACTCCGTGAAGTGAAAGTGTTCATTCCCGTTTATAAGGGACAAGTTGGTTGTATAATATCGGGTGTGTGAATGTTATGTCGGTTGCATAATTTCGGACCTTTGAACGTAATGTAGGAACAATTAATATAGCGTTTGTGATAATATTTCATTTAATTAATCGTATATTTTAGAATGACAAGTTTGCGATTATACCTCGATGATTAGTTTGCTGAATCAAATGCTGACTCAAAGATTAGGATGAATACTTGGTTGCTCAGGAATAATGTAGTTGTTGAACATATAGGATTGTAATTTTACGCTAGTTTAATAATCGAAATCTCGCATACTCTTGTACTTAGCTCTGTCTTACTCGTTTGAACAGTGAAAAATATTTAGAATCATTTTTATGACCCGTTTCTACAATTTTGACGGATAATAATATCTTCTATATCTGAGAACAAACCCGAATTTATCCACCTCACGATCAATATAATTTGAGTTACTCCCATATGGGATTCTAAAGTTTGATCCTCTTACCCTTCCCATAGCGCATTTACCGAATCCAAATAAACAAATTTACGTCCTCTGGATACGTCAGAATTTCGTTCTAAAAATGCCACCAGGCGGGTGAATTGCTGTTTGTTTTTCTTTTGTTGCTCGAACAAGACAAGACAAGATTCAAAATGATAGCAGAAAAAGATAAATAAATACGAAATTAAACTTACTCCATTCCGCGTGACTAGCTTTCACCATCTAGAACACAAGTGACAAATATACCTGTTTTTCTCCGTGACATGACAGTATCGTGGTATTCATAATAACACAGAGTTCATCAAAGTTGTCGCGACGGATGAGCTCTTCTGGATTCTACACACACGGTAGCAGCCGTAATAAGGTTGTATACTATTCACTTCGTTTTCACCGTGAAGTGACGTGCGCAATCAGGCCCATTAGCTTTTTCCCAGTGTCGGATGAATACTTTTCTGTGGAAACTCAACGCCATATCTGTCATAATGAGTATAACACAAGAGTCGAGACGCGTGAACTTTTTCGGGTATATTGAACGAATAGAGCATGAACGAATTTCGGAAAGCCTGCATTCAAGCACTTCCATTACTGTCAATAATTTCAGGTGATTATCACGAACGTTAAGTTGATCTTCATCGCTTGCAGTGAATTTCTATTGAAAACGTGTTCGATTTCCATATTTAGAAACAAAGGAAGAACCACGAATCCGGAGAAAGCAACATTAGCTTTCGTTCAGCGTTGACCGTTGTGCGGTCCGTTCCCGTTCCCGTTTCCGCTTTCTATGATCTTTTACTATCGCCATTTCGCTCTAACACGATCTTAGTTTCTAACACTTTCCTTATCTAACTCCATTTTCGGTTTTCTAGGGCGGTTTTCAATGAACCGGAAGCCACTATCTCTTTTTCCAAAATGGAATCGGAATACGATATTCGACTTCCGCGGTTCAAGCCCTTCCATCCAATATCCATATCGTAGGGGTTTTTTTTATGATTGCTGATCATTTTTGGCTAGTATCATTAAACCGGAAATCAAAACAAGATTTTGTTCGTTTTTCGCTCGTCTGTTATTGTCACCCATTGCCAATATAATTGGGGTGTATGCCATTTCTTATACCATACATTCCATTACCGAAGACGCCAAAAACAAGAATTTTGTATGATAAATGGCTATCCTTTACCATTAATCGATTTCACTCTCAACTAGTTGACGTTGAATTATATGCTTTGATTTTCACTAACATGCAATGATATTCAATTTCGACGTAACGAATATTATGGCGAAAATGAATATGCAAATGAAAAATGAACGTGGCAAGCTGATGTTGATGTTCATTGCACTGGTGTTCATTGATAGTGTTGTTCCATATTTATCGACTCTTGCTTGAGCAGTAGGTTGTCAATGAAAGACAGGCTGAAATTCGCCGTATTTGAATGTCGCGAACGTGAATATTTTCGGCACTGGTTAGTAATGACTTTTGGCTTCTTCATGCAGTTTCCCCGCCAAAACGACAAACAGTCAGTCGGGTGTTTAGTCGCTATCTCCCTCTACCGACTCGACTATATCATTTTATTCTTCCTAGTCAAATTGTCCTCTTTGCATTTTGAAGTGACTTCCTCCAAAATGAATTCGTTCCTCTCTTTCTCTCTCCCATTTACATGTGCATGCATCGATGTTTGAGTTCAACGTGGTTTGACATACGCTACAGGTGAGCTAGATTCTTTTGTATCGTACACGAAAATTACTTACACGTATAAAATAACGTGCAGTGTGTGCGCTACTTTGCCAGGGGTATGACTGAAACGTCAAATCCCTCATACCGTGTACCGAATATTGCAATTAGGCCGATTACACATTATCCGGTTTCAGCCGGAACGGTTTGTAACCCAAATGGCAAATTTCGACCGTACCAACTTCTTTACGGCGCCGTGATGCAGCCGTCTACTGCGACTACAATGTCCGGCCCCGGACAAGCATTACATGCGATGACAGTAGTATTGTGTCGACGACTTGTGGAGATACACAGTTTGGGAAAGCAAATGATTCTCTATAAGATTATCAGACCTTAACACACTTTCGAATTGTTCAAACTTTGAATGAAAATTTTTACTTCATATTATGTGATTGTTCAAAACACGTAATACTGACTCTTAATTAATCATTTTTGTATAATTTTGCTGATATTTTCACCAAGACTCATCATTATAATATGAAATTATTATCAAACACAATTCTTGCTTAAGAACTTCTCACAACTTGCAAAAGAACGCGTTACTCTAACACACAAAAGACATGTTTGTTAAGAAAAATTTAATTTTCATTAATAATTTTTATTTTGATTATGTGTTAATTGCACCTGAAAATTTATTTTTACTATCACTTCCCAAAAGCGTAGCACGAAGCCCAATGCCATCAACGCGCATTGAAAGATGTTTGTCATGTCTGTTAGTATTAGTGCGATTCATGCAATTTTTCGTCCCATGTATTAGCATGTGTGTGCTATTGACGTTTGTTTGTTGATTTTGAAATCATTCCAGAAGCTGCAGATGATATGGATGCCGAAAATTTTATTTCGCTTCTTTTTTTCGCTACTGTGGAACAAGTGAAGTGATGCAAATTTCTGCTCAAAGCGAATCAATGGTCACATGCGCACGAGGTTTCATGAAGTGTTTTGCCATGGATTGTGTTCAACGGTGGGTAGTGTTATTATTCATAATTCATTAATTAACTTTTGTTTTTTTTTTGCTTACAGAAAATTTCCCTCATTTGAAATCGATACTGAACAAGTTTTAGGATGTCAACCAAATTTTCAACTGTTTCATCAAGGGGCAGATTTCAAGCGACTTCATCCAGCTGAATGTGAAGGTGAGTTTTTGTTAATTTGAACACACCAAAATCTTCTAATATTCTTATTCGGTATTTCATACAGTTCAGCCTGACCCGGAACGTGATCGACGAAGAGGTGGTTAAGGCTCGGCTCGAGGAATTCAAGACCAAACTGTCCGATTAGTGCTCGGTGATCGAGATGTTTCCCTGCCCGACTCTGTCAGAACGCAATCACCCAGCAATCGGTCATTCTTCGCCCAGGATCCGCTGTGCGTTGATGCAAAACGCGCTCAAGAAGCTGCTTCTGCTCCAGGAGTACGTCCTCGAGAAATTACGACTGAGTGCGTTTCTGGACGAGGATCTGCAGAAGCAGAAATTAGATAGTGTTTGAAAGAAAAGTATGATGTAATTTTAATCACAAAGCATTATTACTGCAATGCTGAAATAAATAAAAAACACTCAAGAATGAATGAATAGGCACACATTCTCTTGTAGGCAGATTTCAAGATGATCACAGGAAGTGAACAGATAATACACATAAATAAGTAGTGCCCCTAGCTTGTTAGAAATTGTTATTATTATTGCTTCATAAAATTTTACACTTTTATCTAACCGTGTTTCTGAGACTGTTAAAAAATATGTGGCAACGGAGCGTGTGAAATAAATCATGCTGTTTGTGACTGTTTGTGTGCTGTTTGCAACTGGACAAAAGTTAGTTTTTATAATACTGTTGATGACAGCCATGTTTTTTGTCCAGTAAGTTTTTCATGTTAATTTATCATTGCAAATTTACGTTGCCGTCGTTGTGGGAACTGTTGTAGAACCATATGCGCCTAACATAAACGTGTGCGCTCTGAGAATTACCGAAAAGGTTTGCGAACGTATTTTGAAAATAGGCGGAAAGGTTTATACCTCTGACCGCTCTGATCGCACTTATCGGTAAGAACACCGTCCTGATGTGCGTGTAATGTCTGCGAGGCCTGCACTCACTTTGGCCGTGCTCATGGCGTGCCACACTTCAACATTCGTCCGTATGTACTCTCAAAGGAACGCAAATTTGAGCAGGTTCGTGGTTGCAACCCCAAAAGGCATATCATGAGAGGGTGAATGCCCTAAGCTGCTCACAAACAATAGTGGAAATTCAAAAAACACGGGCTCGATCAGCTAGGTGCAGCTATACCAAGAACAAGGTACAGATGCTTGATCTTCGCTCACTCATATGCGATCGGGAAGCGAAAGATGCGCAAGGGAATTGGGGAATTCACCGCTGCCGATAGCGATCGGGAACATCGCACAGAGATGCGATCAACAAAGTGTAAGCGGAAATGATTTTATTATTCTGCGGAGCAGATACGTCCGAAATCGTCCACCATGGAATCAACAATAAATTAAATATTTTATCGGATGTTTTGCTAAATAAATACAGATTGTAATTTTGTGAAACTGTACATTGTGAATATATGTTTTATATAACTAGTGTTTTCATATGAATATATGTAGTTCTACCAGAACTGTATATTGTTTGTTGATGTGATGTTTGAGCCGGGTGTTTCGCCGTTTTGTATTTACTGTCGACATTGCGTGGAGTGCAGTTCGAGTTTTTGTTCGCCGATAGCAACTTGTGGTGGGGAAAATAATTTCCCCATACAATGTTGGCAGCTGGAAATTGTGGGCTGTCGAATTGAGCCAGCCACCTAACAGCAATCAGTTGTATGTAGCAGAAATATTTGCAGCAATGTTCACCTGTCAAACCACTGTATAAACAAATGCATGTATGTGTATGTGAAAGATGTACGGTTTTGTATAGCGCGAGGTCTCTTTCACATTGTTATCCGGTTATCCGTCCAAACCAAGCGGCGCTTTTTGAAACCGGTCCGGCAGAAACCGGATAATGTGTAATCGCCCTTACTGTTGTTTACAAATCGGTCCGGTTACATAGTCGAAATGTGGCTAACTTTTAACTCCATGTTTTTACTATCTCCGTGATTTTAACGATTTCAATCCTCGCAAATGATATGTTGGTAAACAAATGACGCCGTATTGATTTTGATTTTGGGTAGCCTATTTTCAATTGATGTTTAACCCCTGTACTTTGCATGCCTAATACTAATACTAACGCGAGGACCTTTATAGCATACTGGATAAACGTCTAAGTTCGTTGGTTTGAGTTCACGATGAGTAGACAATAAACCGTCCATTGATGGGGTAACTTATTTTTTGCATCGGAAATCATATTTTCGTTCCTCTTTATATGGACGTAAAAATAATATTGCGTACGCGGGTATGAATTAGTGTCAGGGGGAAATGGAAGTGTGGATTGAAGTCAGTTGAATGAAGAGGCAGATTTGTATTCATTAGTCGAGTCAGTTAAAATAACCATTAACCACTGACTGGACTAGTTCACCAGTCATTCTCGCTAGTCAACGCTAGTCAATTCACTTTTTGTTTGCGGCGACTGCCGAAGCAGTTCAAGTCGAAGCGAAGCTGCTGACAGTAGAGTCGGTCCTCATTGTTCACCTTCGAAGATTTCGGGCCCTAATAATAAGTATGTTATAAAATAAAAATGGAAACATTCGCTCGTTGTTTGATGCATAACATGTAGTGAAGTGGGGGTAAGATGGACAGGTTTATAGAAACTTCGATCGTCTCTTTGGAAGCTTATGTTCTCTAAAATTTGAATGCAGTTTCTTGCAGTTCGATATACTGTTTTTCGGATCAATAGGACAAATATTTCACAGAAAAGTGTAAACTACCAAGAAGTGATATCGTGTACCCGCAACTATTGCGCTTCTGGCAGTGGCAGCTGCTAGACAGTACACACTTTGCGATTTGATTTCAGCTTATACACTCTGTCCAACTTCTATAAGACCACTTTGAATACATTTTGTTGTAACACACACAGTGAGAACAACAAAATATTTTTATACATTAGTGAATGCTAAGAATAAAGTATGTTCAACGACAATTTCGTTCAAAAGTGTCGTTTGTTTATTTATTGGGCTTAGTATGATAATTTCAGCAGTCAAGTTTTTATAAGACCACTAGCTGACTCGGCAAACTTCGTAAAGCCCAAAATTTATTTTTCGTTATCACATTCACGTTTTTTTACTAAGCGCACGTTCATAGGTCCAATCGTAGAGCTGTTTATTGATTGATTTTCTAATTTACCCTTTAAAATTACCTTTTACTATAAAATTCCTAGTGCTTCTACCAAAACTCGTCATTATAATATCAGATTATTTTCAGACACAATTCTCGTTCAACATTTTTCAACCACTTGCAAATAACTTGTTTCTCCGTTACATGGAATAAATGAAATATGATAGAATAAAGACAGCCCTAAATCGGACAATTCCTTTCTCGAGTTTTGTTCTTATCAACACATTCGGCGATCCATTTTTTTTTCTAGATAGAAGAAGGTATAGGAGTGCGTTTTACCACATTAAAAAAAATCAATTGTCATGTTTGGTTGAATTATGTGTATTATTTTTACGGGACCCCCTCTCCATTTCAAGGGAGGGAGGGGTATCATACTATCATTGAAACATTTCTCATATTTATTCAAAAACCTTCACATGCCGAATTTGGCTCCATTTGATTGATTAGTTTTCGAGTTATGCAGAAATTTGTGTTTCATTTGTATGATAGCCTCCCCTTAGAGAGGTGGGAGGAATGTTGAACCATCTTAGAAATGTTTCTTGTTCCCAAAAACATCCACATGCCATTTGATTGATTAGTTCTTGAGTTATGCAGAAATGTATGCTTCATTTGTTATGGGATCCTTCAGAGAGAGAGAGAGAGAAGGAGTATCTATCTACCATAGAAACGTTTCGTGCCCCCTAGAACCTTCACATGCCAAGTTCAGCTCCATTTGCTTCCTTTGTTTTCCGAGTTATGCAGAAATTTGTGTTTCATTTGTATGGCAAATGAAATCCCATCCCTTAGAGAGGGGGTGGAATGTCTAACCACCGTAAAAACATTTATTGCACCCTAAAACTCCCATATACCTAATTTGGT
Organism: Toxorhynchites rutilus septentrionalis; assembly: GCF_029784135.1. NCBI lineage: Eukaryota > Metazoa > Arthropoda > Insecta > Diptera > Culicidae > Toxorhynchites > Toxorhynchites rutilus. Next base: position 75,190,720 of record NC_073744.1, on the reverse strand, counting down.
TTTATTTGCCTGATTAATTCTCGACTAATGCAGAAATTTGTGTTTCATTTGTATGGCAGCCCCCCTTAGAGAGGGGGAGGGGTCTCGAACTATCATAAGAACCTTTCCCGACCCCAAAAACTCCTACATACCAATTTTCGTGTCGATCGGTTCAGTAGTTTCCGAGTCCATAAGATTCAGACAAACAGAAAGACAAAAAGACAGAAAGCTATTTGCTATTTGCCAAATACTGCAGAACGGATTTTTCGATATTTTCCCTTGTCTCCGAAATTGTGGTCTTGAGTTCGTAAACCGTTGTGTACTGCTTGCCATCAGCGTGAGCAACTGCTCTGCTCTGCAAGAAACATCGGGCTGTTGTCAGAGTTGCCAATCTTCCAGTTTTTCCTGTATATTGCCAGTTTTTTTAGAGCATACCAGCAAAACAGCCAAAGGCAAAAAATCTCCAGCTTTTTAAATTTTTTACAGTTTTATCCACCTTTTTAATTTTTTGTCGTTTTCAAGTGTTTTGCTCCCCCAAATTATATTGTTTTGTACCCAGACTTGTTATCACTAGAATGTGTTTGCAATAGTATGGTCCCGTGTACATTATATGCATGTAATCACATGCCTGAGATAATCGGGCAGCTGTGTAAGGATATTCAAGATAAGATAAGAACTACGTATAATGTAGGACGGATAGATATATCGATTATTTATTTAATCTTCTTGTCTTATGCTCTGATCATGGTGAACAATATTAACATATTAGGTGAAAGTTCGTAACTGTTTACTTTGCATTTGAACAAAGTAAATAGTTACTGAAATGTTGATCAATGAATATTTATCCTTATGTAAAATTTTAGACACCGCCGTAGCTGAACTGAAGACTGATTCGATCATTTTTTACATTGCACTCTGCAATCAAAGTCTAAAACGGTTTAATTACAATGATACTTTGATAATCAACATGACGATGATTGATCCAACTAATGTCATAGAAAATAAGTATACGGTAATTGTTCCTCTTCTATAAAATCTTCCGAATGTATGTGAATTATATGCAGGATATCGAGGCTGATATTTATAACCCAACAATGATCATATCAACTGTCTCCGCTGCCCAGTCTAACTGGATAATGGAAGAACAGAAGGAAAACTCTTACGCCTATATGGCTACTGTGTAATGTGCTAATTATAGATATGATACACATGTGACATGTACACGATTGAAATTCGGCTCTGTTACAGCTAAAATGCTAATGAGCCTAAAATAAACAAAAGGGATAAAAAAAATTAACGAAGTGGATTGTAATCATTTCATTCAAAAGATGAACTGGCTATATGCTTATTATTTGTTGATCCGAAAACTTGTTTCGATAGCTTAAAAATTGTTTTGAGAACAGGCTAATGAAATCACTGTATATAAACTGGTGTCCGCTCGGAAATCCATTTAAGGAACTTAATTTGATGCTTGCTGAAACGGACAAGGTTTGCTGAGGAGTATGGAGCGACAACGAAGTGTCTTTGTCAAGGCAGGTGAAGAGTTTGGATTGGGTTGTCTCCAAAGTCCATTCTCAGGGCTAGAGACGGGTCAATTGCAAACTTTTAAAGTATCTATATTTCAACAAGAAAAAGAAAAAGGAGAAGAGGAAGATGAGTACATTTGTACTCAAGTAATTGGCTGTTAACACGGAATACAAAACCGTAGATCCTGAGAAAATCCTTATTACAGATACTAGAGGTGAATGAGTTTTCAAGTTTAACACCTTCACCTACAACATGGAGTAGGCTTGCATATTACCTGAAGTTCAACAAATTAGTTAAGTTCGCGGTTTGAGAAATACGTATTCTTGGGAGATGCAATAACTTTGATTCACTTAAATACAATGATCTTTGAACATATCTTCCGTTCACATATTTTGAAAGGCCGCAATAAATGAATGAAATGACCAAAATATCGTTCCATATGTGAAAGGATAACGGATGGTCAGACTTACTCATTAAATTTACTTGCAACGAAGAACATAATCTATTATAATGTCTGATTGACCTAACATGGGCTTTGTTCAAACTCTTTACTTACAAAGCAAATATGTTGAATCCATTTGAATTCGGGAATTGATTCATTCAACCACTAGTTTAATCGATACAAACAAATGATTACGAAGCCAACTGTAGTTCTATGTCAACTTGGCGGTTATATTATAGTAATAACCCACCAATAGTTTTCGATTTTTTCCCTGCTTGCAGAATACGTGTAGAGTATATTCCATAGAATACATATTCGATATGGAAGAGTTGATTTTCTTTTACAATTATCATTTGAAAACTAGCTGACCCGGCAAACTTCGTCCCGCCCAAAATTTGATTTTTGTTATGAATACCTTCAAACATTCACGTTTTTTACTAAGCGCAAGTTCATGGGTCCAATCGCAGAACTATTAATTGATTGATCTTCTAATCGACCCCGTTGAATTCACCTTTTACTATAAAATTCCTAGTACTTCTATCAAAACTCATCATTATAATATCAGATTATTTTTAGACACGTTCTCGTTCAAGATTTTTCAACCACTTGCAAATAACATGTTTCTCTGTTATCAGACAATTCCTCTCTCGAATTTCGCTCCTATCAACACATTCGGAAATCCATTTTTATTGGTATAGATAGAAGAAGATAGAGATATTTCGGTAGCGCAAACATCAAATGGACTAACAACGCTTGTCATTTTGCAATTGTAGAACATATGGGAACATATGGGAATTTGTCGGGAGGGAGGAGTGTTGTACCACCTTAGAAATGTTTCTTGTCCCCTAAAACCTCCACATGGCAAATTTGGTTCTGTTTGCTTGATCAATCCTTGGATTATGCAGATTTGTATGCTTCATTTGTATGGCAGTTCCCCACCTCCCCCTCAGAGAGAGGGGAGGAGTGTCTATTCACCATAGAAACGTTTCGTGTCCCCTAAAACCTTCGCATGCTAAATTTGGCTCCATTTATTGCACCCTAAAACCTCCACATGCCAAATTTGGTTTCATTTGCTCGCAGAAATTTGCGATTGATTTGTATGGCAGCACCTCTTAGAGAGGGGGGGAGGAGTGTCTAATCACCATAGTAACATTTATTGCACCCTAAAACCTCCACATGCCTAATTTAGTTTCATTTGCTTGATTAATTTTCGAGTAATGCCTAAATTTGTGTTTCATTTGTATGAAGCTGCCCCCCCCCTTAGAGAGGGGGTTGAGAGTCTAACCACCGTTAAAAACAATTATTGCACCCTAAAACCTCCACACGCAAATTTGGTTTCATTTGCTCGATTAATTCTCGAGGAAGCAGAAATTTGTGTTTGATTTGTATGGCAGCCCCCTCTTAGAGAGGGGGAGGAGTGTCTAACCACCATAGTAACATTTATTGCACCCTAAAACAATAAATGTTACTATGGTGGTTAGTATATATGCCTAATTTGGTTTCATTAGCTTGACTAATTCTCGAATAATGCATAAATTTGTGTTAATTTGTGTTATGTAAATGTAAATCCAAGGTCCTCTCTGTGGATAGTGTGCATCAACATTTCGACATTTGTTGTAGTTTGCTCAGCTTACGACCATTCTTGTCTGATTTTCTCCCAACGCGATTAATCACGTTTTCGTTCTGACAGCCCCCTTGCAGCCTCCATTGTGTCGCACTTGGATATTTCCAGACTGTTTGAATCTTATCAAGGTACGGAAAAAAAAGCGCCGACTAACTAGAAGGTTAGAATTTAGAAGTTACTTTTGCATACAACACTCCGTAATTTTCCGAGCAGCACAGAAACACTTTGATCTTCATTCTTCATTCTTTACTTTTCACACTCTTTCTTTCTTGACAATTGAATTGAAAAAATGTGGCCAAGTCAACTCTTTTATGTGATTTGATACCTCTAGGTCACTTTTCGTGGGGTTATTTACGAAGCAAGAACTAGCTTAGAGATGCCAGCGGCACTTGGAAACTCTCGAACAACATAATTTTCGAGATCTATATTGTGTGATCGTTTGAGTGCGGGAAAATTTTGTGAGCACAACTCTCCCTAACTCGATGTTCTGTATCTCGATATTTTCCCTAACTCGATGGATTTCATGGCACCTTCGACTTTACAAGCATTCTTCTCTCCATAACACGATACATCCCTAACTCGATGCCTCTCTTACTCGATGTGTTTTGATTCATTTTTCCATGGATGTTAGCCTCCCTAACTCGATTGATTTTCGCGTACATGTTTTTGTGCGTTATTACCTCAGATTTCAATTGCCCTTGAAAGTGAAGACGGAGTGTTCGTGTCATCAAACAATTTCTTTTCAAGTATGGAAAACCACGAGAAACCTTTCAAGCGAACAATCAAAACGCTAACCATTGCGCAAGGTTTTAGCATCATCGAGCAGGTCGAAAAATATGGTCGGAAGGGGTCTGAAGCTGCAAATAATTTCAGTATTGCACAAAGTGCGGTATCAACACTACTCAAATTAAAGTAAAAATGGAATCGGAATGGAAAATTGTATCTAGACCAAAAGCATATAAGGTTGGTCAGAATCGAGAAGCTGGAGCGGTCAATGAATTTTCGTCTTGTCAAGCTAGACAAAATAATTTACCCCTCTTCTATTCTTCGGGATATGGCTCGAGAATTTGTCCAGAAACTGGGAAATCCTAACGTTAAAGCACAACCAACATTGACGGGAGTGATATTCCGCTGGCATAATTAATGTGTCGTGAGCGATGTCGACGGTACAATACCGTTCGATTGCTCAATGTCTTTTAATAATTAGTGCAAAAAGGACCAAAACGTGATTTGCTGTGATCTGATGCCAGATACCGATATACTGGAAAGTGTTGAAAAACCTGAGAAAAACGCTGAAGATAGTAGTTCTATTGAGATGTAAATTCGAACGTTTAATCAAACCTGAAGAATATGTCCGGAATATTGAAATCAACTGAAAATGTTCCTGTGAAACTATTCGAACATTTCTTTGTGATTGAACAGTTCCTGCGTGATCGTTGCAATTCAGTTTGAGTAACATACTTAATCAATATTTTCTTTGTTAACCTAGTGCCTCATGCAAGTCGGACTCGATTATATACAAACTCGATTATATATGATTCGATTATGTAAAATTTAGGACTCGATTGTATACAGTTTGAAAAAAAAGTTTTTTTTTATAATTCAAATATGAATAATTTCAAGAAAAAAAATTAACCTTTCAGCGTTAAGGTGAAATTTAAGTGGCTTTTATAAGTACAGTGGGTTAAAAATCGCGATTTTTGAAGATTTTGATTGAATCTTCATCAGGAATTGTTTATATCGATATTGCAGCGAAATTAAGAGAGATAGAAGTTGGGCGTCAAAGAACAAATTGTAGAGAGGTTAGAGAGCTTTAATTTAATTGATAGAAACAATCAAGTTTAGTATGAATTTTTAGGATAAAATTAATAATTACAAATAAAAAAAAAACTTTTAAATTTTCCACTTCAAAAATGTTTAATCCACTAATTTAGATGTTCCACTACTATATCCTGTACTAAATTTTCTCATCTTTCAAATGAAAGCAACAAAATCGGATTACGTAGCATACTTTTCAATGTAGAGTCAGTTTGAGCCAACAGAATCCGAAACAAAGAAAAAGTTCTATAATTCTGTCATCGTTGAAATTCTAACATATGCGTAGAAGGATTTTTTTCGTAAAATATAACCGTCTATCACCTCCTGAAAGATTCTGGAAAAAATATTTTTTTTATATGAGAAAGGTGTTTTTTCACTTTAAGGGAATGAATCAAAAATTCAAATTCATACCATAATTGGGACACTTACCCTAATATATGACAATTTGAGACATAAAAAAAAATTAGGAAAAAATGTTCTGTATCTCGATACCTCCCTAACTCGATGGTCCCTTTGGATATCGAGTTAGGGAGAGTTGACTGTATTAAAAAAAGCTAATAAACGTAGATAACTAACAGCTGGTATAAAAAAATCGAAAAAAATGAGATATCAAGAACGGCTATTCAACACTCTGAAAAAAAATTCACCCAAATCGGTCGAGAACCTGAGATATCGATACCACCAGTTGAAAAAAACACTGGTTCAAGAAAAATGCGTTTGAAAATTCGTAAAGTAATACCAAATCCCTTGAGGGGACCTCATACTTTTGGCTGTAACTTTCCAACGAAATCAAAAATCGATAAATACTTTTAGGGCAACATTTTTGAGGGCGTAAGCTTCTCAAAAAATGCAAAAAAACATTCGATTTTTTCATCTTTCCCCCTAAGCTGTTGGAATATCTTATGGAACTTTTTAATCGGCGTTTGTAAACCAAGACGTGCTGTACATTTGAGCGAATTAATTTTTCATCCATAAATGTCTGAAACATATTTTCAACTCAATTATTCGATCAACACGGGTATTTTTATATGAGTTCATATGATGTGAAAAAAGTTGGGTCTCAATCGTCGGACCTACATGCAAGCTCATAGAATTAATTGGAAGTACAAAAATAGGAAGAGAGATCTTGTTAGGTCAACTATAATTTCAATCCATGACTCTCCTAGTTGTTTAAACTCTATCACGTCGGCAAAGACGGAACAGAAGATGATTAACTAGTCATGAAGTAGTAGTTTCTCCGTTCGAAATGACACTATTCCGAGATATGTTAGTCACGAAGGGATTTGCTTCTGAACTAACGATTCTCCTTTCAGGCCATAAATAATCCGATAATCTCAATTATTACATAATAATATTGCCATAAAAATGATTATATTCAGTTGCCTGCAGTGATGTTGGCACACGAAGAACACGAATTGGTATGTACGGCTGTAGTTATGTATGTGGAGTAATTCGATCTACGCGCTCCTTCTCGGTTCCTTCTGGGTGCATCAAAGCGTACCCTGGAAGGGAACATAATCCTCTAAGCGGCGATAACCGAACCCGCACTGGCACGTTGAAAGTGGGTTAAATTGTATCCTTCGTCTGGCGTTGATGCTTGGCTATGGACTATTACAGTGCGAGGAGAGATATGTCCTCGGGGAACGTTCAAGTAAGATGAAGCGCAAAGTTGTTCGGTCCCAGTTATGCTGTGTAGCCCGTGCTGCAGCAATGATTCTTATGCACCGTAAAGTTGGCAGTCTGTACATCCCTCATACGCCCTCATACACTAGAAAGTGGCACTTTTGCGTTGCCCGCGGGTGAGGAGGGCGAGAGTTTGCTGGATCAATTTCCTGCCAACTAGATAAAGTTTTGCTTGACCGGAAGTTTTATTCCGGGCAAAGAATACTCATTATTATTCTTTGGACATACACACACGCACACACAGTGCATATCTTGTGTTGGTGGAGTTACGTTACTTTGATCTTGAGAACAGCGAAGAGATGCAAAGTTTATAAAGTGTATCCCGTTCACTGGAAAAGTGGGACCTGTGGTGCATTGGAGCATTGAAACAGTGGAAACTACTGTTATGATTATCGTTGTAAACAATTGTCGTAGAAACATGTTAAAATGGTCTGGGTTGGGAAATGCTTTTCCATACAGTCGGTGTACGAAAGAGTAACTTACCTTTTCAAACCATCTGGTGTTTAATTAAGAGACACGGGCTGGTATAAATGATTGATTTACGCAAAAGTAACTACTACTCTTGAACTACTGGATCGATTCAGATGATCGGCATATCAAATTGAAGCCAATGAGCTGGTATTTTTTAATACTACACTTGCAGAAAATTTGATTTTATGTTTGCTTTCATGGCTTCTTTGGACTAGAGGGTGCTACATTTTTAATATTTTTTTCTTGAAAGCTGAAGTTTTTTTTTTACATTTCTACTTTTGAAGCCAATGAGCTTGTCTTCGTTGGAAAAAATATCAAGGGAACAAGAGCGTTATGTTTTTTTATATTTTTTCTTGGAAGCTGAGTTTTTTTGACATAAAAAAATCCAAATCAGAGATGTATTTTTTTCATTTTTGAGTAATGGGATTTCAAAGTTTACAAGTTTTCAGTCTTCGGTGAATATTTCTATGCGACTAGACTAGATCTATGCGACTAAAATTCATTTTTTTCGAAGGTATTGTTTCAAAGAAAACCAGTTTATTAGCTTCAATTCCATATGTCCGCTATCTGAATCGGACCATTAGTTCAAAAGTTATGAATTTTGAAAAAAGTTTTTTTGTGAGAATGCAAAAAATTGGTTTTTTAGACCATTGATTAATTTTGAAAAATCATAACTCAAAAACGAAAAAGAACCAATCTTTGATTTGTTAATATGTTATGTAAAAAATCCTCAGCTTTTAAGAGAAAATATTTAAAAAATATAGCGCCCTTGGCCCCGAGACCATGTAAACTATAAAAAACAAATACAATCAATAATTATGAAAAGAAAAGCCATTTTTTTACAGATGCAATATATTTTCAGGGAATATTAGCTGATTGTCTTCAATTTGATATATCGATCACCTGAATCGGTATAGCTGTTGGAAAGTTATGATTTAAAAACATTTTTGAAAAAAATGAAAAAATGGTTTTTCGACTCACCCTAAAATGGAGCACCCCAATGAAAAAAAAAAAAAAATTTGCGATAAGGAACAAAACTTCTAATTTTCACAAAAATCTGAGAGCCACTATATCGGTTTGGCATGGAATGACTGTATGTTTAGCAGCCATGACAAAATCATAATTCTGTAGATTAAAACGGATATTACGAATAATGTGAAGTGTTTGGGTATTTTGGTTATTATTTTAGGTATATTTGAAGATGTATTTTTCATTTTTGAGTGCACGAATAATGATTATTACGCTGTTGACAGCTGAATGCGTAGATGCTGTCTGAAAATCGGTACCTTGCTGACAGTGTTGCCACACGTACATATTTATCTGGGAAGGTACAGATTTTTTCGTTATTTTTGGTACAGATTCTGTACGGTACAGAGTACAGATTTTCGTCAAAAAGTACAGATTGGTACATACTATTTCCGCAGATGAAATTTCTTACATTTGAACAAAGCTACATTAAGGTACATGATCACTTTTAAACCGCAGTATCGCTTGGTGCGGCAGCTTGAAACTTTTAATACATGATAGTATGCAATCTAGACTCAGAAAAACTATGTATAAGCCTCATCCGTCACACGAATGACGAATGAAATGTAAATGGGATATTTGTAGAAAATAAATGATTATTTTTTGTGCTAATAAAATGAATTTCTCTACAACGAATATTTTTGATGCTACAGATTTTTGGAAGAAAAAGTACAGATGAGTAAGATTTTCAACCCTTCTGGTACAGATTAAAATGTGGCGACACTGCTTGCAGATAGTATCGGTTCTGAAGCGACGGGATGTCGCAAAACGAATTCGAATGAATATTTTGAAACTTTAGGACAATATTTAAAGTGTTCCATGGGGGTTTTTGAAAATTCAACAAATTGCCAAAATACAGACCAATTTTATTAAACATGAGTTGTTTTTCATGAAAAATGAAAAAAGAAGCTCAGAAAAAATCGAACAAATGAGATATCAAAAAACGGCTATGTAACGCTTTAGATCAGTGGTTTTCAAATGGTGCTCCGTGAAGTTATAGCAAATGTTCCCACTTGAAAACCAAAACGAAGTTCTAGAGAATGTCCTCTTCCTGATGTCTATTCACAGAACAATGCTACCCCATTTTACGTTACTTATTTGTTTGAAAACATGCTAGAAAGGTTTATTCGAATTAATTCACTCATTTATTTATTTACTATGACTCTACATCCCATTGAGATTAGATCTGATTCACTACTCTTCTCCAATAAACCAGGTCCATGGCTGCAGTTCTCCAACTCCCGGCTGCACCGATTCTTGCCAAGTCCTGCTCCATCGGTCCAACCACCTCGCTCGCTGGGCTCCTCTCCTTCTTGTTCCTACCGGATTAGATGCGAACACCATCTTTGCAGGGCTGCTGTCCGGCAATCTTGCAACATGCCCTGCCCATCGCACACGTCCAGCCTTGGCGACTTTCTGGATGCTGGGTTCGCCGTAGAGTTGCGCCAGTTCGTGGTTCATTCTCCTTCTCCATACTCCGTTTTCTTGTACACCACCGTATATTGCTCTGAGCACTTGGCGTTCAAAAACTCTGAGCGCTTGTGAGTCCTCTTCAAGCATCGTCCATGCTTCGTGCCCATAGAGAACAACCGGTCGAATTAGGGATTTGTACATGGTACACTTCGTACGGGGTCGGAGCTTGTTGGACCTCAAGGATTTGCGGAGCCCATAGTAGGCACGACTTCCATTGACAATGCGTCTTCGAATTTCACGGCTGTGGACGATTATGTCCACGTCCTCGACGAAGCAGTTAAACTGACTAGACTTGTTGAAAATCGTGCCCCGCATGTTGAAACCCGCTCTCCGCATAACACCTTCCAGCGCCACGTTGAAGAGCAGACAGGAGAGTCCATCGCCTTGTCGAAATCCCCTGTGAGTCTCAAATGATTCCGACAGCTCACCTGAGATCCGTACACTGCACCGCACACCGTACATCGTTGCCTGAATCAGTCTTTTCAGCTTTCGGAGAAAGCCGTGTTCGTCCATGATCCTCCATAGCTGTCGTCGGTCGATTGTATCATATGCGGCCTTGAAGTCGACGAAGATGTGGTGTGTAGGGACCTGATACTCACGGCACTTTTGGAGGATCTGCCGCAGTGTAAAAATCTGGTCCGTCGTCGAGCAACCGGGCATGAATCCGGCCTGATAACTTCCCACAAATCTACTCACTATTGGCGATGACGGCGCAAGAGGATCTGAGACAAAATTTTGTAGTCACCATTCAGGATTGTGATGGCACGATAGTTCCCACAATCCAATTTGTCGCCTTTTTTTACAGATGGGGCAGATTACCCCGTCCTTCCACTCCTCCGGTAGCTGTTCTGTGTCCCAGATCCTGACTATCAACCGGTACATACACTCTACAAGTTTTCTCGGACCTCCCTTGAAGAGCTCCGCTACGAGGCCATACATAACAGCTGCTTTTTGGTTCTTGAGCTGTTTAATGGCCTCCTTAACTTCACCCATCGTCGGGGGTGGTACGTCGTCGTTGTTCATTGCACCGGTGTAGTCCTCCTCAACGTCGTCTTGGTCTCCTGTATGCGCGCTGTTCAGGTGTTCATCGTAGTGCTGCCTCCACCTTTCGATCACCTCGCGTTCGTTCGTCAAGATGCCTCCTTCCTAGTTTCTGCAGATTTTGGCCCGCGGCACAAAGCCTTTGTGCGAGGCGTTTAGTTTCTTGAAGGACTTCCGCGATTCTCGAGAACGATAAAGCAGCTCCATCTCCTCACATTCTTTCTCTTCCAGGCGGCGTTTTTTCCCGAAAGAGATGTGTTTGCTGCATTCGCTTCAGTTTGTATCGTTCCACGTTTTGTCGAGTCGCTCGTTGCAGCATGGCTGCGCGTGCTGCATCATTCTCGTTCAGGAGCGCTCGGCACTCGTCGTCAAACCATTCGAATTAATTCATACTCCAAAAATTATACCTTTATTGTTCATTTTCTAAGACATTTTGAAAAGTTACGTTATATTGAGGTTGCCTTATATCGAGGCATTATTGTATTATGTAAAAACATCAGAAAAATATATAAAAAATATAGTGTACTTGGTCCCGAGACCATGAGAACTATAAAAAAAACAAATACAATCAATAATGGAAAGAAATTTCAAATTTTCTGCAACTGTAGTAGTTCAAAAGTTAGGAATTTATGAAAAAAATCAGTTTTGGAAACAAAGGGGGAAAGTTTTATTTTTTGGACCACTCTAAAATGGAAATGGGCATCCTAATGAATGAATAAAAAAACTAAAATACGGGTCGAATATTTTGCGATAAGGAATAAATCTACCACTTTTCACGATAATCTGAGAACCACTATATCGGTTTGGCATGGAATGGCTGAAGAGAGGTTATGAGATTGGACATAAGCAAAAGTAATTTTTTCTTGAATAAAATATAAAACATTTCAATGGGCTTAATGTGGAAACCAGAATGAAGCTAGGGATAGCTCAGTCAGAATACTCGTAAATTCATCTTCTCAACAGATAGTTACAACGAGATTTTTCTGTGTTGTTGCGGATCTCATTGCAGAGTCAGGTTGATTCGTTCATATTACAGGTTGAATGTAGGGCCTGAAGTATCGGCTGGAATCAGACTTAGGTTTGCTCAGCTGTCTGGTCTCGATCGCATTTGCAGAACGTTGTCGAGTGTCTAGTAAAGCGGGAATTCCTATGTAATTTCAAGGCTAATGCTGACATAGGTATTGGGTTTAATTCCTGATCGGTCAAGGATTTTTTTTCGGGTTGGAAATTTTCATGGCATGCCTTGAGATAAATAATGGGCCTGAAGTATCGGTTAGAGTTAGGTTTGGGTTTGCTCAGATGCTTTAACTCGGAAACGATCGCATCGTGGCCGGGGATCTGAAAAGCGGGAATTCCCTTGTAAATTCCTGGCTAATAATGACACAGGTATTGGGTTCAATTCCCGATCGGGCTAGGGACTTCCCGGGTTGGAAATTCCCTCGACATGCCATGGAATAAATACGTTCAGATAATGGCTTAAATTGTTCTTTCGATTAGTAATCAATGCCTACGAGATAACCAGTTCGTTTTCTTTTCAATTTAGTTTGTCTACTGGTTAGTTGATGAACAAAAATATAAATACCGTAATATAATTATTATCCATAAGATAACTCGTCTCGTTTAAACCTTTGCAGGGGAATGAGGGGGGACCATCATCATTAATGAATTTTATTTTTTCGTAGCACGGAAAAACGTCCGAAATTCGTGCCTTTAAACTAGAATATCTTCTTAAGGGGGTACCCATGTCCGGAAAGTCGAAAAATAATGAACTTCCGTGTTTTCGTTTTTTTTTTCCAGATGTTAGGAATGAAGTGAAGTGTTCAGGTATTTTGGTTATTGTTTTAAGTATATTTGAAGATGAATTTTCTCCATTTTTTGAGTGCATGAATAATGATTATTACGCTGTTAACAGCTGAATGCGTAGATGTTGTCTGGAAATACTGCCCATGTTTGCATAGGAGACGTAATCACCAACGTCATTAGTGTTGGGAAAACGCATTTTTGTTGTTTTTTGGCCTACAAGCATAACCATGCAAATTTCCAATGAAATAATCTGTCCAGTTGAAAGATATTATCGGAAAAAAGAGAGTCTAGAAGATTTTGTGGATTAAAACATATTTTTTCCATTTGGAAAACGCTTGCGTCTATTTATGCGGACAATCAATCGTTTCATGAGCATTTGTTCGCATAACTGGACGTAATCATCAGGTTGGTTTGTCTGTGGTGTAAGCATTTACCTTTCCGATAATAGTTAAAACGTCTCCGTCGATAGTTTCAGTTGTTGTCGGATAAAATCAATTGGATTAATTTGCCAGAGACTCAAATAAATTAAAATTTTAAGATTAGTTGTATTAGATTAGCAAATAAAGAATAAAAAATTAAATAAGTTTAAAAAAATATCGATGTGTTTTATTGAACTTGGGTTTAGTATTCAAAATACATGTTCGCAAAATAAATTAAACAGCTGAAATTTGCAGTAAAATTTCTATGCAACAACTGTCTAAACCATAAATCTTCGGCTTGATTTCATTTATACTGAAGAAGTATTGTTCACTCGTATATTGATAACGCATGATAAAATGCACTGTTCATTTTTGTAACTGATTATTTAAAGTATATTTTTTTTTACTTACACTAACGGAATGAGTAAATGTTGAGTACGTTGAAATATTCGATGTCAAATATTATGTATATTTTACTACTGATTTGATTGTTCCAAAAAATTGAAATTCAAATGCAGAAATTGAAGCAGTTTCAACGTAAAAAACGAAATTACGTCCCAACGTTCATCGCAGTGCAGTGAACAGAGAATAGTAATAGAGCAGAGATTCAATGGTTTCTTATATTCATTTATCAGGAAACGCTAAGTGATAAGACACTATCATGAAAGGCATGTTTGGACTATACAAAGAATGTGATTCAAATGTAAATTTAGCTTGTAGCACATAATACTGGTAATTGTTGATTTTCGAACGATGTATCACAGCTGTGTGGAACTACGTCTGTTATGCGGACAAACAGTGATTTTTCGGATACCTTTTTACAAAAATGCTCAAATGTTTACGAATAAAAAATGTTGATCAGCTCATAGTGGATGATTCCCTTCCAATCCCACCAAACACACAGCCTGGCCGTCAATCCGGGTTTGGCGATGATTTGGGCCGGCTCACCGCGCTTCGACCACGGCTTTTTTCGCTTTAGGTTATCGCACGTGCAGCTAGAAATCGATCAAACCAACGCCGTGATGTGCGAATCATTACAGTATCGGGTCCATAAACTGGTGGACTCCATCTTTGACGCGCTATAACTTGAGAACAATCTCAACACTGTCAAAACGACACTTGTAGCACAGATTGTCGTCTTTAAATAGCCGTATAGTATGACCCGATGCGATAAGTACAACACAAGATATGTTTAAGTTGCCATATATTGACAATATACGACATTTCTTTTTCCCAATATTTAAATTTCTCCCGTGTTTCATCAGTTCTGATCATCGTTAACAGTTTACTGTGATTGCTTGGTAAGTGTTTCGCAGATGACTATAAAATATAATCAAGTGTAATGTAATTTTCGTCCAAAAAATTTCAAAATAAAGTGTCCGAAATTTGAATTCAATTTGTCCGAAATTTGAATTAAGGGTCCCCCCCCTAAAACTAAAATAGATGGAGCAGCACTATCTAACATCAAAGCAGTTGAAAGTGACACACCATGCGGTCCCTTTGTATGTTTCGTTGCTGCAGACGCGGCATTCGTATCAAATGGATGAAACCAGCGAAGAAGAAAGAAGAAAGCAGGATGTCCAAGATGGGATTGCATAGGTGTAACAGTTTCACAGCAGAGAATAATTTAAAAATCTAATGGTGTAGACTTGGATGAAGATCGATTGCTGAAACCATCCCAACTGTCAATGCCGTCGGAACTTGGTGTTGATGCCGCACGTGCAGCTAGATGGATGTCTCGCCCAACTTGCCGCTCAAAACATTGGGACAGTTTGGAAAAACATAATGTTATCCATCTGTTCCACTCTACAAAGCACTTTTTTGGCTTCCTGAGATATTCACAAGATATGAAAAATGTTCCACATACAAAATCAATAACCTGTTGGGCTGATTATGTAAAGTGAGAAGCGAACAAACCGTCACCTGCGGATGTGATGTCTAGCGGCGGGGGATCATGACCAACACGACAAGAGAGGTGGCTCAATATGTGAGTGGAATCGGATTTGATATGCTGCATGTTGAATAGCCAAGCGTTCATTCGCCCATTCGCCTCGTTACACGATATTCAAATCATGATTCATCGCGCAACGGCATTCTGCTCCGTTCGCACCCAAGCCCCCAAGGCGATTTTCCGTACCGTACGGTTGCCGCTACGGTTAGATGCGAGGAAAATTGATAGTCCACCCGCAGATTCTCGGCTGTCACATTGAGCTAAGCGTCTATTCTTCTGTCTGAAGTGCGCTATGTGTTCCCCGGTGTGCTTTGTGTGTCATACATATTTGATGAGTGCTCATTTCACTATTTTCAAGAACTCTTTTCACACCAACTCTTTTTTGTGCCTTCCTTTGCATCCTGAATTCCCGACAAGTGTGTCGGAGGTTTTGAAAAGAACGACCCTTCGTAGGGGTTTCGTGTGTCTCGATAATGTCTGGGTGATATTGAACGCGAATGCGCTATTTGTGAAGCTTGTTCAATCATTATGCAAAATTGCGTACGTATCGTCAACATTGAGAAGAGCAGTAGCGTAGTGTGCGGCATTTACCGGGGGCGCCAAAATCCAAGAATTTTTAATTGTAATTTCTCCCCGTATTATATTTCATCTTTCAATTGAGTTCATCCATCATCAGTAGTTGCTTCTGTCTGTAGGGGAAAGTCGGGAAAGACGGACACAGCGGGTAAGACGGACACAGCGGGTAAGACAGACACCCCTGTATGTTTGATGAATCAAATATTTATTTTAAATTTGAATGATGTACAAACTTGCAATACAATGTATCAATACTTTTGATAATCACTGTGTACATCTAGTGGACCTTCTGTCAAAATTGTAAATAAAAATAAAAAAAGTGATCTGCAAAGAACAGGTCGATTTAAATTTTCGTCTGCAGAAAATAAAGTTCCAGTTGTTAACAAATCATTTTTTCGAGTCTTTTCGTTACGTGAGTGTTTAACCATCACTTTTCTTCAAGTTTGTCGAATCAGCGGTAAGTTTTCTCTTTTTGACACCATAAATATTGATGTTAAAAAAATACTAATCGAGTCGGGAAAGACGGACACCCCACCGGAGGGAAAGATGAACATGTTGTTTTGAAAACAATTTGATTATTTCCTCCGTCTTCTTCTTAACAGATGCCCACTAACTACGTTCGCAAAAGCAACCGGAAGTCATGGACGAATCAGCGGATGGAAGAGGCTGTGAAAGCTGTGATGGAAGGGTTCCCCGTGAAAACTGCTGCGTTGAATTATTGTATTCCACGAACAACACTAATACGGCACCTCAAAAATCCCAATGAGATACCACAGCTAGGACCACTTCCAACTGTTTTTAGTGAGTAACAAGAGCAAGAGCTAGTGCGACATCTCCTCGACTTAGAGAAGAGATTTTATGGACTTCCGTCATGGTAAGTAAAAAAAATGGCTTTCGAACTGGCAGAAAAAAACGGACTGAAGCATTCGTTCAACAAATCAACACAGATGGCTGGCCTGGCTAGGCGGGTTTTTAAAACGTAATACCAATCTGTCATTCCGCATGCCGGAAGCTACCTCTGCGGCACGCGCTAGCAGGTTTAATAAGATCTTTGTCGCAGCGTTTTACGACTTATTGGATAATATACTGAGAAATCCGAAATTCTCGGCAAATCGAATTTTCAACGCGGATGAAACCAGTGTCTGCACTGTGAGTATTTTTTATAATATTGAATAAAATTGTTGTTCATGAAAGTATTATTTTAATTTTAGGTACCCCCAAAAAACGTAAGGTTGGTGCTCAATAGAGCAAAAAGTAGGTAGGAGGAATTACGTCTGCTGAGCATGGACAAACGGTAACCGTACTGATGTGCATGTCAGCATCTGCTTAGCATCTCCCACCTTTCCTCATTTTCCCGCGTTTGAAAATGCACGAAGCGTTAAAGAAAGGTGATCCATATGGAACCAAATTCTTGTGCAATGCATCAGGATATATGGACCTTAATATATACAGTTACTGGTTCGACCACTTTGTAGAGAATGTGCGTCCATCCGAAGATAATCCAGCCTTACTTATTTTCGACGGACATTCCATTCCCACACGAAAAACCTAGCATTTATCGAAAAAGCTAGTCACTGTCCTGGTCTTACCACCTCACTGTAGCAACAAATTACAGCCACTTGACGTAACTTTTATGGCACCTTTTAGGTCATATTACGCAGCGGAAGTGGAAAGATTTCTTAAACTGCAGTGTCTGAACTAGTTTCAACCGGGATGCCTAACTGTTGCAAGAACAATCTGTCAGAACTGTTCTTAATTTGCTGGACCATATGTTTGATTTTACCAGCGAAGGTTATCTTTTGATTCTATGTCATTCACATTGGTTTTATCTTTAAGTTTTTTGAAATAAACAATGAATTAAAGTAAAATATGAAAAACGGCATGATGATTATTTAAATATCTATACACATCTACATAATACGTGAAAATATGTGTGTTTTCGCATTATAAAATTTATTGAATTTCAAAATATAACTTTTCAGTTAGTGTCCATCTTTCCCACCCCAGGTGTCTGTCTTTCCTCGCAAGTGTCCGTCTTTCCCGACTCGATCTTATTTTTTCAAAGATTTCGTACACATAAATTTTTTTAAAATTTCTGCCTCAAATACAATTTTTATCATAAAAAGAAATTTGGGCTATCAATTCGTGGAGAGATAGCTATAATTTTTTTTGTGAAATTCACGAAAAAAATCAACTTTTACTAAAGGTGTCCGTCTTTACCACCTGTCCTCTACATGAAACCAATAACCTCTCTTTGATATTTGGAAAATTGATACAACATCACATCACATTATATCAATACCCTTTTAATTTTTTGCTACGTATGCCTGAGTGCTCCTCCACCTTATGCGTTGTTTTACAGTTATTGTTTAAGGGCGGGTCCAGTTCAGGAAGGTCGAAAAATAATGAATTTTCTTGATTATTTTTCGGAATAAAGTGAAATATTCGGGTATTTGGTTATTGTTTAATGTACGAATAATGATCATTACGCTGTTGACAGCTGGAGGCGTAGATGCTGTCTGAAAACCGGTACCTTGGTATCGCTTCTAAATCAACGGGGTGTCGCCGAACGAATTCCAATATATATTTTGAAACTTTAGGACAATACCTAAAGCGTCACATAGGGGTTTTGAAAATCCAAAAAAAAAAAATTGGTGGGTTATATCTATGATATAACCGCAAGGTTGACGTGGGACTACCTTAGCTTAGCAATCATTTGTACTGTTAGCTTAGCAATTGTTTGTATTGATTAAATTTTTGATTGAATGAAACAATTTCCGATTCAATTGAATTTAATATATTTGCTTTGTGAGTAAAAAAATTGAATAAATGCCATGTAAGGTGAATTAATGCATTGTGATAGAGCAAATTTAATGACAGTCCTTTTCGTTTGGTATGATGCTTGATTTGATTTGATTTGATTTGCTTGATTTGATTTACTTCAGGCACTTAGTTTCGATTTAGATATGTACGTCGAACGCATATTGTTTAATCAATATGCGTTATCGCAGCAAATGGTTATCAACATTTTGCCTAAATATCAAATAGTATGCGTAGTCAGTGAGCGAAACATATGGAGGCATATCCTTTAATGCAACCTTGAATAACCGAGCCAAAGCGGTGTGTTCGTACCCGCTTTTGTAATCCGTGTTAAGAAACGGCTTTTCGGAGTACAAAGCAAAACATGCGGGTCCAGAAGTACCCCCAGCTTTCATGAATCAACAACTTGAACTTCTACTTTTTATACTACATATGCTTTAAACTTTAAGGTTCATTCGCCTCTAGTATCTGCACGATTTTCCCAAGGTCCCTAAGTTAATGTACCATGTTAGGGAAACATATACTAGACTGCACAAAGGCAAGCGAATATAAAAGTACTCGTAGTTTGCATTTATTTGCAATGCCGATTTCTCCAATGCTGCTTGGTTTTGAAGTCTGTGTTAGGAAAACACATTTCAGTCGGAACCAAAATAACCCCGACTTGCATGGATTTGCAATGCTAATTACTCCACGCTCCATGGATTTGAAGTCTGTGTTAGGGAAACGCATTTCAATCAGAACAAAACTGCACCCGACTTACATGTATTTGCAATGCCAATTTCCCCACGCTCCATGGATTTGAAGTCTGTGTTATGGAAACACATTTTAGTCGTTTATCTAGTGAAAAATAACATTTTATTAATTGCGATAGATGCATTAGCATTAGCATTAGCATTAGCATTGAGCAAGTCGCACAATATCGTAGGTGGTACAAATTCAGAACTGTTAAGTTAAAAACTAGCCTCCATCCGTTGCTGATGATTGGTAATATCTCTTAGATGAAAGCATGTTTTCTCCAACAGTTGAGAATTGTCCTGGCCACGTCCTTGCAACTGCTAAGGAAGAGGAAGGAATGTTAGTTCAACATTTACATAAGATTATTAATTGCGATAGATGCGTAGAAATACTCTCTATCAATTGATGCAAACATCTTTTCGAACCAAAAAAAAATGTTCGAGTTATAAGCATTCGAAATCTTGCATTTTTTCCTGCATGTTCTGTGTTTAGGTTTTCATTTTACCCCCCATATATTCCGGTTAGACGTAGTCCCACGTCAAAAATGTCAAAATTGTGAACGTTTTTGGTTTAAAATGAGTTATTTTTCATAAAAAACCGGTGTTTAATAAAAAACAAACTAAAAAAATAAAATATCAGAAAACGGCTATGTAACGCTTCTGATAATCCATTTTTACATGCTGAAAACAAATTTCAGTTAAATCGGTCGAGTAAATCCTGAGGCATCGATACACCCAGCTGGGAAACATGGTTTCCAGAAAAAAAACACGTTTCAAAATTCGTACAGTAATACTATATCTCTCGAGATGACCTCATCTTTTTGGCTGTAACTTTCCAACGAAATCAAATATTGAAAAATCATTTCAGTACAGGAAAACTTGTTTTTGTGCGGTTTCCTGTTCTTGTGCGGTTTTTTTTGTGCGATTGTCTTGTGAGGTATATGAAATGAGGCATATTTGACTAACTTATCGTCCATTTAGTTTTTTTCGATGGTTTATATGCATTTCAGTGCGAAAAAATCATATTTGTGTCTAAATTATCCACTTCTCAAATCATTCCCATCCTTCCATCAATTGCTCTAAGTTGCGCATGACATGATTTCTAACAGCAACAAGTTTCGACATGCAACTAAAAGCACAACCAACCACGCGTAACCGAAAAGGCAAACTGTCCCATCGCAAAGCAGGGAAACAAAAGGAAATCGAACGGTGATCGGCGAAGTTTGAGTTATTTTCTTGGGGGAAACTTTTTTTATGCGGTCCCTATCTATCTACTGGTTATGTTTCTCACGAATTTTTTATGCGATTTTTTTTGTGCGGTCCCTATCCCTCGCACAAAAAAAAGGTTTATTTGAAGAAAATAAAATTTTATTGAGGCATGAGAAGCCTTTTGAAGTTGGTGGAAGGAGTTTTATTGCAGTTATGTAGAACAGAAGCTAAAAGTTTGTAAATTTGGCTGAGATGCTAATAGCAAGTATTGGTGATTTCCGGTTGCATTCTTATAACTCGACGAATCAACTGATACCATATAGTTATGTGTATCCAAAGGATGTGTTTGCAGGATATGTCTAATAAAGATGTATTTTTAACAAATTTTTATCAATGAAGAAACAAACGACATATGCAACTTGTTCAAGTCCTTCATCACTAGAGCATGATTTCCAATACAAACATTGGTATCGATTACGACTTATGGAGCTCGGTTGGAAGTCATAATGGATTTATTATCTACCATTGTATCCATCAGCAAATACTGTGCGCAAAAATATTGAAAAGATGAGGAATTTGGCACTTAAAACAGTTCATATAGTTAGCCAAAATAGTTAACTACGTATAAAAAGCAGTTTGCAGAAACGCAAATTTAGGGCAAGAGAATTGTGGATCAAATATCGGAGAATTATTATTAAACCCCGAAGTGCCAAATTTTTTGACATAGGACTATGTCTTTGATTTCCATATAGGGGGGTCACTCTACGAAAAATGTAACGATTCATTAAGAACTTTCAAACGCATATTACTCAAAATCGTTATTGCGACATATGTTGTGTTATATACCATTAGACAGAAAATTTATCCAGCAATTTGTTTTTGAAACACGAACATATAATATAGTAAAAAGCTCATCTAACCTGTTTAACGGATTCAAGTTCATACAGGAAACTTTTTTATGGCTTCTTTGATGTATCAAAAGAGAAAAAAATACATATTTTGAACAATGAAAAAACTCAATTCAAATCCAATTACTGCACACAATCACAGTCCTATGTCAAAATTCCGTTCGTGCCCCTAGGCTCAGACCCATCAATTTTTTTTTTAAATCTCGTTTTTCATTGTGTCGTCATAGCGAATCAAAATGAATTAAATTTGAAACTTCAAGGAAAAAAACTGAAAACATTCTCAGAAGCACAATTTAGGAGACGAGATTTAAAGCAATTCGAAAATATTGCGGCTAAATCAGCAGATTAAAACACATGAATACGATCGTTATGCAGATTAAATTTCTTGCTTACGAAATGAGTTTGAAAGAAGATTTGAAGATAATTCAAAAATAATATAATTCATAATATAATTCATGTCATTTCCATTTAATGATGGAATCAGCATAGAAGAAATGACAATGAAATCAAAAAGTATTGGCTGAAATTAAATCTTCGATTTTCATGGCGACATATTTTTATGATCAAGAGACATGAAGCTCTTGATTTCAAAAGTATTCCAATTTCAAAAATATATTTACTATACTTATTGAAATTTACTTTGCGAGGAAATGTGTTGTTGATAACTTTTTTCGGATATACTTATACCCGAAAACAAAATTTTCTACTATGAATACAATCGAAACGAAACATCGCTCTCCTTTGACAGATCACTATTTGGCAGCCTGTCTGCAAATAAATTTGAGTGTATTTGAAAAAAAATATGAAAAACAGCCTTTTATCAGATACGAAACAAACATTCAGGATAAACTGTGTTTAAAATAAAATTGTTCGCAATAAAAAGACGGGGACATAACCGGAGTGACGTAGGACTATATAAAGGGGACAGCTTTTGTTAAATATATATTTTAAATATTGTTTTATTTTCTTCTCCTACGTGAATACCTACCTATCTACCTGAAAAATGGATTAGTTTACTGTTTACTCTTTATGAATATGTTACTGGTTCTGAAAAGAACCTTTGGTGCCAAAAACACATGTTATCACTCGATATTCCCATCTTGTTCGGTCAAACCATCCTGTTTAGCTATTGCGTTTGCCACTCGCCACAGCTTTCACAGTTGGAAAATTTGTTCCCATCCAGCTTGTGATATGTTGTTCAGTAAATTACATTTAATGCGACGTGCCGGAGAAACACTTTGCCACTCACTGAAACTAATTGTTGACTTGATGAGCGCCGAACTGAAGCTGCTCTGTTCTTGATGCGGGTTTTCTGATTATCGTGAGCAGCTTTGCAAGCCAACTCGAGCACTCCGACGGCCGAAACTCTATAATCCCTGTTAGGTATACTGGTGCTCCGGCACCAATCCGTTCGGCCTAGGTACCCTTGCGGAGCAATCAGTGAATGCGACCAACAGGGAACTGGGGACCTGCACGGTTCGAGTGAGACTTTGCCTTTCCCTTAACTTGTCCTCCTTTGTTACGTCCACGATGCCGATGCCGTACAACCACACGGGTTTACGGTTTGAAAGAAAATAAGATATTTTTTTGGGGTCCGCGTGTTTTATACTCTAGCGGTACACACTCATAGGATAGAGACAAATCGGCAGACTCAGCCAGAGGGGCGAGTCCAACGAGACGAACGAATGAGCGTTAAAAGGGAGCGATGGCAAAAAAATACATTCATTACGATTTGTTCGCTCGTTGGATTCACATGCAGGCTAAAAGGGGTCCTTTTCAGGATCACAAAATTATCCTCAATCTAAAGAGTTTATTGTTTTGTTATCACTCGATATCCCCATCGGCTAAACCTTCCTGTTTAGCAATTTGTTGCCACTCGCCACAGCTTTCACAGTTGGAAAATTTCTTCCCATCCAGCTTTGTGACATGTTGTACAGTAAATTACATTCAATGCGACGTGCCGAAGCACCACTCAGTGTCGCATTGGAGGCGATTTTAACCTGTAATTGAACATTTGCGATGACAGTGGTACAGTGTCGACTTTCAATGTGGGGTCATAATTTGGATCTCTATGTTTACAAAAATGTCCAACTAAATAAGTCGCATTACATGTCCGTCCAATTAGCTAAATGTCGAACTAATTGTAAATTACTGTACTTTCAATCTGGAAACAATTTAAGAATTGGTGAAAATTGAATAATCAGGAAAGTCCCCAACTATCAATAAGCTCAGAACAACTGCCAAATTCACATACTCATCAGATCCTGGCAAACAAATTATGAAAAAATCAATTTGTGTTTTATTATTATTTTTGATATTATTATAGAAAGCATTGAACTATATTTCGTAAACTCTTTTCTGAAAGGTTTAATGGCCCTGATAAGCGCCGTGTTTTATGGAATGGTTCCAATTTAGAAAACTTAGTACTCGTAGTGCTCCCTTGGCCAAGTGGTTAGCGTCATAACTAACATGCCGGGTGTTCGGGTTCGATTCCCGTTCTGGTCGGGGGATTTTTTCGTCAAAGAAATTTCCTCCGAATTGCACTGTGATCACGCGTATTCTAGAGCTTGCCACTCAGAATGCATTCAAGGCGTGTTATTTGGCATAGAAATCTCAACTAAGTATGTACTAATAAAAATGACGCAAGTAATACTACGTTGAGACGGCGAAGTTCCTCTAGGAACGTTAGTGCCATTGAAGAAGAAGAAGTACTCGTGGTTTTGAAAAAAACATTTCGAACGCCCTCGATGCCGCCTTGTTCTGGATTTGCCACCAAAGCAGTTTGTATAAAGAACAAACTTTTTTCTTCTGCTTCCTGATGCCGTTTTGCGGTTGCGTTTGCCACTCGCTGCAACTGCCTGTTGTTGTCTTGATGTCCACCGAACCGAATGTGTTCTGTTCCTATTGCGGGTTTTCTCATCGTCGCGAGCAGCTTTGCCAGCTAACTCGATCACTTCGGCGGCCGAAACTATATAACGCCGGCTAGGTGGACTGGTGCACTGGTACTAACGCGCTCGGCCTAGCTACCCTTGCGGGGAACTCCAGATCAACACGGTTCGAGCGGGATTTTGCCTTTCCCTTCACTTTTCCTCCTTAACCATGTCCAGACATGGCTGCTTGGGTTGGTTTGTTGATGTGTTGCGATGCGAACCGATGTGGTGTACGGTTTGGATGAGAATGATCGTTACGGAAGGAAGGATTATAGTTTATAGAGACTTTAAACTTTTTCAGTTCATTCGTCTCTAGCCTTGAGAAAGGCCCTTTGAAAACTCTACTTTACTCTACTCCAGCGCTACCACCTCTTGCCTTGAGTAAGGCACTCGATCCCTCGCCGTCCAGCTCGTCCAGCAACGATGTTGTCCAGTCGGTGTCCACACAAAGAATGATCGTTACGGCAGCGGAGCGGGGATTTTTAAGCTGACTGGCTGGCTCGAGAATTACGCATGTGTGAGACTGCGACCAATGTTGGACAGATTTGGTCTCATACCACTCCAGGACACTTTTAGAATAGTGGCATGATGCCAAATCTGGCCAAAACAGCGGAGCTTCGTCGTGCTGCTGCAAGAACGGCAAAAGGCGCTTCTCGAGGCACTCAGATTTGTAGATCTCGCCATTTACTGTGCCCTTTGTCACGAAAGGCTCACTCCTCAGTCCGCAAGAGCAGATGGCCTGCCAAACGAGATATTTGGAGGCGAACTTCGACATTTTCTTCTTCTTAGATTTGTCGTCCACATTGAACTTGCTCTTGCCGGTGAAAAACTCCAACCTCGGAATTTGCTTAAAATCGGCTTTTATATACGTTTCGTCGTCCATCACACAGCAGCCATATTTTGTCAGCATCTTCTTGTAGAGCTTCCGTGCCCGTGTTTTAGCCGTCGATTGTTGCCGCTCATCGCGGTTTGGGAAGATCTGTACCTTGTATGTATGTAGTCCAGCTCTCTTCTTTGCGTTCTGGACGTAGCTCTGCGACATGCCGATCTTTTTAGCCAAATCACGGCTTGAGACGTTGGGATTTGCTTTAATCATCCGCTTCACCTTTCCCTCCGTCTTTTTATTCTCCGGTCCCGGTTTTATTCCATCTCCTTTGCCGTGGTCCAACGTCAACCGCTCCTGGAACCGCTTCAACACTCTGGAGACTCTGGTGAATGGTGAATGTTCAACATTTTTCCCAACTGCCGGTGCGACAGGTCAGGAAATTCCAG
This sequence comes from Toxorhynchites rutilus septentrionalis, assembly GCF_029784135.1. Taxonomy (NCBI): domain Eukaryota; kingdom Metazoa; phylum Arthropoda; class Insecta; order Diptera; family Culicidae; genus Toxorhynchites; species Toxorhynchites rutilus. The sequence continues at coordinate 75,165,014 of NC_073744.1, read as the reverse complement.
GTGTTTGGAAAGAATTTGTTCTCTCGACTCGCGTTGGTTCACCTCCATTTTCGTTAAATCGAAAAACACGACTTCGAGTTTGACAGTATGTAAACAATACACATCAATTAGAAAGTGTGCAAAATTTGGTTGATTTTTACCCAATGGTAAAAAAGTTATGCTCTGTTGAATGTGTCGCAAAAATTTCGTGTTCGCCCTTTAACTAACTAGTTTTTGAGAAGAAATCATTATTCTCGCTACCTAAAACAACATTTTACAATCAAACTACTACTTATTAACGATGACTTAAAAACATATTGAATTGGTAGGAAGGGTGGTGAGAAGTTTGGCTACCCCTGCTAAAGCGGATATAGCATAAGATTATTCATTTATAACGAGAGACTGACTAAGATCTATTAGACGGATTAATTGGATCAGGATCATGGATCAGATGTTGTATCATAGGTGGAAGTGTTTAAGACGCAGATGAAGGGCCAATTCCCTGACCTAAACTCTTCGATGCCTTTAGGCATGTTGAATACACATCATTGGAACCCGTATATGGTCGTACATGAAGAACGCATTGAGTCAGTCCAGAAACAGTTTCTTCTATTTGCACTTCGTAAACTCAACTGGACCTCATTTCCACTTCCTTCATATGAAGCACGTTGCATGCTCATAAACATCCAAACACTAAAAGAACGCCGTGAATTTGCAATGCTTTCTTTTGTTAATGACCTAATTTCGCAACGAGTACAGTCAGCTGAATTACTAGAAAAACTAAATTTCTATGTACCTGGGCGTCAACTAAGAACGCGAAATTTGTTTCTAACCAAAACATCCAGAACAAATTATGCAAATAACGCCCCTATCAATCGCATGATGCGTATATACAATCAGCACTGCGAAATAATTGACACAACAATGAATAAAAAACAGCTAAAAAGAAACATGTACCGCAAAAATAATATTTAACCTAAGAAAACATTGTAACATTAGTGTATAAGTGTGTAGTCTACATTTGTTTGACGAAATGAATAAATAAATAAATATTATTCTCAGATATTCTCTCGATGCATTTTATCCTAACATCAAGACGGCGCTACGAATTTTACTGATGCTTCCAGTTACAGTGGCATCGTGCGAACGCAGTTTCAGCAAGCTTAAATTGATTGAAAACTATCTGCGTTCTAAAATAAGACAAGGCCGACATAATGGCTTGGCAATTCATTCGAACGAGAAAGAATCGTTAAGACTTTGATTTTGATGCAATTTTGGACCATTTTGCTTCAGCTAAAGCTCGCAAGGCAAAAATTTGTATAGATAATAAGCGAAGCTGGTAATGATATTTCTAAAAGAGAACATTGGTATAAGTGAGTAGTTTTTCTCATATTTATACAAAATATCACAACCTCAAAACAAGTGAAAAAATCGAAAAAAGTGGTACTTTTTGGGGCGCCATTTTCATCGTTTGCCAGGGGCGCTGCCTATCCTCACTACGCCGCTGGAGAGGAGACTGGCTTTTCCCAGGCTGAAAATCTTTACTTCAACCATTTACTAAATATTCTCAACCGTCATATGCACAGTTATCGAACCCAAGGGGGGAGGGGATAAAACGAATTTTCAAATCGAATCAAATATGCAATTACACCAACATCATAAAATATTGTTACGGAGCAACTTTACCCCGCTCAGAAGCATTCACAACTCTTTCACTTGTGCGCTCGGAAGCAGCGCAATCAAAACGCAAATAAAACAGAAATTCAAACATCCTTTTCTATATTGAGAGTGTATGCCTTCGGAGCTCTCCGGCCACACTCACCCAGTGGGACGCTTCGAATGCCGTACGTACGTTAGTGCAAATCAAAACTTGAACTTCGTAAAACCGGGGTTCGTCCACGTCCGCATTGGCGTTGGTCAAACCATGGTCTTAGAAGAACTGGACCAGGTCCCGGCGCTGCGAACAGCAGAACTGCACCGAGCCAAAAGAGGTTCCTCCTTCTCGGCATTAAGAGGTCGGACGCAAGGTTCGAAAAAGGAATAGAATCTGGTGAACCAAAGGCGGAATGGCAGTATTTTCTTGCTCGTTATAACTTTAGCACCAAAGCAGACGCCCGGGTTTTACATGAAACGTAACACTCGAACGTTACACACTTGACTTGCCGCCATGAATATTGTGCCCAGAAGAACAACTTTTGCGCTGACTTGTCCGGGATGGGAAACGGAGTGTTCCCAGTTCCTGTTACTCCTCCACACCTTGGCTAATGGAGATGCATAGCGTATATGGCCTAGAGTTTCGATTGCCTGGTTTTTGGGAATAGACAGCCAAACTCCGGAGAAGCGCAAACGGAAGGTTTATAGTTTCCCAGTGGCGTATCGTTTTGGTTGACTGACTTTCGTTCGAGTGATCGCTTTGTGAGGGGATGTGGCTTCCGCTCGTCGCAGGAAGTGGATTTGAATGGATAGTGTTTCACCAATTGAACATCGTGTTCTACAACCATCACTTGCAGTATTCAGCAAAACTTTTGAGAGTAGCAAAGCGTCGTATAACGTAAGATAGTTTGTTTTGCGTACAAACATGTTGTGTATAACATATTTACACCCTCCAGCAAGTGTTATCATAGCGGGAACTGAAAGTAAAGGTTTTTCATTCGTTTAGTGGAATAAAACTATCAGCGTTGGCTGAAAAGTAATGTACAACTGAAGTAATGCACATCGGTTTGAATTCATGATGCGTTGAATAATATTGGCTCACGCAGGAGTGCATCCTTCATTCAGTATGGTGGACCTACGTGGGTGTACTGGTGATCACGCGCTCTTTGAAAATAATTATGTAACCGCATATGCCACATATACACTCGTCAAAAAATTGGAGGAACAGAGTGCGAAGTCGGAAACTTTAAGTGATTTTTGACATGCTGTAACTTCGTGAAAAATCAACGTATATCAATGGGATACACATCGTATTGGAGCTACAACTGTAAAAAATATTTTACGTACATATTTTTATATTGGTGTTTGTAGGTGTAGTGGACAACAATACAGAGAAAAATAAAACATCGTTTTTTTGTTTTTTCAAAGTTTTTGTGGACTAACACAATTTTTCGCTACATTTGCTTCCTAGAACGTTCCTGTAGGATCTTTCATGCAGAGGTATTTCTGTTTGAATGAAAAATTACCCCTTCGTCTTCGATGATGAATTATCCCATAAATAACTACCGCACCGCAAATCGAAAGGCTATTTGAAAGATCCAATAAATTCTGTTACTTTAAAAAAAATTATTTAATTTTTTGGCATCGAATTTTAAAAATTACCAAAACCGGATTATTATAGTGCTTCACAAAATCTGCGGTAATTCTGCAAATATCGCAGTAAGTTCTAATGTTTGCAGGCAAATTTTTAGCCTAGTGTATTCCCTCGACATCCGTGAACGTTTCATATTGATACGTTTAGCCGTTTTGTCTAGCCGATTTTTCAAAGTTTGGAGAAAATTAGAGGAGCATTAAGTCGCAAATCGTACCAGAAGTATAAAATGCTACGCGACTCACAGAAAGAACGATTTGTAACGTTCGTTTTCATGTGTTTGTAGGTACAAGGATTGCAAGGAGTGATGACACTCACACGTATACATACGCATTTCCACACATACACGCACTCCTCACCCACAATCTCATAAAGACGAAAGTCACGAATCGTTTATTCTGAGAGTACGCAGAGCATTCTGTATTTCTGGTACAATTTGCAATAAACACGATTTACTCCAAACTTTGAAAAATCGGCTAGAAAAAACGGCTAGACGTATCAATATGAAACGTTCATGGATGTTTAGGAAATACACTAATTCAGTCATTCCATGCCAAACTGATATAGTGGCTCTAAGATTTTCACGAAAAGTGGTAGTTTTTTTCTTTGTTGCAAAATATTAGACCCGTATTTTTAATTTTTTCGTTAGAGTGACCATTTTCATTTTGCACTATCTTCCATTTATTTCATTCTTGTAGGAGAAGACGGGGTAAGACGGCCACCCTAAGTATAGAGTACAATTAAACAAAAGTATCTCAATAATTCTATGAAATGCTTTAAAAACATACCGTTTTCTATACAAACACACTGAACAGGTCTGTGTGTTTACTATTGTAACATTGTTTTCACAGGTCATGTCCATATTTACCATTACAACACTAAATTTCTTGCAAGCAAAATAACAAATCGGTGCTCCTCGCCATCTGATGTTTATTTTTATTGTTTATCATGACGTTTCACCTATCCACACTGTTATGGATTTTCCAGCCGGGTGACGTCTTTAGAGAACCCCCATTGAACTGACAGGAGCCAACATATCGGGTATCCCACTGACATTTTCCCTTTGTTTTCATATAAATTGGGTATTCCACTGACAGTTCTGCTTGAGATTTTGCTAACGATCCTAGCATCAATCATAGCACCCGGCTGGGATTTTCTGTTTCCCTACTTAGAAGAGAAACATATCCACAGAACTGCCAATACTGGTAAGACGTTTTCGTGAAACACGCTTTAATCCAGCGCATTCAGATCAGAACAGAACACACAGAGGAAACCGAGAAAAGCTTCCCGCACCAACACTCACACATGCGCTCATTCTCGCTCTCACATTTGGCACTCACCTTGTCTTCGTCTTCATCAGCATCATCGTCGTCGTCTTTGGTGAGAATGTCTCATTCCCCATACAACAAAAGGTCACATTTTTTTTCTTTTATCTGCTGTTCCTATTAACACTACACAACAGCGGACTGCGGACTGTTCAACAGTGCTGAAAATATTCACATTCACGACATTCAAATTCGGCGAATTTCTGCCTTCCTTGTATTGATAACCTACTGCTCAAGCGAGAGTCGATAAATATGGAACAACACTATCAATGAACCCCAGTGGAATGAACATCAACATCAGCTTGCCATGAAGTTCATTTTTCATTTGCATCTTCTTTTTCGTCATGGTATTCGTAAGGTCGAATATGAAGATCATTGCGTGTTAGTGAAAATCAAAGCATAAAATTCAGCGTCACCAATTGAGAGTGAAACCGATTAATGGTAAAGGATTTACTGTGATTGCTTGGTAAGTGTTTCGCAGTTGACTATAAAATATAATCAAATGTTATGTAATTTTCGTCCAAAAAATTACAAAATAAAGTGTCCGAAATTTGAATTCAATTTGTCCGAAATTTGATTTAGTGTCCGAAGTTTGATTCTTATTCGCTTCATTTCAAAAGCATTTTATTCGATGATTTTCTTATGTTTTCAATCAAATAGGTACCAAAGTAGAAAGCTTAAAAGCATTTTGAACTAATTGATTAACAATATCTACCAAATAATACCTGTGCATAAAGTTTAGATCTGTTTTCGGCATCATATGCCTTAAGCGTCCGAAATATGATTCGGAACGGTATTCTATTTTATTGTGGTTCACACTTTGATACATTCTTCTTCTTCTTCTTCTTCTTCTTCTTCTTCTTCTTCTTCTTCTTCTTCTTCGAGACAGGCCTATGTAGTGAATGTTAAGATGTGATGCAACATGTTTGCGTCCCTTTCGTTCTTCTATCGAGCCGTGTGTGTTTCTATGTGTGTGATATAAGCATTAGGAATGAATATAATTCGCTTGTTTGGCATACCTCGACAACTAATCAAGCAAATTGAACCAAATTTGGCATATGGAGGTTCTAGAGAGCACCAAATGTTTCTGTGGCGGTTCAATTCGCATATGTTCTACAATTACAAAGTGACAAGCGTTGTTAGTCCATTTGATGTTTGCGCTAATGAAATTGATCTTTGTTCGAAAGTGGAAATGGATTTTAATGTGATAAAACGCATTCTTATATCTTCTTCTATCTATATAAATGAAAATGGATCACCGAATGTGTTGATAAGAGCAAAACTCGAGAAAGAAAATGTCCGATTCGGGGCTGTCTTCATTCTATCATATTTTCTGTATCAAACATTTATTCTTTGTAACGGAGATACATGTTATTTGCAGGTGGTTGAAAAGTCTTGAATGAGAATTGTGTCTGAAAATAATCTGATATTATAATGACGAGTTTTGTTAGAAGTACTAGGAACTTTATAGTAAAAGATAATTTCAAAGGGTAGATTAGAAAATTAATCAATGAACAGTTCTGCGATTGGACCCATGAACGTGCGCTTAGTAAAAGAACGTGAATGTGGTAACGAAAAATAACTTTAGGGCGGGACGAAGTATGCCGGGTCAGCTAGTCTTCCCAAAAGTAAATTGTTTGCGATTTTTAATTGAGTTAAACGACGACTGGGAAGTATCGTTAATGTCTTGTCGTGTCGTTAATGGATTTACTAATTCAGTTCAAAGTTATCTTGAAGGACCCTTAAACTAGTATAGAATGAGTCATTTTCATTTTGATACGGATCATATTCACGAAACTTATAGGTTTTTAACGAAATGCTGTTGCAATCTTTCGGCTCTTTTCTATGCGTTTCTCAAAGTATTCTTCGTTTCACCTCCAGAGAATTTGCTTCTTCTTCCCGTAGCCGTTTAACTAATATATCATTTAACGCAAAAACTTCTTTCTTCCGGCTTTCCTTGTCTCCTAGATAAGGAGAATCATCGAAAACAACGACAAAGTAGAGCTTAAAAAGTTTCATCGAGCTCTGGTGTAGGATTCGGGGCGAAGCCAAATACCATCATAAAGCTCAGTTTATCATGCCCTAGTTAGACAGAAAATCATCAAAAATTTAAGCACTAAAAAAATATTGAAATTTTGAAATATTTTTTTTTTTAATTTAGAGAATCAGTACTACTCTAATTCATATTTAAATGTGTGTCTACGGCTTTTCTAGATATGTGTGATTTTTTGACGTAGGACTACGTCTAACCGGAAGATATAGGGGGTGAAATGGAAATCTAGGCATTGAACAAGTAGGAAAAAATGCAAGATTTGGAACGCTTATAACTCGAGCATTTCTCAATAGATCGCGAAGGTTTTAGCATCAATTGATAGGAAATATATCTACGCATCTATCATAACGAATAACATTTCATTTTTCTTGAGATAAATAATTGAATAATTGTGAAATATCAAGCATTGTCAAAATGCACTATGTGCCCATTTTTGATTGGTCCATTTTGTGCTCCTCAAATCGAACCGACCAAAACGGGCAACCAGAGCAGCAGCGAAATAGAATGAACCACGATTGGAAAGGAAAAAGAAAAAAATGAACGAAACATTGGTCGCAGTCTCACACATGCGTAATTCTCGAGCCAGCCAGTCAGCTTAAAAATCCCCGCTCCGCTGCCGTAACGATCATTCTCATTCAAACCGTACACCACATCGGTTCGCATCACAACACATCAACAAACCAACCCAAGCAGCCATGTCTAGACATGGTTAAGGAGGAAAAGTGAAGGGAAAGGCAAAATCCCGCTCGAACCGTGTTGATCTGGAGTTCCCCGCAAAGGTAGCTAGGCCGAGCGCGTTAGTACCAGTGCACCAGTCCACCTAGCCGGCGTTATATAGTTTCGGCCGCCGAAGTGATCGAGTTAGCTGGCAAAGCTGCTCGCGACGATAAGAAAACCCGCATTCGGAACAGAACACATTCGGTTCGGTGGACATCAAGACAACAGGCAGTTGCAGCGAGTGGCGAGTGGCAAACGCAATCGCAAAACGGCATCAGGTAGCAGAAGAAAAAAGTTTGTTCTTTATGCAAACTGCTTTGGCAGCAAATCTAGAACAAGGAGGCATCGAGGGCGTTCGAAATGGTTTTTTTTTCAAAACCACGAGTACTAAGTTTTCTAAATTGGAACCATTCCATAAAACAAGGCGCTTTTCAGGGCCATTAAACCTTCCAAAAAAGAGTTTAGGAAATACAGTTCAATGCTTTCTAAAACATTATCCAAAATAATAATAAAACACAAATTGATTTTTTCATAATTTGTTTGCCAGGATCTGACGAGTATGTGAATTTGGCAGTTGTTCTGAGCTTATTGATAGTTGGGGACTTTCCTGATTATTCAATTTTCACCAATTCTTAAATTGTTTCCAGATTGAAAGTACAGTAATTTACAATTAGTTCGACATTTAGCTAATTGGACGGACATGTAATGCGACTTATTTAGTTGGACATTTTTGTAAACATAGAGATCCAAATTATGACCCCACATTAAAGGCCGACACTGTACCACTGTCATCGCAAATGTTCAATTACAGGTTAAAATCGCCTCTAATGCGACACTGAGTGGCGCTTCGGCACGTCGCATTGAATGTAATTTACTGTACAACATGTCACAAAGCTGGATGGGAAGAAATTTTCCAACTGTGAAAGCTGTGGCGAATGGCAACAACTAAACAGGAAGGTTTAGCCGAACAAGATGGAAATAACGAGTGAAAACAAAACAATAAACTCTTTAGATTGAAGATAATTTTGTGATCCTGAAAAGGACCCTTTTTAGCCTGCATGTGTATCCAACGAGCGAACAAATCGTAATGAATGTATTTTTTTGCTATCGCTGCCTTTTAACGCTCATTCGTTCGTCTCGTTGGACTCGCCCCTCTGGCTGAGTCTGCTGATTTGTCTCTATCCTGTGAGTGTGTACCGCTATAGTATAAAACACGCGGACCCCAAAAAATATCTTATTTTCTTTCGAACCGTAAACCCGTGTGGTTGTACGGCATCGGCATCGTGGACGTAACAAAGGAGGACAAGTTAAGGGAAAGGCAAGGTCTCACTCGAACCGTGCAGGTCTCCAGTTCCCTGTTGGTCGCATTCACTGATTGCTCCGCAAGGGTAACTAGGCCGAACGGATTGGTGCCGGAGCACCACTATACCTAACAGCGATTATAGAGTTTCGGCCGTCGGAGTGCTCGAGTTGGCTTGCAAAGCTGCTCACGACAATCAGAAAACCCGCATCAAGGACAGAGCAGCTTCGGTTCGGCGCTCATCAAGGCAACAATTAGTTTCAGTGAGTGGCAAAGTGTTTCTCCGGCACGTCGCATTAAATGTAATTTACTGAACAACATGTCACAAGCTGGATGGGAAGAAATTTTCCAACTGTGAAAGCTGTGGCGAGTGGCAAACGCAATAGCTAAACAGGAAGGTTTAACCGAACAAGATGGGGATATCGAGTGATAACAAAAACACAACACCAAAGGTTCTTTTCAGAACATCAACATGTTCATAAAGAGTAAACAGTAAACTAATCCATTTTTCAGGTAGATAGGTAGGTATTCACGTAGGAGAAGAAAATAAAACAATATATTTAAAATATATATATTCAACAAAAGCTGTCCCCTTTGTACAGTCCTACGTCACTCCGGTTATGTTCCCGACATTACCCACCCGGCCTTTTTCAGATTTTTTTCAGTGTTGCGCCGTTCCAATTTTTTTTTTATTTTTTCAAAGTGCCTGGCTAGGTATGGGAGTAAAAAGTGCCCCCAAACCAAATCACCAGCTTAATGGAAAATATTGTATAGGGTACTTAATATGAAATAGCAGTAGTACCATATATTTGAGTCCTTATATGGTACAACATAGGATATATGGTCAAAATGCAGCTTTTCGTTGTTTTTATAGCGTAATTTTTTCCTGATTTTTTAAGAGCATCGCGAGACACAAAAATAATTTTTTTCATCATCTGCATTATTATTTTTATTTTCTTGAAATCGATTATTTCATTGTATTCGTGGTTTCTAATTGTAAGATTAAAATGAAAAAAAATATATAATAATTTGGATTTTTTTTAAGTCAGCAGTACGATAGAGATCTGAGAGAAAAAATAAAATCCTTGTGGAAACATCATTCCGATTAATGAGAACGGAATGATGTTTCCACAAGGATTTTATTTTTTCTCGCAGAACTCTATCGTACTGCTGACTCCTGTGAATTTGGTAAATCATCTAAATCCAATGTAAAGATAATCTCATATATTTTAAGATACGAGAAAAAAAAACCCCGTATAGCGCAACGCTCTAAATATACCGACAAAATTTAGACATATAAAAAACAAAATTTAAATAAATGTTAGAGCAGTAGTGGACCTCTAAATTAAAAATAAATTAAAAACGCCCAAAGGCCAAAAAAGTATTTTTTTCGCGTAATCCACTTAAAATTTCACGAAAAAATTGCGCTACATGTGGAAAAAACGTCTTTCGGGAACATATTGAAGTACAAATTGAAAATCTAAAATCGAGCACATCGTGAAAATTGTCCAATTTCAAACGCTTATTGCTCAGTCATTTCTCGATTGATTGCTGAGATTTTGGCGACAATTGATTACGGCACTCCATAACAATTTTTTCAATTGAATAAAATAATATTTGTCATGAAACTAACTATCGAACAATTGAAAAACCTCAACCCCTATCTTAACGAAGATACCCACTTCTGATTGGTCGAAACTAACGACACATGCGGCGGATCATGTGCTTACAGTAATTGGTCCGTTATTTCCTGAAGGATATACGAGATATTTGTATCACTCCATCACAATTCATCACAATTAATAAAATAATATATTATATGAAACTTACTATTAAACAATCGAAAATCTCCAAACAGAAATACCTCGGAAATCCGGTAATCGGCATTGTAAATACATCGAAGTAGAAGGAACCTTTATTTCCACCGAAATGTGTTCTCTAACAGAGACATCAAATCCAATCCAAATCCAAATCCAAAACATGAAAGTACGGGGAACTTTTGTTCCCACCGAAATGTGTTCCCTAACAGAGATTTCTAAGTCAAGGCGCCTGGGAAAATCGGCATTGCAAATATATGCAAGACGGGGGATTTTTTATATTTCAAGTAAGGTGAGTGATACGATTAATTCTAGCAAATAAAAATTAAATTCGGAACTTTAATGTTGGTTGCTTCGAAAAATTTCGTATCAATGACCAATCGTGTATTTTGAAACATTTAGCACAAGTGTAAGTGTAAAATTGTGTATGGTAGCAGTTGTGTTAAAAATGACTTGAAATATGAAACGATTTATTTTAATTTTCATAAATAAAAACCAATGTGTGTTCCTGCTCGAGAACGGATCGTCGTCGTTCATTTTCACCCATATGGCGAGAAAAATTGAAAAAGTGAAGGATTATTCGTAAATGTGATTTCCCATATGCTCTTTTCCATTTCATATATGCTTTCTCTATAATAAAGTAACATGTTTTTTTTCTGATGAGAAAAATTTATAATTGTGTTCGATAATGATAATTGTCATATATTACATTGGTGAATTTTTTCTTTATTTAATTCATACATAATACAGGAGCCATCTCGTCCAGGGCGACAGATGGCGGCTTGCATCATATCTCACTCCATTTCAGCATGTTCAATCGTGATACGCATCATCAAACAACTAATTATCATCACCACTCGGTTGTAAACAATGGTGGAGTGAACAAACAATACCCAACAACCAAACAAAACAGCCCTTTCCAGAGCCATCAAATCATTATCAAAGAGTTTAACAATGTAATTCATCAAATATATCCTAAATCAGCATGCAACAGATATCCTAATGGAATCCTACGTCAACTATGCGGTCGTGTCTCGGACATAACCTTCCTGTGACTTCTTTTAAATTGATTTCAAATAACATTTTATACACACTTTAAAACCAAAAATGTTGCATGGTTTGACAAAATAAATCATCTCGCTTTACTAAAATAATGGCTGTATTATGGCTACGATAGAATTAAATCGATACGCGGTCCTAGGACCCATACCGGCTTCATTAGGCCGCAGGAACTGAGAAATGAACGAGAAACGCTACTTACTGGAAGGATCGTGAATCCATTTTTTCTTCTCTGGGATCTGCTGCTGTTGTAGCTTCTGCTGGAGGGATGAGTCCATCTGTTGGATGTCTTTATCATCCTGAAAATGAATGAAAGAAAACAGAAATTGAATTGAAAACATCGTCTTTATGGATCGCGCAGAGAGGATATAAATTAAGCTGTTGTATTGTGAGTTTTCTGTTTGTTTCTCAATAACACCCTCAAGGAATTGTAAATCTCGAAAGGCGACAGCGAGTCGAAGGAATGAGCAAAAAAAAACTTTGTTATAATTGAAGATTGTTATTTTTGCTGCGAATTATCTCCCAGTCACAAAGTTATATCGAAGCAAAGGAAAAACAAGTTTTGCGCCATCGTTTATATCGCGCTAATTGAATCTTTACAAAACCAAACAAATGCCACCAACAAAACTCTAACCGTCAAGACTTATGCAAACTGACACCCAGGTCACTTAATTAAACTCATTCCGCGGTCGGCTCAATTTTCCATCCAATTTAGGCCATCGATTTCTCGAGCGAGTGGACTCGAGATTTGCCAATCCATTTCATCCCGTCGATGATCCGTAAATATTTGCCGGCGCTAGGTTTTGCTTTCGTTTCATGATTTGCTTCTCGCGTTGGTTTGTTCACTTCCAGGGTTATCCACCCCTCCCCCCCCCCCAAAGTCGAATTTCGAAGAAACCGAACCGGAGTGAGTAGAGAAAATTGAAACTCGGCTCGAGTAACAGACAGGCGGCGTGTGCGGACAGCCGGGAATTGGAATTGCAAATTAGTTCCCTCCAATTTCGGGTCGCACCGCAAACAATTCGCAATTCACGGGAACTGTCAGCCACTCTGGATCCGAAGGCTGGTGAAGCTGACGGAACGTGTCGATGAGCAACTGGCTTTGTTTACGTAATTTATTTTCACGGCAGAGCCATGTGAGTCGACGAGGGAGATGGTGTTGGTCTTGGAAGTGCAAATTACCTTGAAATAAGACTGTTCTTAAGCTGGATGACGCTTTCCTTTCTTAATTTAATCCTTAGTTCTCATTCGCAGTTGTTTCGCTTTCCCTCGAGTGATTCCGTCGGTTAAAGTATCGCGTAAGTTGCTTTCGTCGTGAGATTTTTCGTTTTGTTTCGTTTCGTTTAACGTTGCCAAGTGCGATGACGATGTCAACTTGCTGAGGGAGGCCATCAAGACGTTACCGGCTTAGGCTGGATTATCCCCGGTCTGCCCCGCTACGGTTGATGGCATTACGTCATTTTCATTCACTTGGTTGGTATTGTTCACATTTCTGTTTGAGAAGCCCAGACAACATGTTTGTAGAATCCAATTTGTTAAGTAAATTATCATGCTTCAATCGTCCTCGAGGCTTTGCAAGGTTGTGTTGAGCAGCTTCTACGGTGAAGTCAAATTTAAACGCACAGGGCGTTCGGGTTCAATCTTCCGCAAAATACTCCTGTCAAATACTTGTTTCTGTTGGGAAGGTACACACAGACCACAGGCAATATATGGAAACATAATATTTTGCCAATTATGTATCCATGAAATGCAAAAAAATGAATATCAAATCTGTGTTGTTTTGTCTTTCTCGAAAAAAAAAACTAACTTAATTACTGGCGACGTTGGACTACGTTTTTCATTAAGAGTGCCAAATCAGGAAACAGGTCACATTTTAATGAAATAAAGTTAACGCTAATAATTATTTTTGAGGCGAACGGATTTTGACGATTTGCATACCGATTGAATCGGAAATTTTCTAAGATTTGTTTGATATGCTACACGTTACAATCCCATAGTCTGTAAATGGTTTGAATTGATGAAAATTGGAAGCTTCCCCATTTTCCCATCTGTTCTGTCCATTTGTGTGCTTACCTAATCGTGCTGTCAATGACAGGTAACTAATGCAACCGCGAGAATAGAAACAACGAAGACACGACAACGAAAAGAGAATATTTGCAACGTAAAGTCCACCCTTGCACATTAAGAACGTTGTCGCTAGCGTATAAATATTGCATCTCCTCTGAGGAAAATTTTACGGTGCTACTGACACTCGATCGAGACGGTCATGTTTTTAGCGCCTTACGAAAGAGTTTTTAAATAAAGTTTTCTGCTTTTATACTCTTTATTTTCAAATGCGATAAATCAGCCTGTATCAAGGCTATTTCCACAAATTAAATTTCAATACAATTAATTTTTACGATTCTAAAGATTTCTTTCTATATTCACAGTTCATCAGAGAAAACAGCAGAGCATCTTCATTCATCCGCGGCGTTTTAACCGCTGTTTGCGGTGCTCCCTTGCACTCCTACAAGAAAAAGGCGCGATCGGTGGCGTCACAAACGCTATTTTTCTTCGGATTGTGGGGATCCCTCCAACAGTGAGTAGAGCTTTTCGGGTGTGCTTTTGGTGATTCTTTGAACTGAATTTTCATTATAATAGAAACACATTAGTTATTAAAAAGAAAAATTATGATCAAATAAAAAATAGTGTAGTACTAAATTGCCCTCAGAGGCTAGAAGTGAAGGTGTAAATCGGGAAGTACCCCTTTTTCTTCGCGTTTCTCCTGGCAATCGGCAAGTTTTGTTTTATAAATATAGGTGCTTGAATTTTAGTTTTCATACAAGAGCTTTTACGGACATATATCCCAAATAAGGGAAGTGTATCAATATTTTACGACTTTTTCGCCGGCTACACCTGGGGTGTAGCTAGGCAACAAAAATGGCTTCCAGTAGTTCCGGACCTCCAGGAGGCCGGGCTACAAACCGTTACCGTGGAAGACCAACCCAACGTACCACTCCATTATGGGCTGACCCACTGAGTGGTGATCTTGAAATTCTTCTATTACGGGCCACAGGGGAAGATACCCTGTAGCGGACCGGGTTTCAAAAGATAACCCGGAACCTAGCTCGAAGAAGGCTAACAGCTCAGCTTTCCCACCCGACCTCTCTTAAGCGATTGGCTTAAGCGCCACCTCTTTCGAGGACCAATCGCCGCGTTAGTTGCCCAGCTAGAGGCCTGACAGGCAGGCCTAAATTGTATCCTTTTATCAGGATCGGGGGACGATCGAGTTGTACCAATTCCAACCAGCGAAGACTTCCAGAAGACACCCGTAGGGTACTCCGAGAGAACCATCAAACAACCAAGAATCACCTTAAAAGCACAGAATACCACAACAGGGTTTTCTCATCACCGGAAGTATTCAGCGAACAAATCACCAGACTGGCTCAACCATCTGGGAAACAAAGGCTCCAAAACAACAACGAAATCCAAATAATAATCTCGAAACACGGATAACGTGAAACCTTAATGAAACATAAAGTGAACGATTACAGGATCACATATGACTTTTACTAATAACTTAACAACATGACGAAAAACTTCCTGAGTGGACTACAGATTCACATTTATACAATTTATTTGTACATTTACTTTTGCTTAAATCTAAGGGACATCACATGTGCACATGGACAAAACAGGGTACCTGGGGAGTGCGGTGAGGACACAAATTTCCTCACCGACTCCTTCTGCTTCTTTGCGGTGGATTCTCCACCGGTTGATAGCTTCCAGCGGGTCTGTTGAAGGCGCGATGGTAACGGCGCAGCCTTTTCTCCGACGCGTTTTGGTTCGTCGGGTCTAGCCAAGAGGAATTTCCCTATTTTAGCAAATTGTTCACAGTTAGAAAAATGTCCCTAAATTATACAATATATGTACCTGTTGTAGTCGCTTTTTTGCTCGTTAAATTTTATTGAGCGTTTGTTTGCTAACTAGGAACAAATGATGGCACTGAAACAATTCAACTTTATCACCACAAAGACTTCACGTTATATAAAAAAAACTTACAATTAGCGATCGCGAACAAAACACACAATGGTTCCGCGATGTCGGACAGTTCTTGGCAAAATGGTCGAAGAACATTGTAGTCCTCAGATAAACCGCAGGGTATCTCGCGATTCAGAGCTCAAGCTCAGCCGAAGACAATTTCCCCAAAGCATCCCCTTGTGTGCATCTTGCTTCAACTAACCGTCCTTGAATACGACCTTCTCATTCCCCTCCCCAAACTCAAGGCCACGAAAGTAAGCGCTGCGCGAACAGACACTTATTGGCCGAACAACTTATGCGATTGAGCTCTCGCCCAGCTCCAGGGAGGTGGGATGGGAAATCTAAGCTCTTAAGTATACTTTCTGGAGTATCTTTTAGTTTACTTTCGGTTGTGACTTAGTACAGGTACGCTGTAAATGTTTCAGTGTGAATTTTTGAATTTAAATTTTGATATTTGAATAATAACTAACTATCCTACTATCCTAATCAATAAATAAATAAATAATTATAAATACACATAAATATTGTAAATAAATTAATTTTGAAATAAATAAACAACACTCAATAAATATGCACACCAATAATAAATAAGTAAATAACTAATCCAAAAATATCATATGATGAAAACAGTTGTGGCAACTGTTACAACCCTCCCCTCGAACCCCTTTCTTGTAAGCAAGACAGTTGCCAAGGCAGGATACTTAGAAAGTGCAAGACCACAACGAGACGACAAAAACCGAATTCAATATGTACTCTCAGTAAGAGAAAAGGATGTTATCGATAATTTACTTTCAATTAACAAGCTAATTGATGACACCCCAATAGAAATTATTCATCATCCGACTCTAAATCAACGCAAATGCGTTGTCACCTGTCGTGAAGTTCTAGACTTAAAGGAAGATGAATTATTAAGAGAACTGGCCGATCAAAAAGTGATCGAGGTAAAGCGTATCACCAGGAAAGAAAATGATTCGATTATAGCCACACCAACATTAATTCTGACCATTCGTGGAACTGTTGTTCCTAAATATATAAATTTTGGATTTCTTCGAGCAGGGACTAGGAATTATTATCCGAACCCCATGCAATGTTTTAAGTGTTACCGCTTTGGGCACACAACAAAACGGTGCAGGCGAAATACTCCACTCTGCAAAAACTGTGGAAAAGACCACAAAATAAATATTTCCGGAAACAAAATCTGTAAATCCCCTGAATTTTGCGTCAACTGTAATGGTGATCATACCTCATCCAACAGGACGTGCCCAATATGGGTAAGAGAAAACAACATAACCAGAATAAGAGTAGATGAGGGAATATCTCACAACGAAGCTAGGAAAAAGTATGACCTCCATAACAATGGAATAACCTATTCCAGTGTGCTGCAGGACAGACTTAATACCATCCAAACACCAGTAGATGGCTGCACTCAATGCAAATGCCAATGTAATTCCGCTAGACCCAATCGGGATAATAGCCAATCCATTATCTCAGGCAATGAAACGGAAAGCTCGATAGATGAATCTGAAGAAGATTCCGAAGAATCAGAAAAAGGAGAAATGGAGGAACAAAAGAATATAGAATCTGAAGAGGAACGATAAGACATGCAAACCGAAGAGGAATCAGATAATCCAATGGAATACATTGAAATTAGGAATAAAAATAAAAGGAAAATCTCGAACAAAGGAACATCTTCTGAAGAACATAAGTCTTCTGATGAGGAAAACAAGCAAACCAAAGAAGTTCAACGGAAACGGACAAGGAACGAACAAATCAAATAAATGAAAGAAACAACACACACACTCACCAACAATAAACACCCACGTAACAACAATCAACAATCACATGCTAACACTCAATACCACTCCACTCCAAATAAAAATAACACTAACACAAATAACACACACATCAGGAAAGTTTCCAGCCCTCCAAAGGGTAATAATAAAAACAAATAAATAATTCCTTCTATTACATAAATTTAACCTTTGATCTGCAGCATTTTTATAATAATCAATATTATTTTAGTTAACCCATTTTATGCCAAGCGTTCGAAAAATCGAACAGCAACTTTGATAATTTTTCATGTATTTGGAAAGCAACCATATGGTAATGTTTTTGCACTAAGAGATAGCTTAATTTATTAGCTACCACTTACCATCGATTTCATTCAATTTTGTGTAACTTTTTTGGGTAATAAATTCGATTTAAAGCAAGTATGTTTGAAAGTTGTTTTCAATTTCAATTAAAAAACCCAATAACATACAAAAATATGTGAACTTTTCTACAGTATTACTTTGACAATAGGACATACATTGTGATATAGGACGAAACTCATTCGATTGAGCCTCCTCCAGGAAAGTAACAGTCGGGGAAATTGAGTGTTCGAAAAATCGAACATTGGCCAAAACGAACAAGTTTTTCTGCTGAATCCACATCAACACATCTAACCTCCGCAACGCACTTTGATTTGTTTATTTTGGAAGACGGGAGGTTTTTCATGTATTCTTGCTTTTTCAATTGTGAATGTTTGCAAATATCGATTAATTTAGCAAATATTATTGAAAACCTGTATGATTTGTTGTCCGTAATAACCGTAGGTTATGGCGGCCCGTGGAATTTCGTTTTCCGCCATACCGAATAATAACCTCCCAACCCTCTATGCCATTGTTTTTTCGTACTATTTTGGTACTTTGCAGGTAATTTTGAAGCATTTACATTTCTCCACAACCAACTATAAAAAAAGGCATATGCTTTCGTTTGAAAGAAACACCCTGCCAGTAATAAGTTAAAATTACATGAAATAAGAAATGCCACATCTCACCTTCTTCTTCTTGAATGGCGTTAACGTTCTCTGTGGAACTTTTGCCGTCTCAACGAATGCATTAACTAGCGTCATTTATTAATACTTAGTTGAGATTTCTTAAGCCAAATAATAACACGCCTTCAATGTATTCCGAGGGGCAAGCTCTAGAATACGCGTGACCACAGTGCAAGTCGAAGGAAATTTCTCTGACGAAAAATCCTCCGGCCAGAACGGGAATCTAACCCGAACACCCGGCATGATAATGTGAGACGCTAACCACTCGGCCACGGGTGCACATCTCACCTTAGGTGGATTAATTCAGGTTTATACTTAGAGACATCCATTCTCCTGTGCTTGTTCTTCCCGAAATGCAAAATTGATGCATTTATGAATACCGTATATTTGCTAATTGAAGTGACTTTATGTTCGCAGTATGTTTGTACTTGTCAAAAAAGTGCGGGTTTCGGCCAATGTTCGATTTTTCGAACAATCATTTTCCAGAAAATGGAAGATGGGAAAAAAATTATTCTTGAACATTGGTGTTCCTTTAGCGTTAATAATCGAAATTACACCAATGGCTTTCGTCAGAAAAATAATTTTTACAGCTTGGTCGTTAATGGGTTAAACCGAACGGCCCGGAGTTGCCGTCCACCTTATTTTTGAAGGAGGTGGGATGGACGGCGGCTCCAGCCTTCGATCTCTTGATACTTCAGACACCTCACTATTTACCATACTTTTCATAAAATAATTCATAAATCGAAAGACCTGGAGCCACCTTCCGCCTTATTTAAGGAGGGATGGGACGGAGGGCGGTCTCCAGGCTTTCACTTATTCATATTATATTTAATCGGATTATTTCTTTAAATAACTTTCATAATCGTAGGACTGCTCTAGGGATCATTGAAACACTGCCCATCGACCATTATTTTATTTTTTCAGACAGTCTCAGCTCAATAGAGGCAATCGGCTCAATGAAAGTTGATAAACGCTCATCTTATTTCCTAACAAGAATAAGACATCTATTGAGTGTTTTGGTCGAAAAATTATTCAAGATTACCTTAGCATGGGTTCCCTCTCATTGCTCGATTCCGGGGAATGAGAAAGCGGACTCGCTAGCTAAGGTGGGCGCTTCAGAAGGCACACTTTTTGAAAGGCAAATTGCCTATAATGAATTTTTTCACATTCCTCGTCAGGACACACTCGTTAGTTGGCAGTGCATGTGGAGTGAAGATGAGTTCGGTCGTTGGTTACACACGATTATCCCTAAGGTCTCGACGAGTGCATGGTTCAAGGGATTGAATGTAGGTCGTGATTTCATTCGCGTGATATCTCGGCTTATGTCCAATCACTACAACCTAAACGCGCATCTCTATCGCATTGGGCTCGCAGCAAACAATCTTTGTGATTGTGGCGATGGCTACCACGACATCGAGCATGTTGTCTGGTCGTGTATCCGGTTCCATGCTGCTCGCTCTCAGCTCTCTAGAGCACTGAGAGCAAAAGGCAGACAATCGGATATCCCGGTCCGGGATATCTTAGGTAGCCGGGATCCTGATCTTCTGCTTCATCTATACCTGTTCCTCAGAAACGCCGATGTCAACGTTTAATGATGTTTCCTTCGTTGTGTCCCCGTTTCATATCCCTCCTATCCGATCGATAAACTTTTACTTAGTCGCGGCAATACATACACACACTCTTTACAGATGCACGGGCCAAAGGTTGTGCAGTCCACTGATCATTCAACAAGAGCCAAAGGTTGTACCGCTCATGACAATTCTACACGAACTGATGATTGCGCCGGCTAGTGACCATTCTATCCTGGATTCCTCGAGTCGAGAGAGACGCACCACGCTAGATATGGGGTACAGACTAGGGAGCGTTGCTGATTAATGGTCAGCTGCATCCCAATAGGAAGTAGCCCGTGTCGGGCACACGCATAGAGCATCGAAGACTGCAACATACCAATTATGAGAACACTTGTAATACTAACCTCGAGCCAACCGCGAGTAATCGGTTACATATTACTAACATAGTTGTAAGACAAAAATTGTCAAAATATTGGACTCCCGGCCCCGTCAGGATAACGCCACATGTGCCTTAATAAAAAATATATTTTGGGGAAAAAAAATAATCGTAGGACCGGAAACTGACTCTCACCTTATTTTTGGAGATGGTAGGGTGAGTGGCGGTTCCTAGTCTAATATTATATTTTCTCTAAAGGCCGGGAGTTGTCCTCCATTTCACTCAGTGGAATGGATGGCGATTCCTGACACTCAATACTTTTTAAATACATATAAATATGTGTATGTGTATACATGTATAAAATAAAATAAAATTAAATAAAATATATATACATATAAAAAAATGAATAAATTACTAACAAATGCCAACTAACTAATTTACAATTTCAAAAGCCATACCTATCCTACTCCTTCCCCTTTTCCTACCCATGTCACTCCTCCCTCATCCATTCCTTTGAATCCCACCCAAATCCTTTCCACTCCTCTCCATCCTATCCTCCTGAGAAGGGCCTTTTTGTTTTTTTTTGTTTTTGGAACACGCCTTTCGTTTGAAATCTAGGTCACTTGTGCTTCGTTACCGCTTGGGTCCTCGGATCAGTAAATATTTACTTTCCTTTACAGCATATTTTAAATATCATATGAAGCATAGGATTCCTTCCTGCCTTCTTCTTGATTCGAAAATCGAGCGGACAGATCTGATGGGTGGTTTTTGTTTTTGGCTTCCCTTTCGCCAGTCCCCTCTGGGCTGGTCTTATTGTGGCTCTTCACTGGGCTAGAGGCGAATGAACTGCAAAGTTTAAAGCCTCTTAAAAACAAAGAAGAAGAAGAAGGAAAATTTTCACTTCCCGTTTGGTGGTCATCGACGCCACATCGTTGCCGGCGAGCGTCGGGCGATATTAAATCAGCTTTCTCATTCTGCTCATTTTGTGTCATTTTCTTTTCTCCTCGAGCTGTGGACGCGAGCGAATATTTCACTCGCTGTGCATCTGACATTGCAATCAGCACATTGAGACGAGCCATGGCAAAGCAGCCGTAAACATAATGGTTTTTGCCACATTATGTAGAGAAAAATCAAGTTGGGTCATCATTGCCGGCTCAAAACGAAAATTATTCTTCTGCTGGAGTGCTGTGTGATTTCTCTTCGAGACCAATAATACTAACAAGAGTTCATTTTAAGAAGAGTGCAAAACGAGTATATTAAATGGCTTCAAGCCACTATTGTTTGGCTTTGTGTGTGTTGGTTGTTTTCGTTGCGTAAAACTTTTAATTTGTTTCGCTAAGAGAAGATCGTCGCTAAACTGCTTGACAATGTGATTAATTAATGTGCATGAGAACACGGTTTATGGTTATAGATCACTGCATCGAATCTAATTTCATCCCTCTTTTTTTTTCTAACGCGAATTTCTATAGTGTTTCTTCTGACCATCTTCGTTTCTGTCTTTTTCGCACTCACGAGGAAAAGAAATCAATAAGTCAATGCACGGCGCCTAACCTTGTCTTCGGTTTGACGTTTGTGCGTGGTTTGTTTCAGCTCCCATTTGTTAACATTGGCACAGGAACATGTGGAAATATCAATGAATGGGAACTGAAACAAAATTCGCAGAACTGCCAATCTGACGTCTCCGTGCATTGATTTGTGTTGTGATCTATGTATTAGAATTCTGGAATAATGTTTGATTAGCAAAAGCAATCCAAATGTTGACATTATGTACATAACATTTATCAGGTGGTGAGATTGAAATCGATGTACACAGGAAAAAAAGATCGAAAAAATCGGAATTCGGAAGTGTAAAGCTTGTTTTTCAACCCTTCACAATGAAGAAAAATTAGCGCGAATATTTGTGATTTTTTTTCCGCTAACCAATCAAAACGAATCGCGGGATCATTTGCGGGATCCCGTGGCCGAGCATCTCACATTATCATGCCGGGTGTAGGGGTTCGATTCCCGTTCTGGCATCAAAGAAATTTCCTTCGACTTGCACCGTGGTCACGCGTATTCTAGAGCTTGCCCCTCGAAACACATTAAAGGCGTGTTATTTGGCTTAAGAAATTTCAACTAAGTTTTAAAAAATGACGCTAGTTGATGCATACGTTGAGACGGCATAAGTTCCACAGGGAAAAAAGTAGATATTCCCAAGCTTTTGCTGCGAAAAAATACGAATTCGCATAGCTTTGACGGTTTGTTCTGCATACATCAAACAGTTGTAACAGGACAATCTAGATGGGTGCAAGGAGATATCACAATTTTCGCTCAGCTTCACATCGATGGAACTATGAACACATTTTTTCTATCACCACTTTTAAGAAAGAAGTATTAAGTAGTTATAAGAATATATTGGTCTACATAGATTGACAACAACTAAATAAATAAATAAATATACATGCTGGCCGGCTACTGCTGTAGGATAATCAATAATTTTCCGAATTTTTATTTTTAACTCCACTGAACATTTTAATATTGGATTGTATCACATTCGGAATATACTTGCACTTGCAACTCACATTTGAGAGTAATATGATTTTGTATCACCAATCTTATGCAACTTGTTTTCGTTGTCAATATTGTTTTTGTTTTGATTTGTTCGTTTCACATATTTTTGTTTGAATCAAAATGTTCACTGCAACATCAAAGCCAAAAGTGTATCAAACTGGGCAGAGCACATTCGGATAAACATAAAAATCATTTTAAGATCTGCATTACGCGAAGTTGGAACGAGATTCGACCAAACTTCTTGTTCCCGTCTTTCCCAAAAAATCACCTAAGCCACCAAATTCTGCGTATTCTAGCGACATTTCGACTTCGCATTTTCGCGGATTACAGATTTTTTATCCCTTTTGTTTATTTTAGAATTTTAGTTGTAACAGAGCTGAATTTTAATCGTGTACATGTCACATGTTTATTATATCTATAATTAGCACATTACACAGTTGCCATTTTTCGGCGTTAGATTATTCCCTTCTATACCATTGCATATGGTACAAATTTACACAGTAGCCATTTAGGCGTAAGAGATTTCCTTCTGATCTTCCATTATCCAGTTAGACCGGACAGCGGAGACAGTTGATTGATCATTGTTGAGTTATTTGTAGAACAGCAATTCATTGTGAAGGACTTTAGCGAAAACAATTCGCACGAACGAATTTCGCACTTGAAAAATTCGCTCATTCTAAAACAAGCTTAAGCAGGAAAAAATTTACACTGAGGTGAGGTAAATACACCTTAGATCGATCGAACGATAAATGTCAAAAAATAAAACTGGGCATGGGGTAGGAAGGATGAGGGAGGGCTGTCATAAACGTCCTGCGGTATTTCCGCGAGGTGTTATTGTAAGCGAGTAGTTTTAGTTGTATTTATTGTATCGAGTCATACTATAGCTTGTTGGAAAGGTATTTTTGCGCGCTATAATATAGTCCTTGACAGTGTTTTGTTTGGTTAAGTCGTTCGTGAGTTATAGTGTCGCAAATATGGAGCAAAATAAAGAGAAAATCCGACATATTTTACAGTACTACTATGACAAAGGCAAAAATGCATCTCAAGCTGCCAATAAAATTTGTGCAGTTTATGGACCCGATACAGTTTCTATTTCCACCGCACAACGATGGTTTCAACGTTTTCGTTCTGGTGTAGAGGTCGTCGAAGATGCGCCACGCTCCGGAAGGCCTGACGCTCAATTCGGACCTGTACTGCCAACAACTGGACCGCTTGAAGGTAGCACTCATGAAGAAGAGGCCATCTTTGATAAACAGAGGCCAGAGGGAGGTTCTTTTGCATCCGCCGTATAGTCCGGACCTTGCACCAAGTGACTACCACCTGTTTTTGTCCATGGCGAACGAACTAGGTAGTCAGAAGTTAGCCACAAAAGAGGCCTGTGAATATTGGCTATTCGAGTTTTTTTGCCAATAAGGAATATAAGGAGCTTCTATAACAGGGGTATTATGAAGTTGGCATCTCGTTGGGAACAAGTCATCGAACAAAACGGCGCATATTTGACTTAAAACAGATGATTGTAACTAATTTTATGAACAAATGAAAATTAAAAACAAATACCGCACGACTTTTTTGACAGCCTAATATTTATACGTTCAGAATTTATTTTTAATAAGATGGGTAAAACTGAAGCACACATATAAAAAGACGGGTGGGTAATGTCGGGGACATAACCGGAAAGACGCAGGACTACACCAAGGGGTGTCCATTATTCGAATATTATGGAGCACAGATCCCAGAATTATCAACTTTTCATGTACAAAACTACAGAAAAAAAATCAAAGGATTAAATAAAACCTCAACACTCAGCAAACATTCAAACGTTTAGATTCAAATATGAAAAAATCAAAATTTGCCGTGCAAATATCGTGCGGTGCAAATGTTGTAGGGGTTATTGTTCAGTCGGCAACGAACACACACTTGATGGCAAGCATATCGGAATAGGAATTTACCGTCTAGTATCGTGATAAAATTGGGCATTGCACTCCTCATGAATAACTGTGTTCTACTAGTCAAGTCTTTCATTTGATACCCATATTGATGGGGTTTAGAGAAAATATGCAATCCGCCATTTTGCGGTGGCGGCCTTTTTGGATGTGCGTTTTTCATAAATAACTGTGTTCTACTAGTCAATCTCTTTCATACGCAGTTTTATAATGGCTGCAAAGATAAAGGTGTGTTCCAAATTTCAGATCAACCGGTCAACAGGAAAGGGGTCAAATTTCAATTAATGTGATATAGCACCATAGACAAACATGTTACATACAAACATACAAATATGTCACAGCTAAATAAAACTGTTTCAAAACTCCAGCATTCTATCAAATCGAGCGCGATTAGCCACTCATTCACCCGGCGCGACGCTTCCACCGCTTTTAACCCCTTCCCGTATTATTTAATACGTCACACATCAAGTGATTTCACTAGACCACTGAGCGTTCTAGCGCCCTATGTTATTCAAGTACCCACGAGTGAGAATCGGTGTTGTACGGGAAAGGGTTAACATACTTCGATAGGCTCTTCTGCTCCACATCCCATTGAAACTCCGGAGCAATAAAGGGTGTGTCACATCAAATTTCATCACGGAAAAAACGCTGTAGAATTTTAATTTTTAGGAATTATATCTTCAGCTTTCGCTTATAATCAGATAAGAGTGTATAGATCACGTTGGCCATGCTTCACTGTTAATTTTTCGTAAATTTGGAAAAATGTCGTCGAACGAAAAAGAGCGTCGTGAATTAATCCTGTGTACTCATTTCGAGAATCCGGAGTTGTCACATCGGGACATCGGTAAGATGCTGGGAATCGTCCAATCCACGGTCAGCAAAGTACTAAAACGATACTTCGAGAACCTAACCATCGACCGGAAGGTGAAGAACGGCAAAAATGGATGCTCCGTCAGTGAAAAAGATCACAAGCGCGTAGTTAAGCAGTTTAGAGGTGATCCGAGAAGATCGGTCCGGGATGTCGCCAATAAGCTGAATTTGTCAAGTTCATTCGTCCAGCGGACCAAGCAGCGGGAGGGCCTGCGTACATACAAGGTTCAGAAGGCTCCTAACCGCGACGAAAGGCAAAACATGGTGGGGAAGACGCGAGCCCGGAAGCTGTACACCGAAATGCTGACGAAGCCGCATTGCCTGGTAATGGACGACGAAACCTACGTAAAGCGGACTTTCCTCAGCTGCCGGGCCTGTTGTTCTTCTCCGCAGAGGACAAATTCAGCGTTCCGGAGGAGATTCGCAAGCAGAAACTATCCAAGTTTGCCAAAAAGTACATGATGTGGCAAGCGATCTGCTCTTGCGGAAAGCGAAGCGCCCCCTTCGTGATGACCGGCACGGTAAACGGGCAGGTTTACCTTAAGGAGTGCCTACAGAAGCGCTTACTACCACTATTGAAGCAGCACGAGGGCCCGACCATCTTCTGGCCGGATCTCGCTCCGTGCCACTATTAAAAGGACGTGTTGGAGTGGTACGAAGCCAACGGGGTCACCTTCGTGCCAAAGGAAATGAACCCGCCCAACGCGCCGGAGCTTCGCCCAATAGAGAAATATTGGGCGATTATGAAGCAGGCCCTCCGGAAGAACCCAAAAGTTGTCAAATCGGAGGCGGACTTCAAGAGAAAATAGATTTCTGTTCAAAAAAAACTACAACCTGACGTTGTACAGAACCTTATGCACGGGGTAAAGAGGAAGGTGCGAGCATACGGGCTTGGGCTCGAAGAATGAATAAAAAGAAAATGCCAAAAGTTGTTTAATAGTTTTTATTTTACTGTCTAAAATTTTCAAAAGGATCGGTCTACTGGGCGAATTTCTACAGCGTTTTTTCCGTGATGCAATTTGATGTGACACATCCTTTAAGCAACTAGCAACTATCAACATGCAATAAGCAATATTATCGCCAATGGATTTTTCCATTTGAGTTTTGGTGATCTCGCACACCGACGCAATACGATATCGCTATCGCCTTTACAGAGCAACACATATCGCTAGTAACACGACGTGTCGGTTGAAGAGCAACTTATCGCTCGTAATTTGACAAGTTTCGTTCATTAAGTAGATTGTTTGCATAATGTCAGGCGTTATTATTGCTCTCGTATGCGAAGAACAACAAAATATGTTGTCTGTTGCATATTGCGTATTGCAGTTTGCTAGTTGCTTGTTGCTCCGGTGCCTTATGCTGAAAATCTATTTCAAGATAGCGTCTCTCCTGCTTGGCGTCCGATGATAGAATGTGGCCAAGCACCGCCATCGCTCACTTTATATAGCCATATAGTTAACGTTGTAGCGACCGCCTATATTTATTAATAATCTCTTTTTGTCTCCCTTCTTCACCTTGTCCATACGTTTCGCCCGTACCCGTGGTTGCTTGTAATGAATCGCTGTATGGCTGCAGACAAAATGTATGGGAAAGTAGAGAATTCTTTCTTCCAATTTTTCATCAATTTGAATTTCATATGAGCTGAAAACCCGTAATGTGTAGCATATAAACAATTGCTGAGGATATTTCCTATCAATGTGTGTATTTGGAACCAAAATCCATTCATTAATTGAGGAAGTATTAGCGTACAGAAACTGAACACTTTTTCACACCGAAATATTGAAATGGGCCCCTATATTGAAAGGTTAGATGTAGTCCTGCGTCAAAAACTGGATAAAACTGGATAATATTCCAAAAAACTGAAAGATTTCAGAATTTAACTGATTGACTGGATCGAAAAAAAAATGGAAGTATCCAGTTTAAACTGGAACATTGGTAACGCTGAACATATATAAGCCGGTGGAACTTGTACCCACATGCATAGAAATGGCCGGAATGCGATTTCCTAACATAGATTCCAAAACTAATGAGTCTGAAATAAAAAAATCGGCGTTGCAAAATAGATACAAGGTGCGGGAACTTTTGTACCCGTATGCATTTCTGCAGACCGGAATGGACTTCAAAAGCAGTATGAATACAACGCATTGGTTCGGTTATTCAAGACTGCATTGGAAGATATCCCTTAATGACTTCAGCTAACTGTACTTTTACGTATACCGTTTGACACAATGGTGTTAAAAATTAGCTGCGATAACGTCGATTGAACAATATGCGTCCGATTTACATACCAAAATTCAAACTGAGTGTCTGAAGTTCATCATATCAAACGAATTTGCGGTCCGAGAAGTACGTGCACTTGGGAGATGCAATGACTCCAGAGTAGTTTTTTAGTAAACTACATTGATCGTTTAGCAATTCTACTGTTCACATGTTTTGGAAGACCACGATAAATGAATTAAATGACCAAGGCATCACGCTATACGTCAGACTTCCAACGAAGAACGTAATCTCTCACAATGCACGAATTGACCTAAATTGAGATTTGTTTGCAATTGAATTCGGAAATTGGTTTATTCAATTACGGGTTTAACCAATAATTTAACCAATACAATACACAATACACAAAAGAATACACACATGATTACTAAGTTAGCGGTAGACCTACGGCAACCTTGCGGTTATATCTTGGGCACCCATAGTTTTTTTTGTGGGGAAAAAATTACAATTAATCTTTGAAAACGGAATTACATATTCGGCTAGGAGTAGGATGAAAGAATACGAGGAAGTATTCTTCGCATTGCATTGTAGCACGGAAATTCGTTTTTAATGGAATTTCTGTGTTAGAAATCAAACGTGTTCCAAAATCATTCGATCGCTTGTCCAATAGTGACTGCAGTCATGTTCAGGTTTGTTTTAAATGTTCGACTGTTGTTCACAGCTCAGTTTCCCTGCCAACAGTGGAGCGGGATCGGCAAAATGAAAATTCGGTACGACAAAAATTTCCGATAATATTAATAAATAACGTCATTCCATGAGTCAGCGTTTGCTTTTGTGCCGCTGCCGGTCGGACCATTACTTTTCCAATATCGGGTACCGTCACGGGACTATTTTATTTTTATCTCTTCGGATTGAACGATTTTGAGCCATATATGCTCAGCACCGCCACGCCGGTATGGGAAAGTATAAAGTTTAAATGATGCCGATCCCTTGTCGACACTTTGGGGGGTTCGCTTGGTCGGCGGAAGTAACAAGATAGGAAAGCGAGTTCTAGGCGAACTTTTTGTTATGAGGCCGGAATGTTTTGGGAGAGCGGGAATTTAATCGTCTTCCAGATTTCACCAGAGGCCGTTCTCGTGTGTAAGGATGAGGGCTCCGAACAATTTTGGAGGGGAATTGGCACAGACAATTCATCATTTGTATGATTAATGTCCACTTTTAAACCACATCATTAATCAAAAACGGCACCGGATGGTTTGTGCGATGTTGTTCAGCAAAATGGTGGGCTCCACGCGAATGACCCTTGATGTGGGCGATAATTAAATTTGCCATTCGTATTATGACAATCTGCCGTAGGTGAGTCATTTGGAGAGTACACACAGTGGAACCGCAGTCGTGCACACTTGTGCTAATGAACGATGATTAATGGGAACTCAACGCTGCTCAAGTACGGTCCAGTGACTTCAATTTGCTGACAGTAAACAGTACACTTTGATCATTTTCAGCTTTCGTGACATCGACAATGTTTTGCGAGGGTGAGCGCGTGTCAGACCAGGGGGCGTAGAAATGCTGAGGCGAATCGATTTTATCACGGGTGTACCCCGGGCACTGTCGTGACTCAATCATTTTACAGTTAAACGGTTAAACTAGAGTTGGTTCATGTTGGAAAATGATGGCACACTATTAGGTGTAGAAGTATGACTTTACGGATTTATAATATGTGACGAATGTAACACTGTTGCCATGTGGGCAACACATGCGTTTGAAAGGCGTATCCTTCAGCTTTAGAGTTCATTTGATTGAAGTGTAAACAACCAATGTTTTTATCGCCTTAAGGATGTCAAATTCATTACCGGAAAATGCCATTCCCAGGAAGTTTATTGTATTATTTTTTGTTTTCTGAGTCTTACAGAGAATGTGACCCATTGGTAAGCATATGTGAAGAGTGCTCTAAACGATTCAGAAGTAATGATAAAGAACATGAAAGACGAGAACTGAAGGAAAAACTACCGGTATGGGAGAATAGACACGACAAAAGAATTCTCCAGCATGATAACGTCAGACCACATGTTCCTGAATCTGTCAAGAATGTTCCAGAAAGAGTGAACTGGGAGGTTTAACATCATTGCTTCCTCAGTTTACTATTTGTTTCGGTAGTAGTACGTTTTATGTTTCAAATCCGAAAAAATCGGTGCATGTGAACAAGTATGACACATAATACATTGATTAAAATGTTCTGGACCTTGCACATATCTATTGGATTTTCCCTTATCAATTTTCCCTACGTTTCAACATTATAAACACATTGGAGCAGTGTGACTATACATTCATTAGATTGCTTCAGACGCAGGACTACGTCTTTCAGGAAGCTTGTCAAATCAGGAAATATTTCAAGTATTTTATACAAGAAATAATGTTAAGGTTAATGAATGTTTTCGCTGCGAGTGAAATTGGATGGTTTGTTTACCAATCGGATCGGAAATTCCCCAAGATTTGTTTAATATGCTATACATTACGATTCCCAAGTGTTTGTTATGTCCATTTTTGTGCTTACCTACCAATCGTCTATAAGACGTCGTGCACAAATTACGTAACGCTAAAAATGTGATTTTTGGAACCCCTCCCTCTCCCTTAATCATAAAAAGTAACGCAAGACAAACCCCCTTCTCCCTTATGTTACGTAACACTAATCTTTACACAAAGTCAAAGTTGTTCAACATAAAAAATAGATATCTGCCCAGGTCGGAATCAAATGTTCTTACGGAAGTTGCTTTTATGCAAGTAGTGACACAGGAAGAACTTTCGAGAAGTTCATAGAATTTTGAGCAAACGTAGATGGAAAATTAATGACATTAGCTTGGATTGGGGGTCTTCGTAGCCGAATTGGTTACATGTCCGCTACTGAGCGAACGATCATGAGCTCATAACTCGGGGCCCTCAACTGACCATATTTGTTTGTTATTACGGTCTGCTGTATCGGTTATTGGCACCAGGGCCCGAAATCTTCGAAGGTGAAAAATGAAGACCGACTCTACTCCCAGTAGCTTCGCTTCGACTAGAACTGCTTCGGCAGTCGCCGCCAACAATAAATGATTTGACTAGAAAATGAATTGACTAGCGCTGACTAGCGAGGATGACTGGTGAACTAGTCCAGTCAGTGGTTATTTTAACTGACTCGGCTAATGACTACAAATCTGCCTCTTCTTTCAACTGACTTCAATCCACATTTCCATTTCCCCCTGACACTAATTTTGTACACGCGTACGCACGTCCATATAAAGAGGAATATAGTCGAGTCGGTAGAGGGAGATAGCGACTAAACTCCCGACTGACTGTTCAGTCGTTTTGGCGGAGAAACTGCGTGAAGAGCCAAAAGTCATTTACCGACTGACTATGGATATAGTCAGTCGGTTAGTCAGCAGGCTATCCTCAGTTGACTATGACTATGCTGAGCCCTGATTGGCACTATTAATTACACAACAATGAAAGCCTCATATCAACAGTCCTGCTGTGAACAGTCCAACTGTGAACATTCGAACAATAGGAATATTTTTACGCCGAAAAAGCGACATGTGTATCGTTAGAATAGGAATACTCTTACACCTAAGAATGGCTACAGTGTAATATACAACCAAAATGTACACGAAGAAATTTGGCTCTGTTACAGCTAAATTGCTAAAAAAGCCTAATAAAATAAACAGATGAGATAAAAAAATCACTTGGGATTGGTGCTTTAAACCCATCTGGCGTTAAGCTGGGAGGAACATGGACTGATATAAATTGATGTTGATTTACACTTCTCCAATGCAGCAGTTCCTGTCGCTACATTTCACTACATGCAAAAAGCCCTGGGATGCCCTCTGCTCCATCGATTTTGGAGTTTGGGAACTCAATATATTCTGCTTTGAGTGAATATTAAAATGTTCCGTGCCCGGTTGAGAACCCTCATGATCATGAGGATGAATTGAACCTACTAACTCCCGGGAAAGAGGAGCCATTCGACGTTGAACGATTGAAAGCACTGCGGAGCATTTGTAGTATAGCATCAAGATTCAATTGATTAAAATGATAAATCGAAAATATCTATGACCCTATTAAAACTGGTTTTCGTTTGGTTCTCCATCCACATTATTTATAAGTAATCACCTACAATTTTTAAACATAATTTTAGCTTCATTGATTGGTATAGAAAATATAGATTAGACGATGTCGATGACGATACACTGTAGTAAAAATACCAAAAATATCATTGGGCAACGTAAATACCTTCATTATAATATCTTTCGGGTACACACAAAAATGTAATGGTAGTAATGAATTAAAAAGTAGCATAATGAGGCTAAACTGGAGAACTGTCAACGCTTGAGAAGGGCACATAAAGTTACTATATAGCTAATGCTTAGGATATGGACAGGACAGGATTTTTTCATTCTAAACAAATTAATCGGGTATGTTTTTATTGAAACCATTTGATGGTTCGGCAGATGGTCCTAAAAGCTATTGTTTTGTTCTCGCCCAGTTCAGTAGCTTCTATTACTACATCTTCAACACCTACGTAAATATCTTCAGATGCTTTTCTAAATCTTCGAAGTCTGGCCCTGGAACATCAGATTTGATGTTTTATTCTTGGCATATATTATTCAAGAAAGTAAGATAAAGTGTTCTGGTGTTTGAATTAATCTGAATATGTTGTTCCAGTTTGTTTCGCTCAATTAAACAATCAACAGCAAAACGTAGTTCAAAAAACAATAAAATAGTATTTCGGTCGTAGTTGAATCTTTTTAGGTTATGTTTAACGACATATTCCAGTGAGAGCAGGCGAATTCAGCAGTTTCAATGGTTAGAGCTTCGCATTCACATGCATTCTATTACATGCATAAGAACGAAGTTTTTCAGTTTATGGTCCAGGATGGTAAGCCAAGTCGATCCATGAATGGCAAGGTTGTTGGGTACATTGTCAAATGTTTTTGAAAAATCGACGTAAGTGTGCTAGCCTCGTTTTTATTCTGTTGAACCAGAATAACAATGTACGCCATAAGATTCGGAGCTGTCACGCATTTTGTACAACGTTGTGTTGGAGCTTCGGAATCACAGGCTGTACTACATGGGCTGAAAAGTCCCATGTTTATAAGCTATCTCTGCGTACCGGTAGGCTTGCGTCACTAACTCCAGTCCACAAAACAGGCAACTCTCATATTTCGAAATTATCGCCGATATCTATTTTGAGCTACCTAGCAAAAATGCTCTATAGTTTATAAACGACTGTCGATTGTACCTGATACTAACATGAACCAGATTTCATTTCGAGAGGTTTATCTGTCACTAGTTTATGTGTGGAATTTCGTGACATTTCGTTTATTTGTTCACAAACTACAGTTGTTTAAATGTCACTACCTGAGCATTCGCATAGAAAATGGAAAAAGAGGAATATCGTTTTTCGATAAAATATTGTTTTTTGATGGGAAAAATTCTTGGACAATCAATGCAGTGGTTGACGAAATGTTATTTCACTTCTACTTCTTCGAGAACAACAGTTTATCGGTGGTTTAGAGAATTTAAAATGGGCCGTACAAGCACCGGAGATGCACCTCGCTCTGGAAGGCCAAAAGAGGCTACGAATCTAAAAATCGTGAAACAAGTGAATCGACTCGTTTTGAACGATCGTAAAGTGAAGTTACTGAGGCTGAGGCCGTAGGCATTTCAAAAGAACGAGTGGAATACATTTGGCACGACATTTAAAAAATTTTGAACGACTTGAAAAGGCTCACCGCGCGATGGGTGCCGCTTTTGCTGACCATCGTCCAAAAACAGCAGCGCGTTGATGTTCGAAAGGCGGTTGAAGCGAGATCGAGTGGACTTCTTTCGACGTTTTTTGACAATGGATGAATCGTGGCTCCATTACCACACGCCTGAGTCAAATAGGAAGTCTGCAGAGTGGCACTGAGGCATATTTCGAAGACTTAGACGTTTCGTACTACAGAAAGGGAATCGAAATGTTGGAAACTCGCTATACCAAGTGTGTTGCACTCGATGGAAACTATGTAGAGGAACAAACATAGCTATGCCCAAAAAACGATTGTTTTCATTAGAAATCCAGGGGCTTTTCAGTCCATGTAGTATATACGATCGTACTGACGATTGAAGGAAGCAGGAAGCAGATTGAGGTGCTTGGTAAAGTCGATCGCGTACGATCTTTTTCAATATTAAGGCAGTGCCTCTACACTAGAATACCCCATTAATGTTGTAATACCGTCTGATAATACCTTTCAATGGTACAGTGAACAAATCTTCTATTGATTCCAAGGTGTTTGATGCACCTAATGTTGTTTCAAGGTCAGAATATTCAGCCATAAACATTTTTGTCCTTCCATTTTTTAGAACATTTTATAAGGCGCGAACGATCTCGTAATATATGGTCGATTCGAGCCATCATAGAGGATTCTTTTTGATAACCTTTTTAAGTAATCTAATATCAATAATCACCGGCGTCAGGGTCCTTGTTAACATAATCACATCACTTACCGCAGGGAATCCTGATTCTCAATCCTCCCCACTAACAACTATCCCTTTCATAATAAACGCTAGGGAACCACGCTGTACAGGCGACCCTTCTGGCCTTCGGGCAGCGAATATTATACTAACATTCCTTCCCTTCCTCTGGTGACTGTACGGACGTGGCCGGTGTCGTTATTGACCATTTAAAGCTCGAATCACCGAAAATTGCACAACGAGAATGATTTGCTAGTCCCAAGCGTCATTCTGTGTGTTCTTTGCGCAATATGGGTGGTTCAGGTCAATCACGGAGAGCAACTACGAATTGTACAGTCTACCCAAGCTCAAGCTCAAGCTCCATTTTTTAGAACATTTTATAAGCATTGTAGTATGAAGAGATATTGTTGCATATGTACTTTCCTGGACTACAATGCTGGCGCTTTCATTTGACATACACCTAAAACCAAGTGTCAAAAGTACACCAGCACGAGGCTACTTACAGAACATTAGATTTATGATAAGCGCTGATAACGTTTCTCCTAGTTGTATCACATCCGCAGCTACAGAGAAAATTGAATGAATTATTCATGTGTACAAACAATGCAAATTAAATTATTCCAGAGGACGAGACCAGAAGACGAGCGCTCGTCTCGTTTGTTGGCATATTCCAGAAGCCGAGCTCGACTAAAAACAAACGAGCAGTTTATATGACTCGACCGTTCGGCTGCGCTCGCTGATGAGTCGAGTCGTCGTCTAATTTGTTTTGATGCGTTTGTTCACCTTGTTGATTTAAAGCATCGGTATACCTTTGTTCCACTTTCATCTTCAGAAATTGTTATACGGCCAAACTAGGATTGCATAAGCAATGTATGTTTCCAATTGCAACCATTAAATTTAAATCAGTAATTGGATTTTTTTACAGTTTTTCAAATGGGCATCCAAATATAAAAATTGAACTTCATAACAAGGGATGCCAGTCGATTGTTTCAAATATTTTAACACGGCACGAAAAGTGTCTTTACCATCGCATTGAACAAAGAGGAACAATTCATAACTAAATTTCTGAGCAATTTTTGATAAAACAATGTTTCTCTACTGATTTATATTGCCATATAATGCGTTTCAATCATCGTACATAGATGTTTCGAAGTTTATTGCTATACATGTGAAGAAAAACTATATTACTTTATTGTATAACTATAAAAAAATACATGTATGAGGAAAGAGTCTTTATTGATAAATTTGAGGAAATGTATGGGTTATGTTTGTTGTTTTTCTCAAAATAATAACATGTCTTCACATTTGACATCATTGAGAAAAACCACCACGCGCCAAAAAAATTTTTTTTTTGAAAAAAACAGGAAGTGGGTTATATCTATGGTATAACCGCAAGGGTGACGTAGGACTATCGTTGATTTAGAGATAATTTGTTTGAAGTTGAATCTGAATTCATTCTGAATGAATGAATATTTGGAGAACTTCGAAAACGAGAGCGTTACGTTGGAGGCACAAGGTTTTATGCATCCAATATTGGATACGGAAATATTCTACTGATGGGGAAGAATAATCTTCAGAAGCTAACCTGTTAATTGCGATTGATTGAAAAATCACAAAACCAAATGTATTTGGTCACAGTGTTACATGGATAGAAAACATTAAAATAAACTCTTTCACATGAATGTAATTTTAAATTCCCAGAGGAACTGGCAGATTATTTTCAGTAACGATTAGATATTTCCACATTTTCCTCGATACTGAAAGCCCACCAGTGGTTAATGCTAACTCGATAACCATCTGTTAATAGCACTTAATTGAAACATATTTGGTCACAGTGTTACATGGATAGAAAACATTCAAATAAACTCTTTCACATGAATGTATTTTTAAATTCCTAGAAGAACTGGCAGATTATTTTCCGGATCTTTCGCGATGCTGAATGGCATCCAAACGGAAAGAATTCCGTGCATGTATGTGTGTGTAGCGGCTACTTCGATGGTCACCTTCTCTTCTCCTGAAGGATCGGCTTCTCTGTGCTCCCTCACAGTTTCAAACAAACTGCTTGCGTTTCAGGGCAGATTTCGATCCTTCGCCGTCCAGCACCCTCAGCAACGATGTTGTCTTGTCGATGTCCTCACGAAAAATGAATGCGTCTCACCACCAGAATATCGCTTAAGTATGCTTTTTGTGCGTGATTGAATCTAGAGAAGGCGTGGTTTACGATGGCAATTTGGAAGACAAACTAGAGGGGAATGAACTCTCTGAGCTCGGAACTTTCGGCGACTGAGCAATAATCGATTGCGGGCGCATACAATATTGGATACGGAAATATCCTACTGATGGGGAAGAATAATCTTCAGAAGCTATCCTGTTAATTGCGATTGATTGAAAAATCACAAAACCAAATGTATTTGGTCACAGTGTTACATGGATAGAAAACATTCAAATAAACTCTTTCACATGAATGTATTTTTAAATTGCCAGAGGAACTGGCAGATTATTTTCCGGATCTTTGTCAATGCTGGATGGCATTCAAACGGAAAGAATTCCGCGCGTGTATGTGTGTGTGTGTAGCGGCTGCTTCGAGAACTTCCCGGGGAACCGTTTGTGGCATCACTCTCCTCCTGATGGATCCCCTTCTGGCCTAAGGTGCACAAACAGGCTCTTGGTGACACCGTTCATCCGCGTTTTCGTGAAAAATGAAGAGCTTCACCACAACAGCGACAACATGCTCCAATCGCTGTTCAAATAGAACTGAGTGGATTTCCGAGCGGCGCTTGCTTATATACCGATTGGTGATTTCAATAGCCTGTTTTGAAAGCAAATTTAAGACTATTGAAACTAGTTTTTGGGTCAGAAAGTAACAAGTATAGAACGCGTAGACATTTTATCTTTCGAATGAAATGTTTATCATACCATTTCGTTCAGTTGTTTAGGAGCTATTAACACTCAACATCTCTGTCTCCGGCGTAACACTTTCGTTTTCGAAACTTTGATTTTACACCCCGGTATAGAAATGAAAGACGTAGTCCTACGTCAAAAGGGACAGAAGTCTTCCCTGTCTACCAAATGAAACATTTCAATGAAACTCGTGTACTGGAATAGGATATTTTGCTCGTCTGGGCAATGACTGAATCCGAGACTAGACGAGACGAGACGAATTGTTCGTCTCGTCATATAGAATAGGACCCTGTATTTAGTTTCTGGATCGGTTGTGGATAAGTGGAATGAGTCAACGATAGAAATTAAATTTAAAAAAATTGGATCTCTGGCCACGATGTATCCGTTTTGCTCATCGGTGTTAAATTGTGACAGAATTCTAATTGTTACCAGACAGAGGAAAGCGAATTGCAAAAAAAAAGACCAGCAAATGAAATGTAAAACATCAACCGCAATCGTTTCTAGTTAAGCACATTGGTGAACTAGGAGAAGTTAAACTATGCCACGAACACTTGTACCATGCAGCAGTGCCCTCTTCACCATGGCAAACTTTACCGACGCATACCTACGGTAATAATCGGTTCGAAACGTTCCACCCTTTATTTAATCACCATCTAGTTGGCGCTCCTTTTTCGCTGCAGTTCCGGCCGACATGGTGCTAGACAACCATGACACCAGAGAAAAACGTGCTCTGCTCGCTCCAGTTGTGGCGGATGGCGTGCGAAGACAAGGCGAGACCCCGTCTAATGTGTTTTCTTTCCGGTTCAACGGGTTGTACGGTTTTATGCGATGCGTTAATAGAATAGAATATGCTGACATCCTAGCCCTCTCCTGGGAAGTTGAACAGTCCAAAGAAACGCCCATTCGATGTCTGGTCGATCGAAATACAAACGCTGTGACTCCGCAACAAGGGTGGCGACAATATGCGCTATTTATTTGCCATTGGAAAGGAAAAAGAAACTATGCACACAATAGAAAACAGTACCATCAATGCATGGAATGATATATAGGGAAAATTCAATTGTTGTTTTGTTTTTGGTTTTGGAAAATTGAACATACCATCAACTAGAACCATCCTGGGATCTATCTCCGCAGACGTCATCTGTCAAAAGAACAACAGTGAAGCTGCGGTCACCCCTGCCTAACGAAATCCGTTGTCGCTTTTTTTTGTTGTTGTTGTATTTTCGGTGTTCTCGAGAGGTTTGTGATTTATGGGTTTCAAGGTAACGAGCAGACACTTTCGTGGAAATGGAAAAACAGCATCATAAATTATCGCCATCGGCAATGGCTCCGTGATGTGCTTCCCAGACAAGACTTTGTTTTTTTTTATTTCACCGATCGACTGTCGGCCATTTTTGCTCTTTGGAAGATATCACGTATTCACGTATTCGAAAATCTATGAGGCAAATCGTACTTTTGTCAGATGAATGCAAGATATCCGTGATTTAAATATATATTTGCAGGAGAATCTGCTTTTACAAAGACACCTTCTTTGATTGTGTGTTAGTATGTGGTGCCGACCAATTTTCCATTTCGATTGAGATGAGGAGTTTATATTCAAGAACTCGAACGACATCAGACAAAACAGAGAGCAATAAACACTTGCGGTTGGCTTCGGGGCAGTTTGTGGTATTACTTTCGAACAGAGACATTCCCGAGGCATTCATGCCGGTTGTCTCCCATCATGGCTTTTCGTCTGTGCGCTGGTGGACAAAGGATGGGGGTTAGGGGTAATCTATGGAGAGTTGGTGTTCTTGTTTCCAGCGCTTGGTTCCGTCTGGATAAACAAGTGCCGATGGAACGTGTCAGTCAAGTAGGATACGGGTTAAATTTTCTGGGGGTTGTTGTCTCTGATAGCCATTATTGTTGTTTGTGTTCCTATGCGTTAAAAATGGTCTAGGTTGAACTCTATCGTTCCGTCTAAAGTTGTTGTTGTTATGGTTAGAATTATTACGGTTTCTATTATTATACAAAGGTCGATTCCCTTGATGTGGGTTATTTCGGGAATTTTGCGTCTGATAATGCATTATGTTAGCATTATCGTTGTGCGGCTGTTCGTTTTCATTTATTGTCTCGATCGCTGCAGATAGTGTGCTAAATTGTCCTGCTTTAAGTATCAGTTTGGTTCCGTGATTTCTCACTCCAGATGCCAAAGCTTTAATTCCTGCTTTTGTGGACATCCTTGATGCCGATTCGACTGGAACATCTTCGTCGATGTATGCACGTTCTAGCTGTAGGGTTAATTTTTCGATTTGGTCGGTAAATTTTCCGATTTCGCTATTCTGTTTGATAGCGTTCAATTTTGCAACCACTGACTCGGGTGCGACTTTAATCATACATTTATTTTTTAATTTTTCAATTATTTCGTCAACATTCTGAGGATTATCCCCCACTGCTGACCTCGCTTTGCCCTCCAGGCGAGAAAGAATGACCTGGATAGCAATTGCTTGGTTATCATTGTTAATTAACGATTTGCACGCATTAAGAGCGGCAACCGTACTATTTAATTTCTCCCCTTCACCATTAAAATGAGGAACTAGTACCGGAATTGTTTTAATGATTTCTATCGCCTGCGCCATTTTTGTGACTTTTTCTAGTCTTTTAGCAAATAATACTGCTGTCGCGGCTGCTTTGAAAGAGTACTTCGTTTTTACGTTTCAGCTCTACTAGTTGTTTAATAGCTTGGTGGAGCTCCTTTCCTTGTTCTAAAATTAATTGATTCTCGACTGTATCTTCTATTTTTGACATTTTTGATAGCTTAGTTATAAGCTTGTTTGCCTTATCTATTCCTTTATTTAATATTCTCTTGGAAGATCTATGTTTCTCTTTGGCTTTTAGTTCGTTGTAAATCTTCCTCAACTCATCGAGTGATTGTTTCATTTAGCCTGTCGCTACCGTTGGTATAGTTATACCTCGGGTGAATAAATTCACCGAAAATTTGAATATATATATATTGTACAGGTTTGCGCTATTGAAAACGATCGATGCGTTTGTATAAATCTTGTCATATTAAAAAAAATTGTTTTTTTGAACATGAATATATCGCTAGTTACATTTATCTATATTTGTTACTCACTAAAGATGTTGCTCCTGCCGTGGATCCTGGTGTAGCTGTTGTTGTCGCGTTCCGTCGTGTATAATTTAACAGACATGGATGAGAAAACGCTGAGGTGAACGCAATTTTGAGTTTTTGTTATGTGCTTTTGCGTTCCATCGTGACGAGTTTATTCGTGTTGAACGGTCCCAAGTCTTTTATTCAATTAACACATTGCTCAATGGCTTTTTTTACTTAACGCATTGTTCAATAGCTTATTCCTTTTTTTTCGCTTAGCACATTGTTTATTGCCGCTACTGAGCGGTCTGCCGCAATTTATTTTCACGCGGTGTTCGTGGCTGGTATTGAGCGGGGGGTCACACTTTATTTTCACACTGTGTTCATGGCTGCTATTGAGCGGGCCGCGCTGAGTGCTATTCTCTTCTCGCGTTTTTTATACGCTTTATAAAATGTGATCATCAACTGTATCACTACTATTGCTAAGATTAGCCACAATTTTACACTGTGTGCTTCGTGCTCCAGGCTATGCTGTTCCTTGTTTTGGATTACGGTGACCTGCGGTGAATCGGTGTTTTATTGGAAACATATGGTCTAGTGTGGGAATGAGGATATCGGCACAGCACAAAGAAGTTTAGCTCATTGGCTTCAATTTGATATGTTGTTTATCTGAATCGGTTCAGCAGTTCAAAAGTTATGAATTTTCGAAAAACGTCATTTTTGGATAAAAGGGGGAAATGATTTTTCGGACCACCCTAAAATGGAAATGGTCCCCCTAACGAAAATATAAAAAAATAAGGGTCTAATATTTTGCAACAAAGATCAAAACTACCAATTTTCATAGAAATCTGAGAATCACTATATTGGTTTGGCATGGAATGGCTGTATTGTTAACACGTCAAGTTGTAAGAATACACGCGCCTTCCGTTGTTGTATTTGGTTGAAAATTTCTGGAATTATATATTATAACATAACGCATATTGAGCCCCGCACTGCTCTGGTTGCTTTGAGATCGTTTGCATAATATCAGTGTCGGCTCAAGCTCCCAAAGATATTTATTGTATAAAGAGGAAGTAGCCATAAATTCAACTAGAAAGTAGTCACTTTTTGTGACACATCCGAAATAAAATCATATATTTTATATTTTTATTTATTTTGTAACTGTCATTCCCAGTGATCAACGCTTTCCCAACAAAATGTTCAGTGTCGGTTCCTAGGTGGGCTCAAGGTGTTAAGAAAATACTCATTTATTCTTCAGTATTATTTTTTTCTTCGTCAAAGTCCATCACGGTTTTTGGTTTGGAGATTACCATTATAATAATCATAATATATTTTTAAAATAATGAAAATATCCAAAAAAATCTACGAATTGTTGTTTCTTTTTGTTCGAATAGTTCTGCCAACATAGACGAATAAAAAAACCTACACAAGGAATACTGCAACTGATCGATCAACATTGGCAAAGCTTAGGCTCGTTATTGGTTGTTAGATGCAGATATAAGGTCAATGCATCATTTCAAATTGGCAATGTTCCGTGCCAATTATGACCCTATTATATATTCAAATATACAATCTCGACCTTGATATGATCCTTCAAATATACTTTGGAAGCAAATGTTTTTTTTACGCATACATTTATTGAATCTTCCATGTTGTGGAGATAACAATATTTGGTTATACATTTAGTTCTTAAAAGCGAACGCGACAGACACACAAAAGACTCGAAGACCGAAGGGCTCAGAGAGGAAAAGGTAAAACGAACTGTACTTGTTGAAATCACACTTGGAATGATTTTTATTATTAACAACAGTTGACACTTCACGAAACGCCACAGTTGACAAACGCAAAGTTGTAGTTGATCAAAGTTGATCGAGGGGTACACGCACGTATATTCGGATGTAATTACACTCTTAATTGTTCT
Organism: Toxorhynchites rutilus septentrionalis; assembly: GCF_029784135.1. NCBI lineage: Eukaryota > Metazoa > Arthropoda > Insecta > Diptera > Culicidae > Toxorhynchites > Toxorhynchites rutilus. The sequence goes on along the minus strand of NC_073744.1, from coordinate 75,122,696 downwards.
AACATAATAAAGTATTACGTTTGTTATCAATTCTTACAGTTAAAACTTCACATGTGTACTGGAGCACAACACTAATGTTTGACCACGTTCAAACAAATAACGTTTTTTTCTTCAGACGTGTTACCATAGGTTGACCGAGTCGCCTTGCTAGTGGATTTGGATGATTCTTCAGCTTTTCCGCATATTTCCTCCTCGTTTTATGAAGATCTTCTTCAACCGTTGCCATCACTCGAGCCTTATATACAAATTTGTGTGATTTCAATAGTCTGTTTTGAGAGCAATTTTAAAGCTATTGAAACAAGTTTTTGGATCAATAAGTAACAAGCATATAACGCTTAGACATTTTATCTTTCGAATGAAGTGTTTACCATCTGCATTTCCATACCATTTCGTCCTGTTGTTTAGGAGGTATAAACGCACAAAATCTTGTTGCTCCGGCGTAACACTCTAGTTTTCGAAGCTTTGAACTTAAGACGTAGTCCTTCGTCAAAAATCTACATATACGCAGAGGCAAATGACTTTCGGGTTAGTGCCCTCTATGAATAAAAACGGAACGGTAGTGCGCATCTACATTTCCGCTCACCAAGCGACACGTTAGTGATGTCGGTGTGGTTCATTTGGAATTCGAGTTACGACAATTTTCAATGTGCAGCGAATCCGACAGCGTCCTCTTATCGCTAGCGCATTCGTCACATTGGCATTTGGACCAATGTCGGTTCATTCGGTCAATCAAATTCTAGTTCAAGTTGTTCAATGTTCAATTAAGTGCAAATCTTAAACAGCAGAATTCTCGTCTCCATTACACTAGTTACAGACACGTCGTGCCACAGATACAGACATTTCGCAAAAACCATGAGCAGCCAGTGTCATCTCTTTATCAAAACGGCGCCTGATTTATTGCTTAGCGAAGCACTCCATTCGAAGTCATCTCTAATGGCAGCGAGATGCTGCAGAACTGATGGCTGTGTTTTTATTTACCCAATTGACGACGATAGGCGGTGATATGGAACACAACATGATGAAAAAAAGTGGAGAAAAAAAGTTCCACCAGCAAAGCTGGCAGCCATAACCAAAAAACAGCAATATCGCCCGACGCCCGAAGACAGCATGATGAAAAACATCGACCAGACTCCTAGGCGCCACAATTTGCTTGGTAATATTTATCATTTTTCTTTGGTATATATTTTTTTCGGCTCCGTTTCCCATCGTGCGTTCTCATCCGATAGTCGAGCTGAGTCGGGGTGGAGACTATGCCGGTAAGACTGTTTTCCGTCACGGCCAGTCGATGACCCCTCCTCCGGGGCCAGCAGAGAGAGAGGAGATGATAGATTTTGTCTTTTGTACCATGGTGTTAGAACATGGTTCGTGTTAGTTGGTTGGTGGGTGTGTAAACGAACAGATTGAAAGGATGGAATATTATATTTAATGAAACCACTGAGGCTCCACGATGGTGATTATGGGCCAATTTTTGCTCCAGCTCCAGAAGTGTTGATTAATAGAATGATTTCAATAATAAATTAGTGGATGAGGGAAACTTTTGAGAAATACCATTGTTCAGGCGGAACGCACCATTTATTACATTGTTTTTTTTTGTTTCATTTGAAAAGGCACCAACGTTTCTTTAATTATTGATGTAATTTTCGTTGCCATAAATTTCTTTCACATTGTAGACATGAAAACTGACATTCCACCGACAAATCCGATGTAAGTACATTCCAATAATTTGCACTAATGAATATTCACACATTGGAGCATCGAACACACATGACATTTGGTTTGCATAGTGATGCTATTGTCCGCCATTTCAGCCGATCAAATATACCTATGGCAATGGCTGAATCGAAACCCCATCCACAGTACCATTCTAAACATAGCTGTTGCTGCGTAGTCGCAATAGCAAAATGTTCAATGAGTTCTATTGTTGGAATACTGCCCTTATCGGGGACAATGATTTAATGAATGTGGTGTCCATTATCGCATGAATTCGTCACGAATTCAATGGGCCTGCCCAAATGACTGAAATGACCACAGGCTGAGCGGAACGAAGCATTTACTTATCTATTTTATTTCGAGGTAGAGTCGAAACCTACGGAAGGTGGTTCTAGAGGCATTTGGAGCGCTCAATTCTTCACTGACAAGTTGAGCGCACGGATACGAGCATGAATTTTTCAGGCTTAGGCGTCATTTTGGGAAGTCTTAGGGCTTACATTTTATAGGCGGAAGCGTCCTGGGAGAATTTGAGTTCATGGGTTAGCATTAACACAAATTGACGTTAATTTTTCCTTCACCCAAAACTACGACTGAAAACTATTGATTTGTAGATCATTAGACGCCGTTAATTTATACAAATTATCCTTGTGCAGAATTTACTGCAGTTTCATAAAACTGTCTTTCTATTTGCGATGCGATGGTTCTTTATTGAATTATTCATCATCAAAGACGAAGGGGTAATTTTCCATTCAAACTGAAATATCTCTGTGTGGGAAGGTCCTACAGGAACGTTCTTGGAACCAAATAAAAGCTGATTGATAAGGTTAATTGGATTTGCTGTTGAGTTAGTTGGCAAAAAATTGGGTTTGCCCAGAATATTGTTTAAAAAACAAAGAGAAATCGATTTCAAATTTCTTCCCGTTGTTGTTGCCCACTACACCAACACTTATCAAGAAAAAATATGTACGAAAAACATTCTAATACCTGAAGGTTGTAGATTCAAAATGATACGCCTCCCATCGATATGCGTTAATTTTTCACGAATATACAGCATGTCAAAAATCACTTAAAATATCCGACTTCGCGCTCTGTTCCTTTAATTTTTTTGTCGAGTGTAGATAGAAGATATAGGAATGCGTTATTCCGTCTGAAAATCCTTTTCCACTTTGGAACCAAAACCAATTTCGTTAGCGCCAACATCAAATGGACTAACAACGCTTAGCTAATTGTAGAACATGTGAGAATTCAATATTCCGAATTTTCCGATTTTTCTCTCCGCTTGATCTACGGGACGAATACAACAAAATACAGGAGGCTAAAATCGGACCATCCCTTCTTCGGAGTTTCCGCTTACCAACAGATTTTGCCTTACATTTTTATTTATATAGATAGATAGATAGACATAAGATATGGAAATGCGTTATTGTTGGCATTTCTAACAAAACTCATCATTATAATATCAGATTATTTTCAGACATAATTCTCGTTCAAGATTTTTCAACCACTTGCAAATAACATGTTTCTCTGCTACATGGAATAAATGTTTTATACAGAAAATATGATAGAATAAAGACAGCCCTAAATAAAATTCCTTCCTCGAGTTCTGCTCTTATCAACACATCCGGCAATCCTTTTTTGGTATAGATAGAAGAAGATATAGGAGTGCGTTACATCACATTAAATTCCATTTCCAGTTTCGAACAAAGATCAATTTCGCTAGGGCAAACATCAAATGGACTAACAGTACTTGTCACTATGTAATTGTAGAACATATGGGAATTAAATTTTCCGATTTTTCCCTTTTTCCTTCAAAGTTTTCCGAAAATTTTCAATTATCATGTTTGGTTGGAATATTTTTCGTTGAAATATGTGTAATATTTTTGTGGGACCCCCCCTCCATTCCAGAGGAGGTAGGGGTGTCACCCCATTATAGAAACATTTCTCATACCCAAAAACCTCGAGTTATGCAGAAGTTTGTGTTTCGTTTGTCTGGCAGCCCTCCTTAGAGAAGGGGGGAGGAGTGTATTCACCGTAGAAACGTTTCGTGCTCCGTAAAACCTTCACATGTCAAATTTGGCTCCATTTGTTTGATTAGTTTTCGAGTTATACAGAAATTTGTGTTTCATTTGTATGACAGCCCACCCTTAGAGAGCAGAAGGAGTGTCTAACCACTATAGAAATACTTATTACATCCTAAAACCTCCACATGCCAAATTTGGTTTCGTTTACTTGATTAATTCTTGAGTAATTTAGAAATTTGTGTTTCATTTATATGGCAGCCTCCCCCATAGAGAGGGGGGTGGAGAGTCTAATTATCATAGAAATATTGATTGCACCCTAAAACCTCCGTTTTCCTAATTTGGTTTCATTTGCTTGATTAATTCTCGAGTAATGCAGAAATTTGTGTTTAATTTGTATGGCAGCCTCCCCTTAGAGAGGGGAGAGGGGTCTCAAACTATCACGAAAACCTTCCACGGCCCCAAAAACCCCTACATACCAATTTTCATGTTGATCGGTTCAGTAGCTTCCGAGTCTATAAGAATCAGACAGACAGACAGACGGACAGAAATCCATTTATATATATAGATAGAAGAAGATATAGATATAAGATATGGAAATGCGTTATTTCGCCTGAAAATCCATTTCCACTTACGGACAAATATCGCAAATATCGAATGGATTAACAACTCTTATTATGATGTAATTTTCGAACATGTGGGAATTCAATTTTCCGATATTCCTTCAGGATTTTCCGAAAATTTTACGATTTTTCTCTCCACTATATTGATCTACGGGAAGAGACGAATACATCAAAATACAGGAGGCTAAAATCGGACCATCCCTTCTTCGGGTTTTCCGCTTACCAACATATTTTGCCTTACATTTTTATTTATATAGATGACGAATTAATTCAAAGATACTGGAGGGTTGTTGGTTTGCGACGGGTTTCCATATGAAGTCTTTAGATACGGAAAGAAGTGCGCCGGAAAGGATCATTCTGGTTTGTATACAAACATTTAAAGTGAATCCATGCAGAAGTTTTACGAGTTCTGGAATCTTGAAAACATAAACTTATCCACTTGATATCAGTAAATATTTATATATCCCGGTTGTCATAGAAAGAAACATAGAACAAAGCTTGTACTTTTCACATTTTTTCAACATAGTCATTCATCGAGAATTGATTCAGATGCAATTTCAAACAAATGATAGCGAAGCCATCGACAGTCCTACGCCAACCTGGCGGTTGTATCACAGATAATCTACCTTTAGTTCTTGAAAACCGAAATCGGGGGTTTCGAAATAAAATTCGATGCCAAATATCTTCAAATTGCATGAAACGTTGAGATCTACTGTCATTTTGACAAAAAATTATCGTCAAAAATCGACACTTTGGGACTTTGGAATAAAAGGCAAAACGTGTGGTTTAGGGTACCAATGAAAATGGTCATCTTGATTTTTCATAAGGGATTTTTTTTCGAAATAACAGTAAATCTCGACGTTTCGTGCGATTCCTAGACATTTTATTATTATTATTATTTATTCACTCTCATAGTGTAAGACTGCAGTCTTTTTAGTGCTATAAAGTTATGAAGTATGGAATGAAGTGCGTTGGTAATTTGTAAAATAATACCAATCCTTCTAATACTACAAACTAACTGTTTCTTGACCGATTGAAATAATCTATACATTGCCTCCTGAACACGAATGATGACTCTTGATTTTGGAGATTACAGGGAAGTGAATTCCATAGAACAACACCTCTCACAAAGAACATTCTGCCATAGAGCGACAAATTCTGGGCGGGTATCACGAACCGCCGAATTCTCTGTCTTGAACTCGGATTGCAGCACAGCCAATTAAAAAATCACGGGATATAAAATGTGGCAATATGAAGCTTTTAAATAATTTGAGTTTAGTCGAATAATGCAAAACATGTTTTTTTTGAGGCCAATGTTCGAAGACAAAAATAAACTCTACCACATTGACTCAGTATGTGCTTATCCCAATTGAAACGCTCTGTATAATAAAACCTAAACTTGATGCGGAGTCTACAAAGCTAATTGTTTTGTTGCCGATGTTTATGTTTGGAAGTTCTTCATTCATATTACGTCGAATAAACAAAGCTTGCGTTTTTTTACCATTGAGTTTCAATGAATTTTGAGATGACCACTTTCTTATTACTTCAAGGTCTTCATTGATTATGCCACTAGTTCCATTCATATTTTTATTATTACAATCGAATATAACTGTACGTCGTCTGTAAATTAATGTATGGAAAAGTTCCTGATCACACTTGGCAAATCATTGATGTAGACACCGAATAGAATTGGACCCAGAACAGAGTCCTGAGGAACACCAGAATAAACTGGCAAAAAACTGGATAGTATCTGATTACAAGAAACTGCTTGTTGATGGTTGACCAAATCTGAATGGACCAAAGAAACTGCGCTTCTGTTGAAATTGAAAGTATTTTCCAGTTTGTGGCACAGTAAGAGATGCGAAATAGTGTCGAACGTCTTCGAAAAATCTAAGAGAATTAACACAACCCTTTTGTCTTAATCTAAAATAACACCAATGTCATCACAGATTTTTAACATTTCAGTTTCAGTACTGTGGCCGGAACGATAGCCAGACTGAAAGGGCGATAATAGATTATTATTGTGAACATAGGAATATATCTGGATCTTCAGCAACCTTTCGAAAACTTTGGACAATGCGTTCAAAATGCTAATACGGCGCGAATTGTTCAATGAAGCTAAATTTGACTTTTTTCGGAATAGAATTAAGGTAGAATATTTTTAATATTGCAAACTGATGGGGATATCGTCGAGACCTACAACATTCGTTGTAACTTTGTGCACAGAAATTTTTTTCTCAAACGATTCATTAATTTCATTTGGATTGAAATTGCATTCAATATTTGAAGAAGATTTTCCAAGTCTCAACCACCGGATTTTCCAACAAAAGTCTTTGGGCGTCATGTCACCACTTAGTTGAGTGTTGTAGTAATCATGCTTGGCTTGAGCAATTAATCGATTAGCTGTTTTCCTTAAAACTTTGAATCTGTTAAAATCACGGTTGTTCCTAGTTGATTCCCATTTTCTATACATACGGTCTCGATCGATCAGTGCTATCTAAATTTGAGTATTGAACCATTGATTTTTCATTTTGTGATTTGTCTTTGCTTTACGCAAAGGTACACAATCGTCACGAATGCATTTCAAGCTATTATTGAACATTTCTACAAAATCATTTGGATGACTAATAGAATAAAAATGGTTCCAATCAAAATCATTAAATTTACTGAGAGCTGCATTTAGATCGATCATATTGTAATCTCTATAGAAAAATTCCTTATTTGTCAATTGTACGTCATAATTCACTGATGCGTATATCATGTCACGATGAGAAATGTCGGGAACACGGATTTCACCAAATCTTAGCACATTTTTAATATTATCAGTGATTAAAAGATCTAGCTGGGAAGACCCCGTTGAATGAAAAAAAAGTTGGTTCTTGTCCATCATTGAACAAACATAGTGATGTAAGCGTAGCATGAAAACGTTCAGTTTATGAGGTTCGATTCATGAAATTGGTGTTTTTTTTTTTAATTCGTTTATTTTTACAGGCTCAGTTACTTATGTTTAAAGGAGCCGAATTCTTAAATATAATTTTAAAACTATATATATATATAAACAATTTTCTTACTCGCGGTGTACTCGAGTTTAGGAGGGTGACATATTTTTAGGAGAAGGATGGGATATAAGGAAATTGTAACAATGTTGATGAACACTCAATTTATAAATCTATTCGTATATCTATAGTGTATTTACATTTCAACTTATTCTACTATTTATAGCAAGGGGACGAATTACCCGCAAAGGAAGGAAAGGAGGGTATAAGGATGTAGGGGCAATCACACACGAAGATCTATAGCTTTAAGGAAAACATATATATGGGACATGTAATCAAGGTCTAACCGAGCCAACACATCTCTCACCGGCACATTGGGCTGTCTTCCTCGGGCCCGAAGGGAGTTTTTTAAATTCGATCTGGCGACCAGATACACCTCGCACGACCAAACAATGTGCTCGATGTCGTGATAACCTTGGCCACAAACGCAGAGATTGCTGCTGGCAAGATTGAAACGGAAGAGTAGTGCATCTAACGAACAGTGATTGGACATGAGTCGGGAGAAGGTGCGAATAAAGTCCCGACTCAAGTCCAGACTTTTGAACCACGGTTTGAGGCTAACCTTAGGGATAATCGAGTGAAACCACCGGCCCAATTCATCTTCATTCCACTTGCGTTGCCAGTTAGCGATGGTATTTTTGCGGACTAAAGAATAAAATTCATTGAAGGCGATTTGACGCTGATAAATATCGCCTTCAATTGCACCTACCTTTGCTAATGAGTCAGCCCTCTCATTACCCGGAATGGAGCAATGTGAAGGGACCCAGATAAAGGTAATGACATAACAGCGTCTGGATAAAGCACTCAAAATTTCTCGTATTCTCTCAAGGAAGTACGGCGAGTGCTTTTCCGGCCTCACTGAACGGATAGCTTCGACAGAGCTAAGACTATCCGTTACAATGTAATAGTGTTCAACAGGTCGTGAGGCGACGCTGTCCAGCGCCCAATGAATTGCTGCCAATTCAGCAATATACACTGAGCAAGGATTCTGAAGACTGTGTGAGGTGCTAAAAAATTCGTTGAACACTCCAAATCCTGTGGACTCGTTTATAGTGGACCCATCAGTAAAGTACATATTATCACAATTGATACCCCCATACTTTTCATCGAAGATCGTTGGAGCGATCCTCGATCGTTGGTAATCTGAATATCCATGGATATCTTGCTTCATGGACAGATCAAAATGCACAGAGGAATTGATGTAGTCAGGGAAACAAACACGGTTGGGAATATACGAAGAAGGATCAACCTGCATGGAGATGAATTCATGATATGAACTCATGAATCCGGAGTGAAAATTTAGCTCGATCAGCTGCTCAAAATTTCCGATCACCAATGGGTTCATGACCTTACACCGGATGAAGAACCGAAGAGATAATAAATTGAAGCGATCTTTTAGTGGGAGTAGGCCTGCCAAAACCTCGAGACTCATGGTATGCGTTGAGGGCATACATCCCAACGCAATACGGAGACAAAGATACTGAATTCGCTCGAGTTTAATGAGGTGTGTTTTGGCAGCTGATTGAAAACAGAAACTGCCATACTCCATCACTGAGAGAATAGTTGTTCGATACAACATTATAAGATCTTCTGGGTGGGCTCCCCACCAGGTGCCGGTAATTGTACGGAGAAAGTTTATTCTTTGTTGGCATTTTTTACTCAGATACCTAATATGGGCCCCCCAAGTACATTTGGAGTCGAACCAGACCCCAAGATACTTGAATGACATAGCATGAGTGATCGGTTTACCCAAAAGTTGAAGCTTTGGTTTTGCTGGTCTATGCTTCCTAGAAAAAACCATCATCTCTGTTTTCTCCGTGGAGAATTCGATCCCTAGACCAATGGCCCAGGCTGAAAAATTGTTCAAAGTATCTTGTAAGGGTCCTTGCAGGTCGGATTCGTTTGATCCTACGACAGACACCACTCCATCATCTGCAAGTTGTCTTAGGCTGCAATTTTGTGTAAGGCAATTGTCGATGTCGCTTACATAGAAGTTGTACAAAAGGGGGCTTAAACATGAGCCCTGGGGGAGGCCCATGTAAGAGACCCGACTTACTGCCGAATCTCCGTGAGAAAAGTTCAAATGTTTCAAAGCAAGTTATATAACATATTATTCAATAGAGGCGGCAGACCCCGAGAGTGTAATTTGTCCGACAAAACCTCTATTGAAACAGAATCGAAGGCCCCCTTTATGTCTAAGAATACTGAAGCCATATGTTTTTTTTCGGCGTAAGCCATTTGAATTTCTGAAGAAAGCAACGCAAAACAATCATTCGTCCCCTTGCCCCTGCGGAACCCATATTGTGTATCTGAGAGTAGGCCATTCGTTTCAACCCAACGATCAAGGCGAAACAAGATCATTTTCTCCAACAATTTCCGTATACAAGACAGCATTGCTATTGGGCGGTACGAATTGAAGTCGGACGCGGGTTTACCGGGTTTTTGAATAGCTATAACTCGTACTTGTCTCCAATCATCTGGAACAATATTATTCTCCAGAAACCGATTGAATAAATTCAACAAGCGATGTTTCGCCACATCAGGGAGGTTTTTCAACAAGTTGAACTTAATTCTATCCGATCCCGGAGCAGAATTGTTACATGAAAGGAGAGCAAGAGAGAATTCTACCATCGAAAACTCGGAATCAAGATCGCACCTATCTTGTGGTATATCTCGAACAATTTTTTGCACAGGAGCGGAATCAGGACAAACCTTCCGTGCAAAATTAAAAATCCATCGATGCGAATATTCTTCGCTTTCATTCGAGCGATTTCTCATGTTTCGAGCCACTTTCCATAATTTTTTCATTGACGTTTCTCGTGACAAACCTCCCACGAAATTTCGCCAATAAGCACGTTTTTTTCCCTTTGATTAAGTTTTTAAATTGATCTTCAAGGGCTAAATACGTTTGAAAATTTTCAGGGGTTCCACGTTTCCGAAAAGCTTTAAATGCATTCGATTTTTCTACATAAAGCTTGGAACATTGGCTATCCCACCATAGATTGGGACGCCTTCGGGAAATGGTGGAACCTGGGATGGGTTTCGTTTGAGCGCGAACCGCGCTGTCATAGATCAAACGAGAAAGGAAGTTATACTCCTCCAATGGAGGCAAACCATCTCTGGAATTGATGGCTAGAGCAATCGCGTCCGAATATTTTTTCCAGTCAATGTGTCTTGTGAGGTCATATGCCATGTTTATAGATTCAGAAGAATTCGACCCAATGGTGATGGAAATTTTGATTGGCAAGTGATCACTACCGTTGGGGTCCTGGATTACATTCCACATGCAATCTGACGATAGTGAATTCGAGCAAAGCGAGAGGTCAAGAGCACTTGGGTTAGCAGGAGGTTTAGGTACACGTGTTGTTTCCCCAGTGTTCAAAACGGTCATATTGAAGCTGTTACAAAGGTCATATATCAACAATGAACGATTGTCGTCGTACTGTTCCCCCCAGGCAGTTCCGTGAGAGTTGAAGTCTCCCAAGATCAATCGTGGCTCAGGAAGGAGTGAGCACATGTCATCAAGTTGTTTGCGGCTAACCGCAGCTCTCGGAGGCCAATACAAGCTGACAATACAGAGGTCTTTGCCTCTGATGTTTGCATGACAAGCAACAGCTTCGATCCCTCCAATAGGTGGAAGGTCAATTCTAAAAAATGAGTGGCTCTTATTGATCCCCAAAAGCACCCCTCCGTATCTTTCATCACGGTCCAAGCGTATAATATTAAAATCGTGGAAAGAGATATCATCTCGCGAAGAAAGCCAAGTTTCGGACAGAGCAAAAACATCACAATTGTAGTTATGAATTAAAATTTTGAATGTATCCAATTTAGGGATAAGACTACGACAATTCCACTGTAAAACAGTGATATCTCCGACCTCTCTATTTGAATTAGACATCAAGAGAGATAATCATTGCAAGGAGGGGCCATGTTTGCATCAATTGTTGCAAAATTGTCTTTAATACTGGAAGCATTGAGATGACAAGGGTTCTGATGGAGTCGGAAACATTAAAACACTTGAAGATTTGGTCCAAAAGGTCAGACAACTTTATAAATCCCGATTGGGAAGTTGAACTGGACGGAAAAATAGGGACAGTTGGGGTTTTTGATGTCCCCTCGAGTGCTGGGCCATTCGAAGGTGAATTATTCCCACGGAAGCCAGGAGGAACCTGATTTTGCTTGTCCGCTGCACTCGATTTTTTAGGCATGCTAACAGGGGGTATCACCGGAGGGGCTTGTCCTTGAACTTTGGGAGTGGTCACATTTTTGCGCCGGGGATTCCCTTGGAAAATGAACGGTGTGCCCCCGTTAGCTGTGTCCGCTTCTATTTCGTCAACGGGCAACGTGGCGAAGACATTTTGTGTGTTGATTGGTTGTTGTTGTTGGGCCAGTGGAGAAGCGCCCTTTAAAATATCCGCAAAAGTGCGTTTCGAGCGTTCCTTCAAAGAGCGCTTCTGTTTCTCCCAGCGACTCTTGTAATTTTCACAAACTGAGAGCTCGTGTGGGGATCCCCCGCAATATGGACATTTATGCTCAGTTGCACTGCAGGATTTCCCCTCATGTTGCTCTCCGCAAGTGGCACAGCGCTCCTTGTTGGCACAATAATCCGAAGTGTGACCAACTGACTTGCATTTGTTGCAAGTCATGGGCTTTGGCACGAAGAGTCGCACAGGTAGTCTCAATTTGTCCACCATAACGTAGTCAGGGAGGGCGGCACCAGCAAAGGTGACTCGAAACGAGTCGGACGGCGTAAATTTAGTTTGGTCCCCATCATGGGAAAGTTTCCCGAGTTGGCGACAGTCCAAGATTTTCACTTCCATTGAGGGGAGCTTCTTGAACTTGCCTTTTCCTTCTGCTTTTATTTGTTCGCTCGTCAGACCCGTTTCAGTTATCACCCCCTCAATTTCTACGTTATGGGAGGGTATAAATGTTCGATATTCGAGAGTGAAATGTTGATCAGCAACAATCTCGTTTGCGTGTTTCCGTTCATTCACGACAACTCGCAATTTGTTCGGTCTAACCCTGCGAATTTCAGATACAGAAGTGTATCTGGCCAGATCTTTCATGATCTGAATCACGTTAAGGTTTTTTCCTTTCAGTTTTGGCCGGAGGAAAACAACCCAAGGGCCAGTTCCAGGTGCATCTTCTGGATAAACTCTGACACGTGGAGCGGAGACAACAGAGGGGGAAGACGAGGACGAGGACGAGGACGAGGACAAGGATGAGGATGAGGACGAGGACGAGGATTGGGTTGGATCGGAAGCATCAGAAAGGGGAAGCGAAATCGATGATGGGAGAGGGGGAGTGGAAGTAACAGTGGGTTGAGAAGGGAGGCTTGCAATTTTCTTAGATGGGGGCTTGGTAGGATGAGCGGATTCGTCCCCAGAAGAATTATCTTCCTTATGAGGGACTCGTTTATGTTTTTTCCCTGATCTTGTATGAGATTCATTATCGGAGATCTCCATCTCTGGAGATCCTCCACTATTCTCCATTTTACAAAAAATTCTGTCTTATTTCTAAATTATTTTTGATTTTAACAATAATCTTAAAAAAAGATAGCAAAAAAAAAATTATGATAATAATATCAAACAATGAACAAATGATTTGAATAATAATATTAATAATAAATATGTGTACCTTAATATATAAGTTGTTCCAATAATGCGCTCTACTGCCCTAATCAGGGAGAGACAGAGGCTACGCGCTACGGAGACAACACAATAGCGCAAGAATAGCTTACGCAGCCACGTGATGATGAATCCCGTTTGCGACAGTCACGCGATGGCGATCCCGTTATGCCGAATCAGTTCAACAGCCGCAATCCGGCTCGCTGCAAGAGCGCTGCTTCCTTTGTTCCTTCGTTCCACTTCACAAAAGGTCAGGTCGAAAGCGGACAGCAATGACCTTCACTCGTACACGATTCACTCGTACCAATAGCACAATAGCAAAAGTGGCAACGCACAATACCGACACTGAACTTTACTCGTCAAGAGTTGGATAGCGAATGATGAAATTGGTGTTAAAATCGCCGATTAATATTATGTTATTATGTGTAGTTTTAGAAGAAGTAAGCTTTTCGTGAATAAGTTCTGAACAGTCGAGATCAGGATGGTTGTTGGGTTGAGGGTAGATAATTCAATGAAAAAGAAATCTGTATGTTTTCCATGTATTTCGACGCAAGAAGATTCCAAAAGCTTATATTTGAAACATTTTTTCACATATATCATCAGTCCACCACCTGTTTTTCCAATTCTATCGCTTCTTATAAAGGGTGTGTCACATCAAATTGCATCACGGAAAAAACGCTGTAGAAATTCGCCCAGTAGACCGATCCTTTTGAAAATTTTAGACAGTAAAATAAAAACTATTAAACACCTTTTGGCATTTTCTTTTTATTCATACTTCGAGCCCAAGCCCGTATGCTCGCACCTTCCTCTTTACCCCGTCCATAAGGTTCTGTACAACGTCAGGTTGTAGTTTTTTTTGAACAGAAATCCATTTTCTCTTGAAGTCCGCCTCCGATTTGACAACTTTTGGGTTCTTCCGGAGGGCCTGCTTCATAATCGCTCAATATATCTCTATTGGGTGAAGCTCCGGCGCGTTGGGCGGGTTAATTTCATTTGGCACGAAGGTGACCCCGTTGGCTTCGTACCACTCCAACACGTCCTTTGAATAGTGACACGAAGCGAGATCCAGCAAGAAGATGGTCGGGCCCTCGTGCTGCTTCAATAGTGGTAGTAAGCGCTTCTGTAGGCACTCCTTAAGGTAAACCTGCCCGTTTACCGTGCCGGTCATCACGAAGGGGGCGCTCCGCTTTCCGCAAGAGCAGCTCGCTTGCCACATCATGTACTTTTTGGCAAACTTGGATAGTTTCTGCTTGCGAATCTCGTCCGGAACGCTGAATTTGTCCTCTGCGGAGAAGAACAACAGGCCCGGCAGCTGACGAAGGTCAGCTTTGACTTAGGTTTCGTCGTCCATTACCAGGCAATGCGGCTTCGTCAGCATTTCGGTGTACAGTTTCCGGGCTCGCGTCTTCCCCACCATGTTTTGCCTTTCGTCGCGGTTAAGAGCTTTCTGAACCTTGTATGTACGCAGGCCCTCTCGCTGCTTGGTCCGCTGGACGAATGAACTTGACAAATTCAGCTTATTGGCGACATCCCGGACCGAACTTCTCGGATCACGTCTAAACTGCTTAACTACGCGCTTGTGATCTTTTTCACTGACGGAGCATCCATTTTTGCCGTTTTTCACCTTCCGGTCGATGGTTAGGTTCTCGAAGTATCGTTTTAGTACTCTGCTGACCGTGGATTGGACGATCTTACCGATATCCCGATGTGACAACTCCGGATTCTCGAAATGAGTGCGCAGAATTAATTCACGACGCTCTTTTTCGTTCGACGACATTTTTTCCAAATTTACGAAAAATTGACAGTGAAGCATGGCCAACGTGATCTATACACTGAAAGCTGAAAGCGAGGAATTATATCTTCAGCGGAAGCTGAAGATATAATTCCTAAAAATTAAATTTCTACAGCGTTTTTTCCGTGATGCAATTTAATGTGACACACCCTTTAGTGTTATATCCATCAATTGTTATTGTATCATTACTTCTCGATTCATTCAGCCAACTCTAACACACACAACCAATATCTACACTAGACACACTCAATATTTGACTAAACTCCTCAAATTTTACCATTTGTCTGGCACACTTACTTTGCACATTTGGCATCCAAATTTTTTTTAGGAAACTCCGATATTATTTACTCTCAACTATGCCGTCTTCACAGTGTAAATCCAAAAATAGTTGAAAATTTCCAAAACCAGTGAGGCACCACGAAGGCACAGTCAGAAGTGCAATGAAGTACTTCAGGATTATTTACTTCTGTTTTTGCATAAAAAACAATGTGATAATTGGGTAATTTGGCATCAACTCATAAAATCTGGAAAGTCATGGGATGGTTTAATTAATAGGGGCTTCAGATTCTAGACTGGTCAGCTTGTTTACCAGATCAAAACCATATCAAGAACTTATGAGGAGTGATCGTGCGAGTAGTAGATGCAGCTTACAAGCAGTATGAGTCATTTTAAGGGGTAAAACGAGCAGTATCCTCTGCGTAGAACGATATACACTTTACAACATGGCGCAGCTTGGTCAAAACCACATCAAATGAGTTATTTTAACTGATTGAGAGCTAAAGATGACATATGAATTAGAAAATTATTGTAATTCATGTGAAATTGACGTTAATTTTGTGAGTGAGAGTTTTTTCATCTGGTTCTATAGTTATGAAACACTGGAATTTTTTTTTTATTTTTCGCGCCTGGACACAACAATAAAGTTCAAATGGCCAGTCTTATAAATGAAGATAGTTATTGTATTCTACACTATATACTTCAATTCAACCGACTGCTTACATATCTCTGGAAACTCAGAAAAATGGAGTGGTTCTATAGTTGCGAAACGCAGTGCTCAGGACAGATCTTAACAAACTTAATCCAAACGCCTTCTCCACTTGTCTTGTGAAAGACAGTTCATTCTCGCTCGACGCTCGTCAGCAAACAGTGTTCGCTCAACAAACATCAAATGAGGTTCTTGAAAGATAAGCGCAGATGAGCACACAAATCGTTAGAAAAAATATGGAAGAATGAGAATGCTTCCATTTTTCACTAATTGAAACCGTTTAGGGATTAAGGAATTGTAATGTACAACATGTTAAACAAGTCTTAGAGAATTTACGATTCTATTGGTATGTAAACCTTCAGAACTCGTTCGTAGTGAAAATAGTTGTTGACGTTAACTTTGTTTCATGGAAACGTGACCTGTTTTCTGATTTGGCACAATCCCTGAAAGACGTAGTCTTACATCAAAAAAGGATAGTGATAGCAATAGATCATAATATTGGCCAGCTACACTTTGCTATTATCAGAGTAGCGCATTTCCAGCGTGTGCAACGTTTTACTCATACGAGGGTCGGTCAAAAAATAAGTTTCAGTGCCTCAGAAATCGCGGAAAATGAAGTTAGGACGAAAAACAAGGTTATTTTCGTAATCTACGTTTTATTTTCTAATTTTTTATATAATCGCCGTAACGTCGAGGCATTTTCATAGCGTGGCACGAGTTTTTCTATTCCGAGCGCGAAGTGCGTAGCGTCCAACTTTTTTTAGTACGAAGTAACTGCGTCACGAATTTCTTCAGTGTTATCGAATCGTTGATCGCCGAACGCCTGTTTCTTCACCGTACTATTGTGATGTTTTGAACCGATTAAGAACCGCGTTAAGGCACAAAAGTCCAGGTTTATTGACAAATCATCCACGATAATGCACGGCCCCATTCTGCTCGCGTAACTCAAGAGCAATTGAAAAAATTCAAATGGACTGTGTTCGAGCATCCTCCTTACTCCCCAGACCTCGCCCCTAGCGACTATCACTTATTCCCGGTGATGAAACAGGCGTTCGGCGGTCAACGATTCGATAACACTGAAGAAATTCGTGACGCAGTTACATCGTAGGGGAAGTGGGGGTATAGTGGTCACCCTAAGGAATATGACTATTTCCAGCGTCTACATATCGCTACAATTCCCGTTTTTCTAAGAATATTATAGTTCAACTCATTGTTGTTCAAGATTGCTTACGGCTTTTACTATAAAAATTATACTATAAATAGTACATTTTTACATACATACATTTAGTACATTTTTCATCATTACAAAAAAGGTTAAAAATTGAACTTTTTTTTTGCTTGGAGGTAGAGTGGTCACCTAGTGGGGGCCAAGTGGTCACCCACACATATCAAGCTAAATGGGATAGATTTATGCGTTATTTTCGTCCAAATTTGTTCAAATCATATTCGATATAGTAGGTACATGTATGAAATAAGCTTGGTTTAGTTGGAATGGCATATTTTTCCAGGGTCAAATCAACAAAAGGAACCTCTTCAAGAGCAGAATGTGATGAGGTATATCAGCTTTAGTAAACAGAACATTGTAAGTCGTTATGCACCTATGACCACTTTACCCCCAAACGTCAAAGTAATTTCTATGCTAATTAACCGCTGAGATTGAATAAAATATCTGTTCACCTCTCCTAGAATATGTGAACAGTCGTCCAAACTGATGATTTGTCCAACATTTCAGATTGAATAAACTAAATTTCATGAGAAATTCCTTAGATACCATGCGCACAGAACTACGGCAGAGTGGCTATCGAGGGAGCAATTTCTGCTTTTAATTGATATTTTGACGTACGACAGCTCTACTGAAGTACAGGGTGACTCAAAAGTCATTAAATTCTTCAAACATAAGGTGACTATCAATACGGCATCTATAGTCGATAGTTATACTATCAAACAAGCAGGTGACCACGAAAATCACCTAGTTTTTTGTCCTAACTTTATTTTTCCGCGATTTCTGAGGCGCTGAAACTTATTTTTTGAACGACCTTCGTATTTCGCATATTTTCCAGGTGGAAATTCTCATATCTAATTTCTAATCATATTCGTATTATTCGGATTTATCTTAATACGAACATCATATAACAAGAATACGTTTTTGCAAACTATACAATATGTCCGAATGTACTGAGCAGAAACAAATCCCCTGTATGTCAATGTGAATTCTGTGCATCTGCCCACGCATATCTCGCAACCAAACGAGCTGATATGACCAATATTTGTAACTTTTGCCGCAATCTTCGTATAACGTAATACACGATGCAACAACAGTGAACCTTACAGATACAAGATGACCATGTCAACGGATTAATAACAAAGTCTATGTTGGGGAATAACTACTGCCATGTCGTCTCCAAAACTATAATCGAATTTGCATCAAATACCTTTACGGTGTGTTCATACCTTCAGAAGCCACCACCCACGTCGCCCCGCCGAGCACACAGAATCGGAAGCCCACCTACCGGATTGACCTGCACTGTGCTCTGTTAAGGCCCATTGATAGTCTCGGTAATAACATTATGCGCGAAGTTAATGCAGGATAATTAATGGGCAAGCAGAGAATAGTATTATAGCTTCGAGTGGGCGTGTGTGTGTGTGTGTGTGTGCGAATCCGGTGCCATCCGATCCTAGGAAGGAAGCAACGTGGTGGAATGATGTGTGGCTTGCGTTGGCTTCATGAATAGCGCGTGCATATGAATCATGCCAGGATCAGGTTTAGTATCGCTGTCAATGGGATTGTTTTCAAACGGTGAAGTCTGATTAATCTGCGATCTGTGAGAAATATCTAAGCCGCCGTTCGCCGGGTAACATGAATGAACACCCGTAATAAGAAAGATTTATTGCGGCGCAAGTTGTAAATTTCTCGCGTCTGTTGGAATTCACCGGTTAGCAAATGGAGCAGGCTCACGATTGGAGTAATTCTAATTATACATTGTACAAGGCTTAGCAAATCGGAAAGCTGCACGTGCAATGTCAATTGATTACGACTCAACTCAATATCCACGGTGAATGAGGACTTATCAGCTTGCTATAGCTTGAAGCTTTATTGAAAATTATAATCTTGTTCACACTCGCCTGCGCCAAAACGGGTTTCATTGCGTTGTTTATTGATTACGGTTGAATAAAAATCCAATCATAGAAACAAAAAAAGAGCCAGGCAACGGAGCTCGTTAGTTTTGAAATAAGCACAAAAAACACTAGTCGGATGCTCACCTCAGTGTGCAAAAATGGATGAAAATGAAAAAAAAAAATCAAAATGCTGTCGGTCAGCGGAGGTTTGTTCGATTTCTGTTGGTGATTGAATGGACGAAGTTGGGAAGAGTTCTCTTGATGCAGCTTGATCCAGGAAGGTGGATATTGAAAATATATTCAGCTATCACAATTGTATTATTAAATTCTCTCATTTATTTCCGAATTCTATACTTTTCGTGTATGGTATACTCTTTAGATTTCAGGACCATGGTATAGACTATTGGTGAGTTATACGTACGAACTGATCCTTTGATTTATATACAAAATGTGCGGTAACGACTTACACTGCTCGATTGCTGACTTATACCATCTGAACTGAATTCGCACAACTTAACGACAATGTGCGCTAATTTCATTGAGTCTCCACAAATAGTGGCTCAATGAGTACCCAAGCTCTTTAAAACTCAATATAACCAAGGACGAAGCACAAGCTTCCATTGATGATTGAAATTGCTCGAATGGGATCTAGTTATTTCCACCGTCAAAATGCTTATTTTCTCATGCGTAAGACGCTCGCAACTAATCAATTGAAAGTTTCATTCGTTTTATTTCATCAAAATGAATTGTCCCGGATTAGCTTCCGAAAAAAATGAAATTGAAAGGGGTATGCTATCGGAAATAGCTGACAAGTTCATTAAACGGGACTACGGGAATCTGCGTAATCTTATACCTCGCTGTACTCAGTGGTTAAGTGACTACGTTTCGATTAGGGTAAGTTGGGGGGATAAATTAAATTAATTGCATTTCAAAGTTTTATTGAAATACAATGATAACATAATGGGCCCTATTCCAAAAGACGAGCGCTCGCCTCGTTTGTTTTCCTATTCCCAGAAGCCGAGCTCGACTGAAAATAGACGAGTAGCTCGTCTGATGATGAGTCAGTCGATTCGTTGTCTAGTTGTTTTGATGTGTTTATTCACCTTGTTGATTTAAAGCATCGATATACCTTTGTTTCACTTTCATCTTCAGAAATTATTTTATGGCCAAACTAGAATTACATAAGCACTGTATGTTTCCATCTACAGCCATCAACTTTAATTCAGTAATTGGATTTTTCAACGGTTTTCAAATGGGTATCCAAACAACACAACCAAATGTAAACATTGAACTTCATACCTAGGGATGCCAGGTGATTGTTTCAAATATTCAAACACAGTGCGAAAAGTGTCTTTACAATCGTATTGAACAAAAAAACAATAATTAATAACATAATTTCAGGGGGCCTCCGTAGCCACATTGGTTGCGCGTTCGCTTAGTAAGCGATCGATCGTGAGTTCGAAACTCAGGGCCCTCATTGACCATCTTTGTGTTGTTACAGAATAACTACGTCCACGCAACAATCATCAGCGATGGAGATCGATCCACGGTCGAAATATGATCGATTCATCCATACAACTGCACTGCTCTGCAAGACACATCGGGCTGCTGTTCTATAAATAACTCAACAATGATCAATCAACTGTCTCCGCTGTCCGGTCTAACTGGATAATGGAAGAACAGATAGAAAACTCTTACGCCTAAATGGCTGCTACTGTGTAAATGTGTGTACCATATGGAATGGTATAGAAGGGAATACTCTAACGCCGAAAAATGGCAACTGTGTAATGTAATGTGCTAATTATAGATATGATAAATATGTGACATGTACACGATTAAAATTCGGCTCTGTTACAGCTAAAATGTCAATGAGCCTGAAATAAATAAATGGGACAAAAAAAAACATAATTTCTAAGCAATTTTTGATAAAACAATGTTTTTATACTGAAATCAGCCTCAATAGCGAAACGTGTGAGTGATGAAAACACATCCTGTTAAAAAATATTAATAAAACAAAGAGATACATGAAACTTATTCCTCTTTGTTTCTTCTTCTTCTTCTTTTTGGCTTTAAGAGGGTTTAAACTTTTCAGTTCATTCGCCTCTAGTATCCTCTTTGTTTATATTTTAAGATTTTGGCACTGAGAACAGAGTCTCGATTGACGATTCTAGAAATGTTTGTTGTTTTTCTCAAAATAAAAACATGTCTTCACATCTGACATCACTGATCATACCGAGCAAAAGTGTCAGGTGCCTTTCCAGTCTACCAAATAAAACATTTCAATACACGAGTTTCGTACTGGAACAGGATATTTTGCTCGTCTCGACAGTGACTGAAGCCGAGACGAGACGAGACCAATTGCTCGTCTCGTTTTCTGGTATAGGGCTCTATGTGAATGTAATTATTCCTCTTAACAATAATATCTTGGTGACGATACAATTTTGAGCCTATATCAATAACCTGAGTTAATTCAAACGTGTTCTCTGTTTTTTTGAAACTATTTTATGAAACCCATATCGAGATCAAACTTCCGAGCAATAGTTCCGAGCATTCGTCAAACAGTTTATAGATTTACCATCCTTTTTTTCATGCTTCCAATCTTTGGTCAACGGCTATAAGAGAGTTAGATTTCCTGTCTCCAGATCTCATGCATAATTTTTTTTGCGTCTTCTAGTCTTCCCGAGCGGAATTTATGAAACACGATAGAGTGATTCTACATGACTGACCTGAAAACACTATCCAGGGTTGCTACATATACAGAATATTCTGTATTTTACAGATGTTTCGCCAAATTCGAGATACAGATTCTGTATATACAGAATTACAGATTTTCAGCAAAAATACATAAGTCAATTTTAACACTCCTATACTCGCGCATTGGTCTGTCAGACCGAGAAATCAATAATTCGTTCATTTCTCAGAAAATATCAACTCTACGACTTTGCCATTCTCTCTAGCTTCGTTATTCGTCGTTCGTCATCGTTGAGTGTATCGCATGTGTTGGTACATGTGCTCTCGTGGCCGAGTGGTTAGCGTCATAACTAACATGCCGGGTGTTCGGGTTCGATTCCCGTTCTGGTCGGGGGAATTTTTCGTCAAAGAAATTTCCTCCGACTTGCACTGTGATCACGCGTATTCTAGAGCTTGCCACTCAGAATGCATTCAAGGCGTGTTATTTGGCATAGAAATCTCAACTTAAGTACTAATAAAAATGACTCAAGTAATACTACGTTGAGACGGCGAAGTTCCTCTAGGAACGTTAGTGCCATTGAAGAAGAAGAAGAAGATGTGTTGGTACAAAAGGGACGTGTATCACTTTTTCCACATTTTCGGTATGACACTTCGACGCGAGTATAGGTGTAACTTTTTTGAACAAGAACCTTTTTTCCTATTTTAGAATATTGTTCAATGAAATGTATAAATTAATGTTAGTGGCGTGGAATATTTATTGAATATAATGCATAAGATCATTACCTGACTATTCTCATTTGATTTCAGTCCCTTTTGTAACTGGATTGAACGGATCCATATATTAACTATTCGTCGATATATTCGGCGTTAGATTCATACGTTCGAAGGCAAAATATTAATGTTTGACTTTCGTATAGTTATTCGCTAAATATAATGGTCATACATATACACACTTGTGAAAGAATTTCACTTGTAAAAGAATTGTAAACAGTAAACTATAAACTAATCGGTGGCTTATGGTAATTTTTGAAAGTTACAGTTTCGGTTTCGGATTTTTTTATAATGGACCAAATCGACAAGAAAAAGAAAAGGAAGTTCATAGAAATCCTTTTATATCATCTTTTTATGCCCCATTTAAAAAAAGACATTACTTTTTAGTTTACCAAGAATATTAGAAATATGCAAACTTTATATTTCCGAACTTATATCATCTGGTAATTATCTAGAAGGTCGGCATACATTCTTTTCTTTGATAAAAGACCCGAAAAATACGCAACAACTGCATGCAAAAAATATGTCTGTTTCGAGCTTGCAGTTATGCTATGTTCAGATTCTTACTCCAATAAAACCACAATCGATTAATACGTTTATATGTTGTTTCATAGCTCTTTATACTACCATGAATTAAATTCAGTTGCTTTCTTTTAATTAATAACAGTGAAAAATCCGAATGTCGTTATTTGTGTTGGAGTATCAAAAATTAATCTGTTTTGAGGATGCTGAATTAGCTGACTATCAAAACATAATAAAGATGAAGAGAACATATTTTTTGGAGTTTTTTCATTCAATCATACCCTCTTCTTCAAATAAATGCCAATAAAGCCTGAAAAATACACAATGGCAAAATTACAGAGAAGTTCAATTTTCGGTCTGTGACACCGTGCGCGAGTATACGTGTTATGATTTTGCACGCGAATACAGGAGGGTTAAGTACAGTAAAACCTGTTTTTGGGCGAATTTTGTTTTGTGCGGTTTTCTGTTCTTGTGCGGTTTTTTTGTGCGATTTTTATTGTGCGGTGTATGAAAAGAAGCATATTTGACGAAGTTATCGTCCATTCAGTTTTTTTCGATGGTTTACGTATTTCAGTGCGAAAAACCCATATTTGCGTCTCAATTAATTCTCGTCTGAAATCATTCCCCTCCTCCCATCAAAAGTTTTTCTAAATTTTTGCATGACATGATATTTAACAGCATCTCGTTTTGACATGCAACTAAAAGCACAAAAAAGCTACTGGTGAAGTTTTGCACGATTTTTTTTATCCCTCGCATAAAAAAAAGTTTGCCTGAATGTCTATTTTGTCCCCTTCAATGTAATCCCCATGAGATATTATACACTTGTGCCAACGTTTTTTTCCAATCTTCGAAGCACTTCAAAAAATCATTTTTCTTTATCTTGTTCAGCTCCTCTTTCGATGCCGTCTTTATCTCGTCAATCGTAGCGTAGCGTCGTCCTTTCATGGGCCTCTTCAGTTTCGAGAACAAGAAAAAGTCACAGGGGGCCAGATCTGGGGAATACGGTGGTTGTGGCATCATTAGTGTGTTGTTGCCAAAAAGTCGCGCACAAGCAACGATGTGTGGGCAGAGGCGTTATCGTGGTGCAAAAGCCGACGTCTCATGGCCAAATCATTTATATAAATCGAATGGTACGAGCCAATCGATATGTCTAGATCCACAGCAACTTCTTCAACGGTGATTCAACGATTGGCCAATACCATTTTCATCACTTCATCAATTTTTTTGTCTGTTGTTGAAGTGCTCTGGCGTCCGGCACGCTCTTCGTCGTTCACACCTTCTCGGCCTTCTGAGAACATTTTGTACCACCGATAAACTTCTCCGTATGCCACAGTCAACATTCGGAATGCATCCGCGCACTTAATTTCGTTTTTCACACAAAATTTGATACAGGTTCTTTGAATCGAAGACAAGTCAAAACACGTCAACAATTAACTGCACATTCAACATGGCCGTACTTGTCGGCATAAGTGAGAGACATGGGTACCAACATAACGCCACTAAATAATCGAAATTCGAATATACGTAACTCGCGATAATTCAAAATTCGCGATACTTTTTGAACATACCTCGTAGATACCTTGATTTATAAAAAAAATTAACACAACGTAACGAGATGGATTTCGTTGGAGGCAGTTATTAAGCGAAAACTTGAGCGATTTGAAGAGCTCAAACTTTATAATCAGAGAAGACTATTATTGTTGATCATGTTGGGTAACTTATGTTTGGAGATCTACGTGCAACGGTTGATGCTGACCGTGATTTGTAAGAATTTGGAGACTTTCTAAAGAAGCCTAAGAATGTTTGCGTTAGTATCGATGCAGAAGAAACTAAAAAGAGAATTGGATGCAGCTAGGAAGCTCATCTTCAACTGAACTGGTGAAATTTAACTGCAGCCTTGACAAACTCTCAAATTTTCTTAAAACTACCAAACCATAATGATTTATAATGATTTGATGCACCATTTCCCTCAATTTGTTGAAACAGATTATAGACAAGACTTGGATAACGAATTCAGGCTACTCAAGTCGAAAATAGAGTGACTCGGATATAACTTGGTCCCAGCTGTTGGATGTCAAAAAACGCGATGGGAAATTTTTGTATCCATTGCTAAGGTCGTTTGTAAGACATTCATCAGTATGTGTTGAGCGAATATTTTTGCTTTACAGTGGCAACAAAACAAAGTCCGGAAATCAGTAGGCTCCCACAATAATGGACTCTATTTTGAAATTTTGAAAGCGAAGAACTGTGTATCGGATCAAGGGGGAGCGTCCAGGAAGAAGTTGAAGGAAAATTTGAAGGCAAAGTTCAACAAAACCATGTACAAACATCATACAATTCAGTGGCGATTTTTTTATTATGATTTATTTTGTTGTATTGACGCGATTTTAACATCCCATAAATAAGAGAATAAGTTTAAAATGAAAATAAACCTTTATTTCCATTTTTCCTTTAGCTTTCCGATACAGATTTTTTATACAGGTTTTTTGGCTAAAAATACAGATGCACAGAGTTTTTTCAGAATTTTCTACAGAATTAAATGTGGCAACCCTGATCCCATCGATCGATGATAACTATATTCAATCTATCCCATTTCCCAACTACACGAATAATGTTGAGACACGAAAACCTTCAGCAACTCATTTACCAATCCATCATCTAAAATTTACATGACGCCTCGTCATGTAGCATGAATTGCGTTTATGGCTTTCCTTTTTTCTTTCATCCGCAAAAGTTACATTGATCGAAAAAAAAACGCTAATTGCCGCTAACCCCAACTTTATGTATCCGAAATATGCTCAATTCGAAGGAAAGTTTCACCGGCAAACGGAAATAGAAGAAACACCACATTTCGACTACAATATATTGAAATATGAAACGAAACGCGACAAAAATTACACAACGAGTGGAGTAATTTTTCCATACTTGGCGCATTGCTCTATGACTAAAGGGTGTATCACATCAAATTGCATCACGGAAAAAACGCTGTAGAAATTTAATTTTTAGGAATTATATCTTCAGCTTTCGCTTATAATCAGATAAGAGTGTATAGATCACGTTGGCCATGCTTCACTGTCAATTTTTCGTAAATATTGGGCGATTATGAAGCAGGCCCTCCGGAAGAACCCAAAAGTTGTCAAATCGGAGGCGGACTTCAAGAGAAAATGGATTTCTGTTCAAAAAAACTACAACCTGACGTTGTACAGAACCTTATGGACGGGGTAAAGAGGAAGGTGCGAGCATACGGGCTTGGGCTCGAAGTATGAATAAAAAGAAAATACCAAAAGTTGTTTAATAGTTTTTATTTTACTGTCTAAAGTTTTCAAAAGGATCGGTCTACTGGGCGAATTTCTACAGCGTTTTTTCCGTGATGCAATTTGATGTGACACATCCTTTACAAAAATATATCTATATATTATATATAAAAATGGATTTCTGTCTGTCTGTCTGATTCTTATGGACTCGGAAACGACTGAACCGATCGACGTAAAAACTAGTATATAGGGGTTTTTGGGACCGGGGAAGGTATTTGCGATAGTTGCCATACAAATGAAACACAAATTTCTTTATAACTTGAGAATTAATCAAGCAAACGAACCCAAATTCGGCGTGTGGAGGTTTTAGGGTGCAATAAATGTTTCTATGGTGGCTCGCCACTCCTCTCCCCTCTCTAAGGGGAAGGGGGCTGCCATACAAATGAAACACAAACTTCTGCGTGACTTGAGAACTAATCAAGCAATAGAGCCACATTTGAGATGTGAGGGTTTTTTGGGTACGTGAAATGTTTCTATGGTGGCATGACACCCCACCCTCATATCAAAAGGAGAGGGGGTTCCAAAAAATTTTACACATATTTCAACCAAACATGACAATTCCAAATTTCGGGAAAACTCTGAATGGAAATGGGAAAATTCGGAAAATTCAATTCCCATATGTTCTATAATTATATAGTGATAAGCTTTGTTAGTCCATTTGATGTTTGCACCAAAGAAATTGATTTTTGTTCGATAGTGGAAATAGATTTTAATGTGATAAAACGCACTTATATATCGTATTGTATCTATATAAATAGAAATAGATCGCCGAATGTGTTGATAAGTGCAAAACTCGAAGAAGGAATTATCCGATTTAGGATTATCTTCATTCTATCATATTTTCTGTATCAAACATTTATTCGATGTAGCGGAAAAACATGTTATTTGTTATGTTATTGAAAACCATGTTAGGGATTGAAAAATCTTCAACGAGAATTGTGTCTGAAAATAATCTGATATTATAATGACGAGTTTTGGCAGAAGTCCTAGGAAATTTATATTAAAAGTAAATTGTAAAGGGTCAATTAGGAGATGAATGAATGAACAGTTCTGCGTTTGGACCCATGATCGTAAGTAAGAAAATGTGAATGTTTGGAGGTAGTGATAACAAAAAATTAATTTTGGGTGGGACAAAGTTTGCTGGGTCAGCTAGTTATCGATAAAAAAAAGCATTATCTCCTTCGTTACCACGTTGTCCGGAACATTGTTCGTAATAACTTTAAGATCGCGACTACTCAAGCTATCATAATTTGATTTACGTGGGTATACCCTTTCGATCTTCTAAATCAGCAGCCATTTAAATTCATTTATTGCATTTTTACATAACCAAACAACATACTCGATATTATGACATCCTGAACCACAATTACACAAATTGTTAGTAGTGAGACCTACACGATAAAAACATGAATTGAGCACACATTGATTGGACGGCATACAATATAATATAAAATTATAGCCTGTTATCGGTAAATGGAGAATAATTTATTTTACGCATCATCTTACATTATGAGCTAACGCCCGAATTCAGGCAAGAAGATTGCTCGTTGCGTTGGGAAGGAAGCGAGTGGATAGTGCAATCAAAAGAAAACATACCCAAATAAATCGTCAAATTGTTAACTTGTTTTACTATATTCAGTATTCATGTTTCAATTGAGGGGCTTAGAATGCAAGGGGTGTAAGTGACTTGATCGATTTCTCTTCATCAACTTTTTCTTCAGTTAATAACTCAACTGCAAAAACGACCCAATTTAAGATTTCTATAGAATCCGATAGATGAGGTTCTGACCTATCTTCCACATTGTCAAATACAGCTGGGAATGTATTTGCAGCTAAGTTATGACCAAAAGAGAGAGTCGATGTAGAGAAATCGATGAAATCACTTACACCCCTTTCATTTTAAGCCCCTCAATTTTGAGTCAAATGCGTTTGAAAACTCTTAATAAATCGTTTCATTTTTCGTAGAGTGACCCCCCTATATAGAAATCAAAGACATAGTCCTATTTCAAAAGAAATCTCACAGATTTATCGGAACCTTTTTCGATGGAAAAATGATCTGAGAAACGGAAGAAAATATTCTTGTGTCGTGAGCAACGAGTTGTGTACAAGGGGGAAAGCGTTGGAGGAGTGTGTTAGTGAAATCGCTGCGATTCCACACAACTTTGTATCTCATGACGTATATCATAGTGTTAGCTATTGCCTCCATGTAAACCGTTAATTTCAGTGCATTTCTCATCAATGAAAAACAGTCGTTTATTGAATTATTCACTATCAGTATAATGCAGTAGTGAATATTTGTGGAATCACGACAAGAAAGTGAAAAAAACAATGACATTTTTGTGTGTCATTTTAATTCAGTCAGCTTTAAAGAAACAAAGCAGTTAGCAATACAAAATTGGTATTTCCTAGGCTTGCACCTTCGGTATGTGGAAATACAGTCTGCAATCAAGCAAGACTTCGCCGAAACAAAATTGTTATATGAATTTTGGTTCAAATTAGCATGGAATCGTAAATATTCTCAACATTTCTTTGTACGTAATGACGACACTAATTTTCCAGTTACCAATTCAAATACACACAGGTACGAACTAGGTGTACATTTCACTGTGTTGTAGTTATGTACACTGAACTCGAGGTGCATAGTTAAACGCATGATTGAATGCATTTTCATTTGCCGGCAACATCTTTTCTCTGCTCGTTCGAACGAAGCAGCACGGGTGACTCATCGATCTGGATTCGCGTCGCCAAAATCCATTTATAGTCCGTCTCTCGTCCTCACCGTGGCAATCGCAACGGATGATACATCCACCGACAGACTTGAAGATTAGCGCTGGTACAATGCTATTGTAGGACCAATTTGATTACATCCCGCCGCTTCATCGTTCATTCCCCTCGCATTGTCTTTATGTGGGTCCTCTCCTCGCCCAGCGTAGCATAACAGCTTTTATTCTCCTCCTCGATGCCGGATTGTGCTTTATTCGCATCGTTATTTTATTGTAATATAATTATATTACGTCGTTTGGGTTCGGTAATGCTCCGCAGACCGCTAGGAGCCATGGTTTTTGTGGGAAATCTTTTCGTGCTCTGCTAGTGCACAGCGGGTTACACCCAAGGAACAGGACTGGGTTGGTACATAATTGGCTTGTCCATCGATGGTTTTCATGATGAAGTTTAGATGGACATTTTGGTGCATCTGGGACTAGAACACAAACACTGTTTCCCTGACCAATCGCTTAGTGGTCATATGTAGGAATTTGAGATTAAATTACCCTTCAAGCTGAGAATTTTTTTTGTTCAGAAAGGTCGAGAGAGGTACAGTGATAGATATAAAGCATCAAGTAATGGATGATAAAAACGGATCTATCTCGGAACCATGTTAATGAAATAAAGATGTAGAGTACTCTCAACGAAGGTCATTCATTGCACTTCAGAGGAAAAATAGCGAAAATGCTATTCCGATTTGTTTTCGATTTCGATTAAATTACGAACTTTTCTTCGAATACCATTCATCATATTTTGGACACCCTCTTTGCTAATCTTGTTCTACCATCACTTCTCTGTCGGATCTCGAGTTACCTTCCCACTCTTCTTCAACTTCTGTTTAACAATTGGTTGGATTTAAGTCAGAGAGGACCTAGTCGCAACATTAGATATTTCGAGTTATTGATTGCATTAGGCTAAGCGTATCGTAAGCCACCAACCACATTTAACAGATTTGGAAAATCGAAGATCGAAGTTGTTTTAAATAATCAACGAAAACCCCTTATCGCACTAAACTTCTCTTCGGTCGACTTTCAAAGCCGACATAAACGAACATTTTGCAATGCAGTACATTTCAATATCATGTAAGGCTGAGGACATAGTGAACGCGATGCGAGGCGACACAATGCGATGCGATGCGATGCGATGCGATGCGATGCGATGCCAACTAGCGACCAGGCGGCAGTGGAAGCGGGAGGTTTTCCAAATGGTCTCTCTTAAGGCCGAGAGTTTAGTTTTCAACCCTGCTTTCTTCAAGGCTAGATGGGAATTAACCAAAAATAAGTTTACAGCCGCTAGAATTTACATCATCATCATCATTATCAAACCATTCACCCATATTTCTGTGCCCCGTACAAATGAGTGGCAAAACACCAATCACAGTTATTCGTCCCGTATCATCGTGCCCGAGTACTTTCGCTAGGTAATAAACAGCTCATCTTATTTAAAGCAAATAGTCGAGTTCAGTTGTTGCTCTGTTGCTATCCGGATCGGTTGCTCGTGGAACTCCGGGAGCTCCGGATTTTGATAAAATGGCTTGCTTCAGTAATCTACGATAAGGGAAATCCACGCATTAACGAAGGGAATCCGTTCGTATCTAATTTTATTTAAACTTTTCCGTAATCCACCACTTTTTGCTGTTTATCAAAGTTTAAAGAGGTGCGAACTATTAGGAGACAAACAATTTTCGGAAATGAACTGTAGTTTCCGAAGCAGATTAGAAACAGTGTCTCAATTAGGCTCAAAAAGAAGAGATGTCCCACATAGAAGCTGCAAGACGATTCTAGAAATGCAACGATTTCAATAGCCGATTCGGAAGACTTATCAGTAAATTTTGAAGTCACCATATCTGGGGAATTGGCGCCAACGCGCCGCTACTGTAGTCCACTTTCGGTCAGCACACTGCATCCCAGTTTCAACCAGCATGATTTCCATGGTTTCGACATGGGTCCATGTACACCAGTGCGAAAAACAATGAATAATCATCCTTGAGAAAAAAGAGAATTGTTCATAGAAAAAGGTACAGGCAATGGCAAGTGAATCTCGCCAGTTGAGGTTGAGAAATAAATAAAATATGGAAGAAAATGGAAATATGAAAGACAAAATGTGTTGGTAAGCGCAAATCCCGAGGAAGGAATGGTCCGATTTGAACCGTCCTTATTTAGTTGTATTCAATTCCGTCCGTAGATTATTGTTATGATGAGAAAAAAAAATTCGGAGAGCTTTGAGAGAAAATTTGAATAAATAATTCCCATATATTCTACAATGACATCGTTGTTAATCCAATTGTATTTCGAGTTTGATGATTTATCATGTGATACCACCCATCATTTTTTGCACAGTACTGCTGGTAACCGTATTTCCTATCTTGTTTCACCACTTTTCCATTTGAGCTGGTTTCTTGATGGTTTAGCAACAGTTCGTCTTTGATAATTTCCTGATATCTCGATGGGATGAAAATCCGGACAATTTAATGGATTGATAGTTTTTCCAATGCAAACGTTCTTGTTCTCCTTATCCCACTTGTCGTCACCCAGGCTGTAATGACAGCTTGTCAAGCCAGGCCAGAACTTCACCGGACCTTCATGTGATCGAATGAATCCTGTTTTGAAGAAACTCCTCCTGGAATGAAAACCTTTCTCTTCTCTCCACAACTACAGATCCGTTGTCAAATCATCAACTTACGGGCAAATTTATTTGCGTAAAAAAATTTGAACCTACCCGCATCACCCCGCTTGGTCTTTTATCAACTCAAATGGAAAAGTGGTGGAATAAGATGGCAAATACGGTTACCAGCAGTACTGTGATATCACACGAAAAGTTCGAAAAATGATCCGAACAGCTGACGAATAACTTTCATGTGTTCAAATTCATCAAGAAATCTATAAAGTGACATCCTTCTCTTTTTTGTACGTTATTTCTAGGCTGAGAAATGTCCTTCTTTAGGCGACCAAATTATAACTGAAACAGGCTTTATTATTGCAAATTGACTTTAAGTATGTTTGAAAAATTCCATTATTAAACTTTTTGATAAGACTTTGATGGCCCTGGAAAGGAGCGTTTGATTGTTGAGTATTGTTTTTTCACTTCACCCGTTGGACAATCGAGTGAAGTAGGAGGATGATGATTAGTCGTTGAATGGTGCACGATTAAAGATGGGAAGAAAATGAGATGAGAACTGAGGGAGGGAAAATTGGTCCAATCAAAACGTTGGATTTGCCGTGGCAGAAAATCACATAAAACGCATAATTCATTGCACAGTCTCGTATTCATATTGAATGAGCAACTGGGAACGCACAGATTGCTTGTGCTGATTGACCAATCAGAATGCGGGATTTCCGTGTAGATAATGCTTGACATTTTTCAATTATTCGATGGTTAGTTTCATAAAATATATAATATTCTTCATTGCATTAAATTTTTGGGAAATACCAAAATTGATTGATACAAATATCTCGCACATCCATCAGGAAATGACTAAGCGATGAGCGCTTCAAATTGGAATGCGGTAGATTTTTTATTGTTCACTTTTTACCTGAATATGTTCCCGATAGACGTAATCCTACGTCAAAAAGTTTTTACTCAAAAACGAAACACAAGAAAATAAATTATTTATTATTTCGACAATTTCGAAACAAGAAGATAAAGATGTTTTTTTTCTTCTTCCTTTCTCTTCAACCAGAATCATTTTCGATTCATAAAAAAAGGAATTAAAAAGGCATAAGAGAACTGGGGGCCCGGCCCCATAAAGGTAAGTATGGTTTTGTGAGAACTGGGGACATATATTGTTATGTTTCCTTCACAGAATCATTGTCTAGATTATTTTCCATAAGATATAAGAAATATCAGTGATTTTAAACGGCAATTTTGCAAGTAATAGTCAGTTTTCAAAACTGACATAAAAACAGAGTTCACAAACCAGTGCGGGTGAAACCGGCACCCCATGGGGGTAACACCGGCACCCTCAGTTTGCCAACATATATACTTGATACCAGTTGAACCAGTTTGAATATGGCAACCGCCAAATGGGAGGTATTATAATTTTAGATGTCTCTATCGAATAAGGTTCGAATCGCTCAACTGATTCCGGAGATATGGTCGGAACAAACTCCGGTGAACATGAAATATGGAAAAGAAAGGAATTTGATATTAGGCAAATCTATCATGCGGCACCTCAAACCACACCACAATTCAATTACTAGTTCGATTGGAATCTAGGTCCTAGTTTCGAGCATATCACCTTCCACAAAACTTAATCCTGTTATATAGACCTGGGAATTCCAAAGTACTGGAAACACGTTTAACAGAAACTCCACCAACGACAGCTTCTATTGTGAGGATCTCCTGGGCCTAATCCACTCAAAGTGTGGCGGTCTTACACCAACAGCATACATTTTTAAGGAGATTCTTTTTATTAATGTATTACTTTAACTTAACTCCACTCGAATCCCTGTGATAGTTAACAATCCAGGGGACAAACTGTAGAACAACGAAAAAGGATTTGAAACCTCGTTCAAGAATAAAAGCTTAAATTCCACTACCGAAAAATTACAGCCGGTTGCACATAATCGGCTTGCGTTTGTTTTGATTAATATTTTAACATTTGACGAATCACGGTGGGTTGGATTTGATTTTAAAACGTTCAAAATAATAAACACTAACATGTACAGTGTTTAAAAACATAGTTAATTAGAGTTTTCTAGTAAAACTCAAGGAGTACCGGTCTTACCCCCTGTGACGGGCTTACCTCCAGTTCCCCTATGAGGGGATAATAGTCTTACAACGCCAGCAACTGGTTATGCCTGCTGCCATACTGCACATCCTTCCACATCGTCATTTTCATCTCTTTCAGTGAATACGGTTCGAACTCGAACGAAATTTTCATTCTGATAAAAGACACTTTCATTCTATATGTAACTCTTTCATTTTCATTTAAGGATTTGATTACTTCGCTTTAGGGTGAAGAATGAAACAAGTGAACGTGAAACGAAACAAGTCTGTTCAGAGGTGAAGTGATATTCTTTTCATTGCGTGTGAAGAGAGAGTAGGATTATTTTAACCTTCATGAGGTTGCATGAGGTAGTCTCATTAGTGAATGCGGATGTGTTAATTGAACCAAAATTGTAAGGCCCCGACCGTAGCTTCGAGCTTCGGGAAGTGTGGAATCGTACTGTGGGAACCACATAAGGTAATCAGGCATCTCACATCAGAAGATTTAAAAAAATAATTTGGTTGGAGACCCTTTGAAGATATTTTCACAACAATATAGTGAGGTGTGAAGCACAGATTACGTACGATAAAATATCGGATCTTGGACTCTCTCTCTCTCGTTACGCAATTCTTGTCTCTAACACATGGTGAACTACGCAACGCAAAGATGTAGTTCTACGTCAAAATACATATGCAACTCTTCAATTCATGTTTTTAAGAGCCTCATGTTATTTTCTTATTAAGACAGTTCTTGGGTAGACTAGTGGAAGCATCTTATACGTTCACATTAGACTGGGTCCCAATCCATTGCTCCATTCCAGGTAATGAGAAAGCGGACTATGCACGGGGCCTTGGAATGCACCATTTTTGAGCGACAAATAACCTATTATGATTTCTTTGTGTACCTTGTCGGTACGTACTCTTAAACTGGCAACACAATTGGAGTGAAGATAATATGGGTCCCTGGCAATGAGGTACATATGAGGTGGAGTAGTAGGCAGAGTATATTTGTATTGGTAAAAAAATATGGTGTTGACATTATTGGCATTCAATATGGAAAGTGTATGGAAAAGATGAAACAATATTTAAATAACTCACAATTTGATGATGTCATTAGAAAAAAGGCTCATGAAATCTTGTAACTGATTGTTTTTCAATAGATGATAATTGTATTGTGACTTTCTTCCATCATTAAAGGAGTAAAAAAGCCCAGAGACCAGTATTATTCTCAGTCCTCGGAAATAGCAGAATTTTGAATGAATTGTTGCTTAATTGTAATCTATTTTCCTCAAATCACATACACCTGCACTGGGAGCCTTCAAAATATCATCACATCACCGCGAAAACAACAAAAATTTGTTTGTTTCTATAAGGGCAGCGCATGCTATCATGCACACTACGTTCGCAAATTCTGCCATCTGCTCCACCTAATAATCCTCCTCATGGGGTCGCTGGTTACATGCAACTATTCCCAAGGTATCGACAAACGCATGGTTCAAGGGATTGAATGTAGGTAGGAATGTAGGACTTCATTCGCATGATGTCCCGCCTCATGTCTAATCATTACTTGTTACATGCACATTTGTATCGCATTGGGATCGTTGATAGTAATATTTGCGTTTGTGATGATGATTATCATGACATCGAACTGTTCCTTTATAAACTTACATTCTACCACGGCTCATCAATCGGAATCACACGGGGTAATAGGAAGGCAATCTGACTTACCGGTTATAGACATCTTAGCTAGTCTCGACCTCAACCTAATGCTCCCTCTTTACCAATTTCTCAGGAGAAATTATATCACTGTTTGATTCGTTCCCTCCTCATCAAACCAAACTATCCCACTAGATCGATCCTAGTCCTAAATTCTAATCCTGTCCAATCAATCTAGTGTTAGATTTAGTTATGATAATGATGGTCCCGCCTTTTTCCCTTACAGAGGTTTTAGCAAGACGAGTTATCTAATAATTTTTCTCAGCAGAAACCAGTTTACCAAAAGAAAACGAACGGATTTTATTTACAGATATAAATTCGTATATATACTTGCAATGTCAAAAACAACCCAAGGCGATACCCAGTCGTGTCCACCACAGAGCCGATACGGTCCCAGCAAGACTCTTGCAGCCAATCGGTCCACCAAAGCACATGTCCAACCGCCAGCCTTGTTTTGGATTGACAATGAATATCGCGCGACGCTAGACTGTAGACTACTTGAATTTTTTTTTAAATAATACAAAACAGAAACAATAAAAAATAAAAATAGTCCATCATTACAAGATCATGATAGACATAATAAAGACGAATACAAATTGAAAACAAAATACATAACATAAATGAAAAATTGTTCAAAATTGTCTAAACAATA
Source organism: Toxorhynchites rutilus septentrionalis (assembly GCF_029784135.1). Taxonomy (NCBI): domain Eukaryota; kingdom Metazoa; phylum Arthropoda; class Insecta; order Diptera; family Culicidae; genus Toxorhynchites; species Toxorhynchites rutilus. The sequence goes on along the minus strand of NC_073744.1, from coordinate 75,086,632 downwards.
TAATCAGTTTAAAAAAAATCTTCGTCAGGTCATACATTGAAAATAATAAAAACAACAAAAAAAAGCAAAAATACTGTTAACATTAAGATATCCGTTCGTATAAAACTTCGTCAGTCAAAATCTTTGTCAATAAAAAAAATTTAAAAAAAAACTTTCGGTTGTTAGGTAAATACAGCCTTAACGTGTGAAATACAGTTTCTCTTAAATTCTGCTAGTGTTGTTGCACGTTTGATATGTGTTGGCATCGAGTTGAAAACATTTACTCCTTTAAAATATATCGAATTTTGTGAAGCACATGTTAAGAAATGTAGTGTGCTTATTTCATCCGCGTTTCTAGTATTATATCTATGAAAGTCTATGAAAGAAAGTGTATAGCCGTATTTTACCGCAAATAGTTCGATCGTTTCTTTGTCGACAAAAGATTCCATACTTCTTGGCAATTTTCTTGATGACATTGTCAATGTGAGTATTGAACTTAAGTTTATCATCAATAATCACGCCAAGATATTTAATCTCCCGAACGCGATCAATGGTCTCATCATCAATTACAATAAAGACGTTTTCATTTATTCGATTTCCCGTGATTACCATATATTTAGTTTTGCTTATGTTCAATTTCAATTGCTTATACTTCAACCATCTACTTAAAGAACGCAAATCTCCATTCAAGAGTAGAACGGCCTCATATAAATTTTTCGCTGCAATGAATAACACAGTATCATCAGCAAAAAGATTAATATCGCAATAACGTAAAACTCGTCGCATTTCATTGATGTACATAACAAACAAAGTTATTATGAAATTGTTAGTCTTAATTATATAGAAAATGAATTATTAAAATTAAAATGAGAAATTTGACTCTGTAAACGTTAGATAACAAGATCGAAATTGATGAAAATTACTTCCCACTTCGCACGCACTAATGGTTTAATCCTGTTGGGGAAATTTGCGCACACGTGGTTATTCATCTTCCTGGCGTTCAATCGAAGCTAATTTTGAAACCGAGAGCAATAGCATATCCCGATTGTAAATTTAAACCAATGGGGAACGAATTGGCCATATATTGTCTGGCGCTTTTCGCGCCAAGTGCCTCTCGGGTAGATTTTCTGAAAGCCACATCCCATGAAGGGAAATGTCTTCACACACACTTACGTGCACAAAAAAATGAAACACAGCACTTAGTTCTAATGGCGCCAACCATACCGCACTCCATTTCGCGAGTGTCACTTTTTTCCGACAAAGATTGCTCAAAGCGCGGTGGAAGAAAAGAAAAAAAAAGACGGAACAAAGCTTCTTTTCCCATTTTTGCTGCAATCGTCAGACGTTTGAAGACAAACGAGTGCCAGAAAGAGAAGATGAATCAACGGGGGGTAAGCGAATCATGAAAATGTCAAAAAAATCTTCATTTCTTCAGGAATGGCAGCAAGAAGAATAATGAATACAGAATCGTTTGTATACAAGAATGAACCTTTTTTTCTCTTCAAACTCGATTCCCCTTTGTCAAATTAGATTTTCTTGTGATTCTTTCGAGCCCGGTTGATGAAAATTCGTTTTAGGTGTTAATTATTTCCAAATTTCAGGGATGCGAAGTGACATAATTCATCACGTTCGGAGTCCATCGCTTATCGCTTGCCCTGTTCGAAGAACAGTTAAACCGAAACACTTAGATGAACTTCCAAACTTTTTTCCCTCGGCCGTCAATGGAGACCGGAAGTTGATATATTCCGCCCCAGTGCCCCCTTCGAGATGGGATTTCGCTCCCTCCGGAAGCGAACGTTTACCGTAGGTGGGCTACGGCAGCACCTTTTTTTGGGGTGGCAGCCACTTTGTCATCTATCCGTAGGGGGTTCGTTCGCTGCTACGGTCCTTCCGAGACGACGGCCCACAGAGTGAATGACATTATCAATAATTTCTTGCTCATTCGCGCACATTCACACAGACTCACAAACACATATAAAAAACATAAACATCCCACGGCTGCCAACTGGGAGACATTTTGTCGACAAACATGGCGCAACACGAAAAATATTTCGGCTTGTAGCGTGTCACAGCCGGTTTTGACAGCGGTCTGAATAAATGACGAAAAGTTCGATTTATGTATTTTCACAGTTTGTTAACGCTTGATGTGAAGGATTATGTGTGACTATGAGCGTATGAAGGGATTAAACACCGATAGCAACAGGGAATCCGCAAACACTATAATAGTTTCGTTGGAATGACAAAGAAAAATGAATACAATAGAGTTAAAAACGAATGTTTGTTTCCCCAGGAGTATGAATAAGTGATTAATAATTCAGTACATTTTCACTACATACAGATATTCAACCTACGGTTGATGAACACTGTTTTTGTGCTGGTTTGGAAATGTGTCCATTGATGTCATATTTTTTCCTTGAATGGTGACAACTAGATTTGTTTTCGATGATTTTTTGTTAGAAACCGTATCACGGTCATATCACGAACCAGTTGATATCGAAATTTTTCCGGATAACCTGAGAACATGTCTGAATTCTAACCTAACGTCTACTATAACCTTGATCTTCCGAGCAATTCCAAATGAAATCGTCCTGAAAATGCAGATTTTAAAAACATGTATTTTTTATTCGAATGAAAGTTTGTATTTCGTTTGGATTGGAGGAAATATGAGTTTACCACAGCAATTGGGATTTTTTTTTACTCAAGTGTAACTTTTGAAAAGGGCGTATCGATTTTAGTAAGAGAAATCTTTGATAATTTATATCTCAAAAACTATGAGTCGTACCGGAATAGTGTCTTAGAAAGAGTTATAGAGTATTGATGTTAAAACGTGAAAAATATATACACTGGGAAAAAAATAGTAGGGAACAGGGGGGCACAATCAAACACTTTTATTTCCTTGAATTCAATTTTTTTTGTGAACTTAAAACAAATCCTGAATTCATCCTGTTTGTCATTTAGACATCATATGAGCGTGTTAGTGTGTTAGCGTGTTGTGCTGCCGTGGCCGAGTGGTTAGCGTCATAACTAACATGCCGGGTGTTCGGGTTCGATTCCCGTTCTGGTCGGGGGAATTTTTCGTGAAAGAAATTTCCTCCGACTTGCACTGTGATCACGCGTATTCTAGAACTTGCCACTCAGAATGCATTCAAGGCGTGTTATTTGGCATAGAAATCTCAACTAAGTACTAATAAAAAATGGCGCAAGTAATACTACGTTGAGACGGCGAAGTTCCTCTAGGAACGTTAGTGCCATTGAAGAAGAAGATGAGCGTGTTAGAGGTGTGCGTTGATACGATTACGAATGGTTTATTCGAATTTTTGAAAATTGCCCGAATGTGCCCCATGTGTGGAGCAGTTTTGAACAGTCCTGGGGCACTTTCGGACAACGAAAAAAACACAAAAATTTTATGTTTATCAACAATCACTTCCGTTTCTTATTCCACCATATCCTGCATTTTTCTGTTTATCAGTATTTGTCTGAAAAGAAACTGCTTTCTATGAAGGTCAGTAAAAATTCGTGATTTTGCTTTCTTCCGTTTTCGAGTGGTGATTTCCGCGGTGAAGTTTGTGGAAAAGGTTCAACATTTGCCAGGGTAATTTGCCAAAGTAAAATCTATCTGTGCTGTAGACGCAATGTTTTGCAGCATTGTTGTATCACCCGATGAGTCAGTTGCTACCTCCGCTCCAGTATGTGAAATCATTTGAGCATTCAAAATGCTTGTCCGAAAAAATCATTCTTGAGAATGGATAGCAACCTGTCATTTTTAATCCAGCTAGGATATTACTCACATTGAAAGCAGCTTTATTAGCCGATGCAACTATACTCGAAAGGTCGTGTTAGAAATAGTTCTGGGAAACTGAGAGCTTGTGCTTGAAATGGCCCATAACTGAAACATCCAGCGGTTGTAAGTGATTTGTGACATAAGGTGGAAAAGATACATGTATTGTGCAATTTTCACGGCAATATTTAATTGTTTCCAAAATGCAATGACGTTTTGGTTGATTTTTGATTTTTTGAAATTGATTCGTTTACGTTGCTTTTTGCTACCTTTTTCAAATGTTCCAGCAAATTGAGAAACAGTTTTCCCGTTATGCAACCGTTAGTTGGGAAACTAGCAAAGACAATGGACCCAGTTGGACCACCTGTGAGCTAGAATCATGGAAACGTTCTATTCGAAACTAGTTCGATAGCTCTTTCTATCTCATCTTCGTTGATGATGGTTCTATCGGTTTTCTTTTTGTAGTTTCGAACCATCATTAGGTCTGAGAATCAGACTAAATTATTGTTTGTAAGTATACAACAATCATACACAAATTTTATGAGGTATTAAACAGTGTCCCCAATGTGCCTCGTGAACGATGTCCGAATGTGCCCCACCACCATCCGAAAACAAATCATAACTTTATCTAATAAATAGACCTTTATTTCCCCGTTGTATGCACGTATTTTCATTTCATATTAGTTACTAACTGAGGTGGTGTACCTAAATTTCTAAATCGTTAACAAAGGAATTAGGGAAATACTTACAACATCAAGCTCAAAAGTTTCGAAACGTGTATGAAAAAGGGCACTGTGTTGTTTTCGTAAGTAATAAACGATCAGGAGATGTCAAACCATATGACAGCTGTTGGTGAAAGGGTTGTTAACTTACTTATATGTTTAATTTGGTTGAAAATTGTACCACTTAATTTTTACAAGGATTGTCAGAAACGGCCCCCCCCTTCCCTACTCTTTTTTTATTTACAAAAAAAACATTAATTTGCACTTCGAAGCCGCTCATATTTTAGATAACTTGCAAATATCTAAAATATGAGCGGCTCCGAAGAAAAGGGGTGTAAGTGATTTGATCGATTTCTTCGTCAACTTTCCTTTAGTTCCAATTTGAGTTTGCTATGGAATCCGATAGATGAGGTTCTGATCTATCTTCAACATTATCAAATACAGCTGGGAATGAGTTTTCAGCTAGTAGAGTCGATGTAGAGAAATCGATGATGTCACTTACACCCTTTCATTTTAAGCCCCTCATATATTTTTTCAAATAAAGTAGAAGTTGTGTATAAAAATTTACAAATTGAGTCCAAGATGGTAAAACTATTTTTGACGAACATTGTGGAACATCGATTTTTTATGAACTTTCAAGACTTCTAATTTTTTTGTGTTAATAATTTTTGATAGCCACAAATTATGAATCCTGATATGATTTAAAACAAAAAAGCTATTTATCAACCTCTTTCTGTATGCAGCCATTCTCGAGATATTCAAAAAATATTTCTAATTTATTTTTTTTATAGTAAATAGACCTTTTTAATATGTTTGTCGACTAGAACTGCCATGTTCATGAAATTTTATGAATATGCTTATAATTTTCAATGACTTTTCCAAATATTTCATTATGGTAAAAATGTATGTTTAGGAGTTACGTTGAGAAACATTTGAAGGCATGTGGGCTTTACCATCTAACAATCTTTCTCATAGTAAATAGGCTCTTTTAATATGTTGGTCGTGTTATACCGTCATGTTCATGAACTTTTATGAATTTGCGTATAATTTTCAACAACTTTTTCAAATACATCATCATGGTAAAAATATATGTTTAGGAGTTACGTTGAAAAAACATTTGAAGACATGTGGGCTTTAACAAAATGTTTTTCAACGTAACTCCTAAATGTAAGCAAATTCATAAAATTTCATGAACATGGCGGTATAAGACGACAGACATATTTGAAGAGCCTATTCACTAGAAAAAGACAATAAATTGGAAATATTTTTTTGAATATCTCGAGAATGGCTGCATTTAGAAGGAGATTGATCATGAGCTTTTTTGTTTTAAATCATATCAGGATTCAAAATGTGTGCCTAAAAATGACTGTTAACATGCAAAAAGGCGATGTTTCAAAAATTCATATAAATTCGATGATCCACAAAGATCGTCAAATATAGTTTCACCATCTCGCACCCATTTTTTAAATTTTCTACATGACTTCTAATGATAAAAAATAAAAAAAACAAAAGAAAACATATATACATTAAAAAATAAATAAAATTTAAAAAGACAAAAAATAAGAAATGTTTTTTTAAATTTCTCGAGAATGGCTACATTTAGTAGGAGGTTGATAAAAAGATTTTTTGTTTTAAAACATATCGGGATTCATAATTTGTGGCTAAAAAATGATTGTTAACATACAAAAATTCGAAGTTTCGAAAATTCATAAAAAATCGATGTTCTACACAGTTCTTCAAAAATAGTTTTACCATCTTGGATAATTTTTTAAAATTTTCTGCATGATTTCTATTTTATATGAAAAAAATTTAAAAAAAAAATCGTTCGAATCAAAAATACAAGTTTTTAAAATCTGCTCGTTTAGTTCGATTTCATTTGGAATTGCACAGTGACAGCATTGAATGTTCTTTGATATACACTATGATCAGAAAGGACCGGATATTTTTTTCATTTAAACGTACCGTGAATGCGGGAACCGGTTTACTATTTTTTTTTCTTATGTTGGTACGACCTTGAGACGCACATCTGTCAGGTTTTAGTGCCATCCGATCATGAGCGTCTGTCTGTACGTCGCAAACGGCCGGAAATGTGGGCTGGTAATTTTTGGATTTGGCATGATGATAACGCGCCATCGCACCGAACCCGAATTGTACTGAATTATTCGACCAAACAACAAGTAAATACCATCGAGCAAACACCGTATTCACCTGAAATGGTCCCGTGCGTTTTTTGTTCCCCAACTTGGAGTTACCACTTCGTGAAAAAGGATTTCAGTCGATTGAGCAAAGAGAATGCAACGAGGGAACTAAAGGCCATCCCTTCGGGAGGACTGAGTGAAGCGTTGGCACATGTGTATTGCTTCGGACGGATCATATTCTAAAGGAGGAAAAATAAATTTGCCCGAAATTTAACTCTATTTCGTTTTATTAAAAAATCTCGGTGCTTTCTGATCTGGTAGTCTTCAAAACTACATAAATATTCAATGTTGTACTTTATGGGGGTAAAAAAACTCTAAAGCATTAAAGCAAACTTTATATAATATGTTTTTCATTTTGAGATTTACATTTACATTTATTTCTTGTATCAACAGTTAACATATAAAACCAACAGATACAGTTTCCTTAAGCTAACTTATTCATAATACTAACATTAATACAATTACTAAAGCAACACATTCGATGGTCAGGGTGGTAAAATAACATAAAACATATACGTAAGAAAGATTGAAGTCAAATCTGTGATAGCATTTGTTAAAAATGTTGTACATGCTGAAAGTATCTGCGGCTTACACCGCGGAACCGCCCTGCTTAGCTCACCTTTTTTTCATATATTTTCTCAGGGTCGGCCACCGACCTCGGGTGGACTCTTCAACCCTTCAACTTCTCGCCCTGAAACCTAAATTCGCCTATTCCAATGCGCACTGGTTCTGGGACAGATTGATAGGGAATATAGTAGAGGGGGTTAATATTCATACATTTTTTTATTTTCAAAAAAACGTGGGTTAGTATCGATGCGGCGCTGGGTGTCACACGCTGGGGCCCGTTGGTCACCTCGTTGATCAGAGAGAGAGGAAGATGTCACGTATCTTTTGTACCTTTCGAAACCTGGAATAGTGATGCTCAGCCTGGACCATACGTGGTTGCGCGTCTTGGCCAATGCAATCACCTGGTGAGCCTCCAATCTCACACACTAGGTATTCCGTGCTATCCACTTTTCACCACTAACGTCCAGTTTTCTATTCTTCCTTCTTTACAACTCTTTCCGAGTTAGTTTTTCTCAATAGTTTTTAACTTCCGCTACGCTTCTTCACATAAAAATCGCCTTTCTTTCTCCGAAACGTTTCATGCTTCCGCTTAGCTTCAAAGTCGCAGTTATAACAATACAAAAATGGACAAAAATCTCTGAAATCTTTCGCAAAGCGAAATATGAATCCATGCACAGAAGATGCTTTGCTGGCGACATATGACACATGCTGTTTAAATGAGATGAGAATCTAGCATGTCTCCTAAATCCTTAACAATAGCCTCCCGACTCAGAGTCTGGCCATGAAGAGAGTATGTAAAGTAGGTGAATGATTTCTTCCTACAGAAACTGATGACAAAACATTTCGAGGCGTTCAAAATCATCATATTGTTGTGACACCAATCAGCAAATATGTCTAACTGTTGTTGAAGAAAAACTGCGTCAGTACGATCGTTTATGACAAAATACAGTTTTAAATCGTCCGCATAAGACAGCTTGTAATTAGATTGAGAAGTGAATGTCATTCAAATAAATCCGGAATATGAAAGGTCCGAGATGACTACTTTAAGGTACACCAGAAGATACAGAAAAAGGATAAGAAATATGATCGCCTATTTTCACAGACATTTGACGATCAGTGAGATAAGATTGAAGCCAGCTGAGAAGTGAACCATGGAAGCCAAGCCGGTCTAATTTGGTAACAGCAATCTTATGGTCGAAACGCAGCCGTGAAGTCCGTGATAGCATCTACTTGTTTTCAAGCTCGCGAATTATGAATGATGCATATTGCACGAGATTTGTTGAGGTTGATCTCTTCCGCATAAATCCATGTTGTTCCGCTGCGATATAATAGGAACAATTGTGTTTAATATAGTCCAGGACGATCAACTCAAAAAGTTTAGACACAGCACACAGTGCCGCAATGCCCCGATAGTTGGTAACAGAATGCTTGTCGCCTTTCTTAAAAACGGGGAAAATATATGAATCCTTCCAACCGGCAGGGAAAATTCCAAATTTTAGAGAGAGGTTGAATATAGCTGCAAGTGGTGCACTCAGGACGTCAGTGCAGTTTTTGATCACCAAGACCGAGGATACCATCTGGACCAATGCAGGTAGAGTTTTTCAAGGGAAGACCAGCCTTAAGGACGTCGTCTCTCTATAGATATGGATGAGGTTCGACGGCTTGAGAGGAGTTCATCAGAAACCACTCCGTTAACGAAAACACTGCGGTGCCATGAAAAGCTCGGCGATTCCATCAACGGTAGACATTTCCCGATATCCGTTGAACATCGTGAAAGGTAGAGATGCTTGTTAAGTTCCTTATACTGTTCAGTTCGCTATTTGCAAATTTTTTTCAAAGCAGTCCGTTTAGAGGATTTCAGACGCTTCAAACGATGGTTGGATCATGGAGGATAAATTGGTTATAAAGAAATTTTCTTTGGAACGAACTGGTCGATTGAGTAACCAAAAATGTTTGTGTATATATCCTACGAAGCATTCATGCCACAATCCCGCATTTCATCATCCCATTTTATGGTTTCGAAAAAAGCGATCATTCTACCGAAGTTCGCTTCCCAAAAGTCGTAAGAGAAGCTTACAGCTTACAGATGGTCTTCAAGTTGCTTGAAAAACTAGAGTTTTCCACCTAACCGAGTACCGTGTTGCAATACCCAAATCAAACATTTGTGGAAGCAAATATGACAATCATCGAGGGGAATTCAATCGATTCCATTATACGGCTAATCCATTCTAATCTGAAAACGAAAATGTGCACCCCTCGAACCTTGGATTTAGCTTTCAGGGGTCACATGTATCACAGAGAATGCGCGGCACCCTACACCATAAGGACTCGCAATAATGGGTCTCAATTGTCCTCTTAAAAGAAAAAAAAACACGAAGAACGAAACACTGACTCGGGACGAAAAAACTATCCATCGCATGCACCAAAACACTGCCCTACTTTTACTTCAATCAGACTAGAGGCTAGAGCCAAAGTGAGTATCGAGCGCTAGTGGAAAAGTGCCAGGGTGAGAATACTTCACCTCACAGAAAATAGCCGCTCCGTGAAAGGTAAAAACAGAAAGAGTTCAAGGGTACCGTTACGAGTGAAAAAATGTATAAATAAATACGCACGCGAAAATGTAGGATGGAGCTGCTGCCTCTGTTTGCCTGTGTTGGGAACAGGAGGCAAATGAGGTAATTCAACACACTGGTATTCATTTTGTGGTTTTCTTTTTAGGTTGAAATATTTCATTCACGGGCAGAACAGGAGAAAATAACCTGTAGCAATAAAACAATTATGTTCAAGGAGTTTTACACGTATATATATATAGATTTATTTCACGGAACTCTTTCCTGTGTCGATCACTTCGTCACACCCACTCTAACCGACTGTCCTTCCTGTCCACACTACAGGGCCACACTCAGGGATATTAATATTAATTATAAGATAGGTTCAGCTCCGTATCCAGGGGAAAACCCTACAACCCCCCTTTTACAATATTTATTTTATGAGTGCTCAATGAGGTAGATAATCCTTGAACTTAGATGGTACAACACGGTTTCGTTTTTCCATAATGTTACTATCCTGCTCTGGCTAGGGCTGCATCCTCGTTAAAGTAGTTCTTGTAGATGATTCAATATCACAGCTGTTTGTTGGAATTGTTCCCGTTGTCTTCTCCGGTTCAGAATCTCCTGCGTTCGCTGGTTTGTCGATACCGTCTAGTAACTTCTTCAGATGAGCAACATTTCTGCGATACTCTTTTCCATTGGTAAGTGATTTTATTGTTACATCAGCACCAGCTTTCCTGGTTACCTCGAATTCCTCAGGTTCATAATTCGTACTCAACTTGTTCTCTTTCCGCATCCGTTTAACAATAACGCGATCTCCTACTGTGATTTCACTAAACCGGGCTTTGCGCTTCGCATCAGTATACTCCTTTCCCTTTTCTTTTTGAAGTTTGTCGTGATCTCGGTGTTCTTCATTGACTCGAGTGATTGTTGGTACTTCAGGTAGCTTTGTCCTGATTCTTCGACCGAACATAAGTTCTGACGGCGCACGCCCAGTTGTAGGATGAGTTGTGGCATGATACGATAGAAGAAATTGTGATAAAACTTTTCTCCAATCCTGTCCAAGTTGTTGTGCTATCTTCAATCTTTTTAGAATTGAACGGTTCTGTCGTTCAACCTCCCCATTTTGTTGCGGCCAGTAGGGAATTGTGTTTATCAGCTGTACTCCTAGATCATCACAAAATGCTTGAAATTCTTCACAATTCGCATTGAATTGAGGTCCATTATCAGCACGTAATGTTAACGGAACGCCATATCGACTGAATATCGTTGACAACTGGTTGATTGTTTCTTTAGACGTAGTATAATTCATTTCGCAGACTTCGATATATCGACTGTAGTAATCTACCACAACTAACAAAGTTTGTCCGTCTGGTAAAGGCCCAAGGAAATCAATGGCAATTTCTTGCCAGGCCCCATTCGGCATCTCTTTGCGTACCATAGGTTCTGGAGGTTCCGGCGCAGCGACCAAAATACATCCACGACACCTTTTAACAAAAGATTCCACCGCCGCATCCATTTTCGGCCACCAGACCGAACTGCGAAGATGCATTTTCATCATTCGAATTCCAATGTGGCCTTCGTGTGCAATCTGAAGCGCTTTTTCTCGTAAAGATTGTGGGATAACAATTCGGTCTGTTCGCAATAAAATATCCTCACATCGACACAGTTCATTTGCCACGATGCGAAATTGCAACGGCAAATCATGAGACTTTCCGTTTTCCAGACATTTGAGAACTTGTTGAATTTCTACATCTTTCTGAGACTCCCGTACAATATCATCCCATTTTAAAGCTGCGGTGGTGGCAGAGCACAAAGCGATACTTTTGATTACAAGTTCCTCGTTGGAATCGAACGGTACAGCAGGTAGAGTTGTGAGGCGGGACAAGACATCCGCAAGATTTTTATTACCAGGAATGTGGATAACACGATAGTCGAAGGCTTGAAGCCGAAGAACCCATCGTTCAATTCTGGCACAAGGTCTCGAACGATCAGTGAAAAGGAATTCTAAAGCTTTGCAATCTGTCAAAATATTGAATATACTACCATATAGATACGCTTGAAATCGCTCTACACTCTATACCACAGCCAAAGCTTCCTTCTCTGTTTGACAGTAACGCTTTTCGGTATCTGTCAAAGACTTAGACGCACAACTCACCACTCGATTTTCACCTTTTTTATCAGTCTGGATCAATAAGGCTCCTAACCCAAATGGGCTAGCATCAGCCATCACCGAGGTTAAGTCACGTTTATTGAAAAACCCTAGCTCTTGGGCTTCAGCTATAGCTTTTTTTATGTTTTCAAACGATTTCTGTTGATCTTCGGTCCATTTAAAATCAGAATCTTTCCTTAGCAGCGTACGCAAAGGTTCATCAAGTGTTGCTAGATTCGGTCTGAATTTGTTGAGGTAATTCGCCAGCCCCAAAAAACTACGTATTTCTGCTTCATTTTCTGGTCGCCGGAACGACATGATTGAGCCCCTTTTGGACTCAGATGGATAGATACCTTTATCTGTTATTTTGTGACCCAAAAATTCAACCTCACTAACATGGAATACGCATTTTTCCCAATTCAATTCAACTTTCCGCTGCTTGAATCTCTTTAGTACCTAAGATAAATGAAAAAAAAAGTTTTTTTTTTTTAAATATGGCAAAGAATTCGCACATGTTATATTTATTCTTTATGTATCATCATCATCATCAAAATGTTAAGCTTTTACAATCATACCTCTTCCAAACGGTTATCATGTTCTTTACAGTCACGACCTTCAATGATAACATCGTCTAAGTACCAGTAGGTTCCTTGACACCCAGCCAAAATTTGATCCATGACCTTTTGAAACAATTCCGGAGCAGTTACAAGGCCGAACGGAAGGCGTTTGAATCTGTAGAGTCCCTTGCTGCTGATAAAAGTAGTGACATCTCTAGACTCGGGTGCGAGCTCGATTTGTAAGAACGCCTCCTTGATGTCTAATTTGCTCCAGAATCTTCCTTCCCCTAACCTAGCCAGGTAATCGTCCACAGTGGGCATTGGATGTCGTTCTCTGAGAACTGCTTCGTTGACACGACGCAAATCAAGGCATATTCTCGGTTCTCCGTTCGTTTTTCCCACCACTACCAGCGGAGATACCCATGATGCAGGTCCTTCTTTCACCTCAATAATGTCCCTTAGCAAGAGCTGCTCCAATTTTCTGTTTACCGCATCTTCTAGCGGCATGGGAACCCTTCTAAGGGGCTGGAATACAGGTTTAATAGCAGGATCCATGTGTATTTGAACCTGGATGTCTTTGATCTTTGAGAACGTTGTCACTTGAGTAGTAATATTCTGAATTTCTAAGCCAACCTTCAAAACTCCTAGATCTTTAGAGGTTTGATCGCCTAAAAGACAACGCTGGCCTCCCTTGATTACGTAGAACAACGCTCGAGTGGAAAGTTTCCCTAGTTTTACGTCTGCAACGAATGTTCCCATTATTGGCAGTGAGATGTCACTAGCGTATCCCTTCAGCACTCTAGAGCTTCCTTTTGTACTTTGATGAACTACTATTTCACCTTTCTTTAATGTTTCCCACGCTTGATCTGTGATAAGATTGGCATCTGATCCGGAATCTATCAACATATCTAGTCTTACTCCACCGATTTCACATACAACAACGTTTGTTTCGTTCCCAGAATAAAAGGCATAGTAAGTCTTTCCTGACTCCGACTCAACTCCAGTATCATTGAATGTTTCCGAATTCGATTGAGTATTACGGTGTTCAATCATTCGAACCTTATTAGAACTCTTCTCTTGGAATTTCCGGAATCTACATCGCGATCCAAAATGACCCACTCGTCTACAGGAATAGCAGATTTTACCTTTTGCTGGACATACGTCGTTATTAGTTTGATGATCCCGATGACCACAGTTCAGACAAACAAGATTGTTCGGATGTAAATGGTTTCTTACCGGTGAATTTCTTCAGAGATAGGTCATTTCGCTTGTTGAATTTGAACACAGGTTTACTGCTGACTTCGAGAACTTTGTGATCACCAATTTGATCTTTAGATTTCACTCCGAAATCCTGTACTTGAGTTTCGACACTTTCGAGAGCTGCACCTAATGATTCAATTTCACTAAGTGAACAATCTTTCTGGAGGATACGTCGCCGAAGCTCCGAAGACAAACATCCCTCTATAATTACGTCTATGATAAAGATTTCAGTAAGGACAGCCCTGGTTTCATCTGAATATTTATCAAAACCGCAGTCGGTGGCTTGTTGACGGAGGCGAAGTACGAAGTCAGCAAACCTTTCCCCCTCCTTTTGCTTCATATTCCTCAAACGGTGTCTCTCAAGACAGTCTTGCTTGCAAGGTTGAAAGAATTCATCCAACGCGTTTATCGCAACATCGTACCACTGCTTCTCGGTAGATACCAATGGAAACTTCTCACAATCCGGAAGATTTTGGAACACTCGTTGCAATTGCGGTCCACCCAAGTGCAAGAGTTTGGCCCTTTTCGTTTTTTGATCCACCACATCGAATGCATCAAAAAAACATTGAAGTGCCCCTTTCCAAATTCGCCACTCTTTGTACAGCTTGTTTCTCTCTATGTCATTGCATCGAAACTGAGAAACAGGACGGCTATCTTCCATCTATAAAAAAAATGAAGAAATTTCCAAATGAAAATTAAAAAAAAAAAACAAGTGCGACATTGAGGTTTATAATAACAGTATTTAAATACAAGTATAATACACTCATCTCGCTTCCCATATCTTAATTAAATGTATTTTCTAATTCGATACGTCAAATCATACCGTGAACAATCAATACTAAATTATCGGTTTGATCGCTTATATACAGTGTTTTTCATCAGTAATCCATTCTCATCAATAGGTTTTAGTTTAGGCTCATCATAATCATACAATATTTGCTTGTAATTAATACAAATTTTTATGGAACAATCCACGTTCATGTTTACGTTATGTAATCCATACATGACGTTTTTGCTCAATAATAACTATTATTATCATAGTCACATGCAATATTTACATCCTATAATCAAACAGGTGAACAATCCATGTTCATTTATTTTTGTTTACGTTCTGTAATCCATACAGAAAATTTTCGTGAGCAATCCATGCTTACACGCTGTAATCCATACAGGTGAACAATCCATGTTCATTTTTGTTCACGTTCTGTAATCCATACAGAATATTTTCGTTAGCAATCCATACTTACACCCTGTAATCCATACAGGTGAACAATCCATGTTCATTTTTTTCACGTTCTGTAATCCATACAGAATATTTTCGTTACCAATCCATGCTTACACCCTGTAATCCATATAGGTGAACAATCCATGTTAATTTTTGTTCACGTTCTGTAATCCATACAGAATATTTTCGCAAGCAATCCATGCTTTCAACCTGTAATTCATACAGATAATAACCTATGTTCATTTATTTTTATTTACGATCTGTAATCCATACAGATAATTTTCGTGAGCAATCCATGCTACACCCTGTAATCCATACAGGTGAACAACTCATGCTCATTATTTTTGTTTATGTTTTCATTTCCAAGCATTCAAGTTTAATCTTTCCTTCTCGCTTCCCCACGGAGAAGGGTATCGTTCTCACCAACACCAATATAAGCTGTGTGACGAAGCGTTACGAATTTTTCTCTACAGATTCAACTCACAAGACCGCCATATTTTTTTTCAATTTGGAGAACTAAATATCGCCAAAAAAAAACTCCAATTTTCCTCATTTTTCCAATTGAAATTTTGACTCACCTCGAATGTTTACCCTCGTCGCCAGATTTGTAGCAATAAAACAATTATGTTCAAGGAGTTTTACACGTATATATATATAGATTTATTTCACGGAACTCTTTCCTGTGTCGATCACTTCGTCACACCCACTCTAACCGACTGTCCTTCCTGTCCACACTACAGGGCCACACTCAGGGATATTAATATTAATTATAAGATAGGTTCAGCTCCGTATCCAGGGGAAAACCCTACATAACCCATTAGGAGCTTGATTACAGGTGGTTCACTGCCGAAAGGCTTACGGCTAATAGTGAGTAACTACATCAGAACACGCTATGCAAATTACCCATGTGTTATTAAGGATACCGAAATACAGAGAGAAGAAATGCTGATCGTAAGATAACTGTTATTTTGTATGTAAATATAGTGAAACTGAAGTCGAAGGGGAAACTACTCTTGACAGACAGGGCTAATACTTAAATTGAAAACAAATAGCTTTTCCCGTTGGCAGCCGCCGCATTGCTGATTTTTTGGTCTCTGTTCCGTTTGCCCCCCAAAAAGAGACACGTTTTGTAAGCGATTTTCTTCTGATGCTGAGAGCGACGGAAAACTATGAATTGAACAATGGTTCTTTTGTGCAAGGATCTTCTCACAAGGCAAATATTCACCGGCAATCCGTACGAGGGAAGCGATTCTCAATCTCGAAGACGGGAACTTTCTCATGTTTTTTGGGCGGTGACAGACTGTGGACTGTGGAGGGTAGCGAGTGGTAATTGAAATTCGTTATTTCAGCTCACGTCAAGTAGATTCAGCCACACGCAAATATGTACTCACACCCACGCCCACACAACGTTTGGAATAATTTCCGAATGGGAATCGTACGGTGGCTCCAGGATCCTCAAATAATTGGAGATCCCAGTTTTTATTTTCCTTCAACAAAGAACAATACCGCACTAAAATCGCGGCTTCCGCGACACAACATTGCGAACAAATTGAACGCGAGATGCAGACAGGTAGCGTGTCAACAACTCCAGGTGAGTAATCGATTGCCGAAGTGAAAGTGATGTTGTGACACGTGCGGCGTGCGGCTCGGAGAATAAAGTTGAAGGGGGAGCCCATTTTCGTTGATTAGATTTCTTACGAGCGTGATTCGGATTACGAAAGCGAAAAGTTCCGCAATGATGAAACTTACCTCTGTTTGCGTAAAACTCTCGACACGCGTTTGAAAATAGGAGCACTTACCTGAAAGGAAAAAAAAGTGGAAAACTCTTTTCAGAATATTGTTACTTCAGGTTGAATAATTATTATTTCACATCCACAGCGATGAAATTTGCTCAGTCAATTTACGTAATTATTCACTTATAATTAGCATAGCGAACAAACACGAAAAGTTAGCATATTGGGAAATAACAACCTGCAGGGCTTCCAATCAGCAGGAGCTCTGATATTTGATTGACGCGGAATATATTCGAATTAACGGTAAACCAACTGGGGAGGAAAATCAAGGTTGAGACAAACATGTAGTATCAGTTAAAAAGAAAGCGGAGGATACGATGCCGCCGACACCATCCGTTTTGATTTTTGCAATCAGTGCTTCTTTTTACATAATTCTAATCTCAATATTCTCCACATAATCTGTCTTTCATCCAACTCAAATAGATTATTTCTCGTCTCGTCAGAGGTAACCCTGTCCCAGAAGAGGCTTGCCCACAAGTTTCTTGGCCATTCACCAAACAGTGTCTGCACTTACAGGTATTCCGAAGGAGTCAGCTTCTTCTTCGGTAATCTAATCGGAATACTTGTTTTAGGATTCTATCTTCGTTTACGCACTATTCCGTCTATCAGTCGGCGAGTTTTTTCTAAGTTCCTAAATATTTCCGTTGTTTTATGATTATCCACACTTTGATTTTCTATGTGCGTCAATCTTCCATTTTCTAGTTACATGTTCAACCTTTAGAATTTTATTTTACATCTTATATGCCCAAAATTGATTTTTAGCTCATGTTTTGTCATCCCGATTTATTACATTAAATGAGCGTAAACATAACAGAAAATGTTATGTCTCTCAAATACTGTCGAGCATTTTTATAATATATATTGTACAGTAATATAAGATTAATACGAGCGAGCGAAACAAAAGACAAATAAGGCCTAGACCGAGATAAATATTGTTCTCCTTCATGCTCTGCTTTTTACTCTTAGAAAACACTTCATAACTTCATTTTATGATCAGGTGCAATAATATCACGCATGTTCTCAACAGCATCATTAGCTATTTGGATAGCGTAATCGTGTAAAACAGCCTTTCATTCCAGCCGGCCTTGTTTCGATCCCCGTTGACGTTGTTTGGACTTTTTTTTTGGGTGCAATCCCAAAAAAGATGAAAAAAGAAAAAAAAAAGGAAGAGATGTCTGCTTCCACAAATACAAACATTTTAAAGCGTTGGGGGATAGATGACATTATGCTCATTTGACGCATCTAGGCACGAATTGGTATGTTTTCTGCCGAAAACAAAATACTTTCTACCAACGCTAGTTTGGGTGTATCTTTCTGTTGAACAGGTCTACGGTGAAATGACGATACGGGTCCAACTATGCGATCCGATGATTACTTTCCTGTCACTGGCAGAAGATGAAAGTAATGCTTACGTTATAATACAGTTTTTATTTCGCGTGTAATATTCTTATTTGCGGTATTTTTTCGATAGAGCTGATTACAATGATGCATAAAAACATCCTTAGAATCTGTCGAATAGCACCTAATGACAAAACAAAACACGAAAAGTAATTTAAACGAATATTTATCACTATATCACTAGTGAGCATGAGCACAAGTCGATTAAAAATTCACATAATTCATCGTTAATTTCACTCAAAATCAATAAAAATACAACAAGGAATTGACAAAAAAAAATTGGTTTCATGTTGTCGCATATTGTAGCATATTTAAATTGCTAAAATCTCACATGCTGAAGTATTCATCTATATGTAAATCTACAACCATTTCGAAATATAGTTCAACCCGTCTAAATGACTTTGCTTCCAACTGCCTGATTAGTGCAGTGCTTTCTGTCAAAGCAATGTGATTTTGCCGCAAAATTTTAAATAATCCTAGTTTTCTTTGCGCTTTCGCGCTTTCAATTGTTAGTAATATGGGTCATTGCGAACTTATTGTAAACGATTGCAAATCCGGCTTCACTTAGCTATTTAGTAATTTAAAAGATTTTATAAAAAATAGTCCAGTAGAAAGAGATCAACGAGTTCGCAGAACAGTAGAACCTCGATTATCCCCGAAAGCGAGTTGCCTAGTAATTCTATAAACCTTCCCGAAATTTGCCATTGAGTGATAAGGTCTTGCGCTTTTGTTTTGGTTATGAGTTTCACATTATCTGAACATTGGTTTACACGATCTTACAGATGTATATTTTAATGCTTTCTGTATTGATGAAACATACTTTTCATTCTAAAACATCTTTTTTCGTATTTACACCTCATTTTTATCCGCGTTATCCGCGATTTTCGTTATACGCGGTGACCTAGGCCGACTTTTCCGCGGATAATCGGGGTTCTACTGCCTTCTCAATATACGTCAACTCAAGGATGTAGAATCCTGATTGATCGCGTGATATGTAGTATTATATGTAAACAAAATTAAGAAATACAGATAGTTTAAGTCATCGAACCCAACATGATCAGTCAATTGTAAAAATATAAATCAAAACAAACTCGAATGCCGATAATATGTAGCCGGATGTAATTTTCCGTCAGTGAAGTTTAAGCTTTTATTGTTGAACGCGGTTTCAAATTTTTTTCTTAGTAAGTTAATAGAAATAGTCTTCTTGAAAAAATGTGTGCTGTCGGGGTAAGTCCGTCATTCTTTGAGTGGGGGATCCCGGCATGGTTTGCGTTTAGTTGAAGGTTTCTAAGACATATTTTCCATCAATTTCAGATGCCTCGCAGCTACCAAAGGAAAACGAATCGAGGGAGTTGGTCCCAGGAGAACCTCACCTTTGCAAAAGAGGCTATTGCTAGTCGTCAAACGTGCTTTCACGACTTTTGGAATACCCAGGTCTACATTACATGATCACGTTTTTCAGAAGGTGGTAAGCTCGAAACTAGGACTAAGAAAGACCCTATTTACGGTGGAGCAGGAAGCGGAGATCATGCAGCACCTACTTGACCTAGAAAACCGATTTTATGGCATCACGAAGATTGACGTACAGAAGCTAGCTTTCGAGCTTGCTGAAAAAAATGGAATCGCTTGTTCGTAAGTTGTTTTTTATGAATTGAACTACTGATGTAAATTTAATGTTGGATTTAAGCTGTTCGATAAAACTAAATGAACTTCATCATTGAACGAAACATAATGGCTATATGGTAATAACGAAAATAATAAACTAATTACAAATAAACATAATTTAATTAGTTTTATTGCCATCATAATCACAAAAACCTGAAATAATTTACCTACAGTCATGAACTCATACTTCTCTGTGATTTCAAGTCGAATCCTAGTGTGATTAAAAGCGTCGTATGACGGATATTGATTCAAGTAAGAAGAAAAACTGACCACCGGTAAGTGTTCAATGTGGTCCTAGATTCCATTAAACTTGTAATTGAATTGTGGTGTGGTTTGGTGATTTCTTCTCCATATTCCATGTTCATCGGAACTTGTTCCGACCATATCTCCGGAATCGGTTGAACGATCCGAATCATACTCGACAGCGACATTTAGAATTAGTATACCTTCTATTTGCCGACTGTCACATTCAAACTGGTTCATCTGTTGCCAAGTATATATATTAAGAAATTGAGATGACGGTCTTACCCCGTAGGGTACCGGTGTTACCCTCATGGGGTGCCGGTTTCATCCGCACTGGTTGATGAGTTTCATTTTTATGGCAGTTTTTTAAATTGACTATTACTTGAGAGAATTACCGTTTAAATGTACTGATATTCCTTATATCTCATGGCAAACGAACTAGACAATGATTCTATGGAGGAAACATATCAATATATGCCCGCAGATCTCACAAAACAATACTTTTCCTTAAGGGGTCGGGCATACCCCCCATTCCCCTACTTACTAATTATTTTTTTCTAGTGTAGAATCAGCATTGCGACCAAGGGATTATTAAGACAGCCGCCTTTTTGTAGCCAGCATTGAAAATCATGAGCATAGAAATTATAACCTATAATTAAAATTGAAGTGTTCCGCGCGATTCTCCATCAGTGATTTTAATTGTTAATCGCCAAGGAAGCTTCCGGATGGGTATCCAAACATCGCTTGCCAAAGGAAACTATCCAACTTAATCAAATATTAACATGGGGGTAGTGGGGGCCAATTGGTCATGAGGGGCAAAGTGGTCACCTGCTTGTTTGGTAGTATAACTATTGACTATAGATGCCATATTGATAGTCACCTTATGTTTGTAGAATTTGATGACTTTTGAGTCACCCTGTACTTCAGTAAAGCTGTCGGATATCAAAATATAAATAAAAACAGGAATTGCTCTCTCGATAGCCATTCGGCAGTAGTTCTGTGCGCATGGTATCTAAGGAATTTCTCGTGAAATTTAGTTTATTAAAACTGATATATTGGAAAAATCATCAGTTTGGACGTTAACATATTCTGGGAGAGGTGAACAGAATTTTTTTTTAATCTCAGCGATTAATTAGCACATAAATTACTTTGGTGCTTGGGGGCAAAGTGGTCATAGGTGAATAACAACTTACAATGTTCTGTTTACTAAAGTTGATATACTGTATCACATTCTGCTCTTGAAGAAGATCCTTTTGTGGCTTTGACCCTGGATAAATATGCGACTTCAACTAAACCAAGCCTTATTATGTGGAACGTTATTGAGACTCTAGATGAATAGGCCAAGCTTATTTCATACATGTACCTACCATATCAAGTATGATTTGAACAAATTTGGACGAAAAAACGCATAAATCTATCCCATTTAGCTTGATATGTGCGAGTGACCACTTTGCCCCCACTAGGTGAGCACTTCATCTCCAAGCAAAAAAAAAGTTCGATTTTTCACTTTTTTTTCTAGTGATGAAAAGTGTTCTATCTTGAATTCTTATAATTAAAGCGGTTTGCTTTTTTGAAGAGCAATGAGTTGAACTACAATATACTTCGAGAAACGGGAATTGAATCGGTATGTGGACGTTGGAAATGGGCGTATCCCTTAGGGTGACCGCTATGCCCCCATTTCCCCTATATGACTCCAAACAGTAAACAATACGTGAGCTACATAAGCGCGAGCCCTGTTTTATGCTGCCTACGCTCAATTTGCCTTAGGTTGGGATAGGGTTGCCAGAGCCCGATTGCGACCGACCGCGTGAAAAAGGAGCAAGTATCAGGGTACGTTTATGTAAAGTGAGGCTGTGACGTGTTAGCTTTGCAAGTATCATGGAGCGGTATAAGATTTTCGTAATCTACGTTTTATTTTCTATTTTTCTACATAATCACCGTAACGTTTTAATTCAAGGAGGTATTAACTGCCCTGAACTTTTTGCACAGATTCCGTTGAACGTTTCTCAGCGCTTTGGGATCTCATGTTTGCTAGCCATTCCTTACCACAGAACGAATTACGGCTACAACGACCCGTTTGATACATGCTTCGTATGTTTATTGCTCTTTGTGACGTATTTGAATTTAATATGACTAAAAATGTGTTTAAATCTAAGATTACTAATTATACCTAGTCTGTAGAGTGTAGGAAAACAAAATCAGTCTGTACGAATAGTCGAAGACGATGTTAGAATAAAATTATTATAAATGTTCAGTTAATGGCTAAACATGTACCCGTGGTATATGCTTTGCCTCCGCGTTTGGCGTTGTGGCGATTTCCCAGAGAAACAGATAGTTACCGCACAAAGGGACCGCACAAAAAAGTCGCATAAAAAATCGTACACAACTTCACCAGCAGCTTTAAAAAATCGTGTTCGGTACACATTTTGAATAAAACTTTTTTTGTGCGGTAGATAGGGACCGCATAAAAAAAATTTCCCCCAAGAAAATAACTGAAATCCACGCCATTCACCGTTCAATTTCCTTTTGTTTCCCTGCTTTGCGATGGGACACTTTACCTTTTCGGTTGCGCGTGGTTGTTTTGTGCTTGTAGTTGCATGTCGAAACGCGTTGCTGTTAGAAATCATGTCATGCAAAAACGTAGAAAAACATAGAGCATTTGATTAGAGGAGGGAAATGATTTCAGAAGTGGATAATTGAGTTTTTCGCACTGTAATGCATATAAACCATCGAAAAAAACTAAATGGACGAAAACTTCGTCAAATATGCTTCTTTTCATACATCGCACAAAAGAAAATCGCACAAAAAAAAACCGCACAAGAACAGAAAACCTCACAAAAAAAAATCGCGCAAATAAAATCGCACAAAACAGGTTTTACTGTACTTATTTTCTTTTTTTCTTGGAGCTCCTGTCTTCTGTATAATCACAGCTGCCTGAGACCTCCTCTGAGAATTTTGGAGTAAAAGTTGTCCTGGGAAACGTTGTTTTTGCTACATATGGTTTCTTCTCCAATTTATTGGCAATCGTTTTATTCTGAGGTATGTTTATAATTCCTTTGTGAGTGCTCTGCTGGCCCGTAGTATCCGAATTGTCCTTTCTTTGGGGTCGGCTCCATGAAGATATGTGTTGATGCTTTGAAATTCGGGGTTGAGATCACAATATTGTCCTCTGGCGAATAACCGCAACGGTTCAAACCACCCAATCATTATGAAAAGACAATAATAAAATAATACAAATTAAACATAATTTACTTTGCAGCTTCTTCTTGAATGGCGTTAACGTTCCCTTGTGGAACTTTTGCCGTCTCAACGTATGCATTAACTAGCGTCATTTATTAATACTTGGTCGAGATTTCTTAAGCCAAATAACACGCCTTGAATGTATTCCGAGGGGCAAGCTCTTGAATACGCATGACCACAGTGCAAGTCGAAGGAAATTTCTTTGACGAAAAATCCCCCGGCCAGAACGGGAATCGAACCCGAACACCCGGCATGATAATGTGAGACGCTAACCACTCGGCCACGGGTGCACTTACTTTGCAGCACACTTCCAAAATTCTCCGGTCGAAGATTGGGACGGAGGCTTCTCAATGCAAAATGAATAGACGACTTGATGTTAAAAATCAAGCCAATTATTTATGCGCAGCCTGATATACACAAAAATTACGTTTTAACACGTTAGTCACCCAGCGCGAAAGTATATGAGGGGCTTAGAATGAAAGGGGTGTAAGTGACTTGGTCGATTTCTCTTCATAGACTCTCTTTTTTGGTCATCTTCTTCTTCTTCTTCAATGGTACTAACGTTCCTAGAGGAACTTCGCCGTCTCAACGTAGTATTACTTGCGTAATTTTTATTAGTACTTAGTTGAGATTTCTATGCCAAATAACACGCCTTGAATGCATTCTGAGTGGCAAGCTCTAGAATATGCGTGATCACAGTGCTATAGTCGGAGGAAATTTCTTTGACGAAAAATTCCCCCGACCAGAACGGGAATCGAACCCGAACACCCGGCATGTTAGTTATGACGCTAACCACTCGGCCACGGGAGCACACTTCTTTTTTGGTCATAGCTTAGCTGCAAATACCCAGCTGTATTTGACAATGTAGAAGATAGGCCAGAACCTTATCTATCGTATTCTATAGCAAACTTAAAATGGAACGTTTTTGCAGTTGAGTTATTAACTAAATAAAAAGTTGATGAAGAGAAATCGATCAAGTCACTTACATCCCTTGCATTCTGAGCCCCTCATGTATAGATCTAGATGCTAACCGAAGACGTCCGCAAATACATACCAATACAACTTTCATACCATTAGGAGACTCGTCAATCATCCGAAATATAAATGAATAGAAATTATATTTTTATAATTTTTATTTTATGATTATTCTATATACTCTATATTTATATTTAAATGCCTAAAGCAGGGCGATCGTAAGCAGGGCGGTCGCTACCGATAGGAGCGCCATTGTTATTCGCTCATGTGAGTGCGGTTAGTTAATGATTTTTGCTGAAGGATGCTCAGCGGCGTTCTGAGCGGTGAGCGATTTTTTCCGTCCCTGGTGCTGCCTAACAAGCAGGTACGTGAGGCGTGGAAGGTCCAAAGTTGTCCTCATGGGGGCGAAAATGAACAAAATGAAATTTGGACAAATATTCGTAAACGATAAAAACTACTAATTTGAATTGATAAATATGACTAATTTTAGATGAAGGTTTGCGCCGGAAATGATATTTTTTTAATAGAATTGTAAATTTTTACCTAATTGAGGGGCTTAGAATGAAAGGGGTGTAAGTGATTTAATCGATTTCTCTACATCGACTCTCTCTTTTGGTCATAGCTTAGCCTCAAATACATTCCCAGCTGTATTTGACAATGTGGAAGATAGGTCAGAACCTCACCTATCAGATTCTATAGCAAACTTAAATTGGAACGTTTTTGAAATTGAGTTATTAACTAAAAGGTGATGATGAAGAGAAATCGATCAAGTCACTTACACCCCTTGCATTCTAAGCCCCTCAATTTGTTTTTGTTTTCATTGCGAGATAAATGAGGAATAATAACGGTCGAGCAGTGTTGCAATCGGTCGGTGCGGTGTCGATATTGGCACATTTTTGGCTCGTAGTTGGTTGTCATATACGAAGGAATGGCCGATAAAATGTCATCGTTTTAACGTTATTTTCTGGCATCAAAATTGGTTTTTGAGAGAAACGTATAGGGAAGGTGCGGGTAAAACGAACAGTGGGAGTATAATGGACAAGTGGTTGATTTTTATAGTTGCATAATGAATTTCAAATTTCTGTTGGTGGGAACCCCTTCTACTTGCTATTCTATATTATTTAAACCATCCTACGACAATGAATATTGATCCAACACTGAGAGAGAGTGAAATTATTCCTCTCGCGAGCGATGAACTTCTACGCTTCGCATATTATGAACCTGTCCATATTCCTCTCACTACATACCCATTATACCCGCATCAATAAAAACATTCTACTTTTCGGCTTGTTTTAATTTCAGTAAAAAACATGGAAAAATACATTTTTATAATAATTTCGAAGACCAGTATATTGAACTGTAAGAAACTGGTTTTAAGTTTTGGGAAACATGAGTTTCCAAAGATACAATTGAAATTTTTGTTAACATGTCCGTTTTACCCTCACTTCCCCTACTGAGGATCACTATTAATAAATATGTATGCAATCAGAATGAAATATTTAAAGCGTCAGTCTTGTTATTCAAAAACCACATCTCATATAGTTAGAAAGCCTGAATTCTTTTTATGAGAAAACACACTCTTACATTCTTGACTCTTTTAATATTTTTTTCTATTTCCCATTTTTTGACATTATTCGACAAAACACGAATTTTTTATATCTGTTTTAGCCGGAATGTTGACAAAGTTAGACAATGTTAGACATTTTATTCATAGTTCGAACAATATGTAGACTTTTGTGGAAATATAATCTTCAGAGATGTCATTAAATTTTAAATTTGGCGTGATTCGTTTTCTCGATTATTTTTACTGAGATGTAAAATGCGGAGAGAATTCTCGGAATGTCTGGTCATACCTTCCATTAGGGTGTCGGAAAGGAGAAAATATCCAGTTGTCAGGTCCTGTCTTGAACCTAAACGAAAACGAACTTGTTCACTTATCGACCGGTGCTTGCAGGATAATTTGCTGGTCGACAGCGAAAGTGCGAGTGAGTGACACATTGGAAGTAGTTCCCCTCAAGCGTAGTGTGAATTGGGGATTTGTGGGATTTTCGGGAAATTTGTGCGTCCAACCAGAGGACTACAGAGGACAGAAAAACAATCCATCAACTTTATCGTCACATGTGTTGCTATGAAACAACTTTGTTCTGTTTGTTATCTATTCCACGATCTTTAGAACTTTTTCATCGAAACTCTTAGTTTTCCGGAAGTGTGGAAAATAACAAAAAAAAAAGAAGTGATTCACAGTTCTCTCGTTCGCCAACTACTTTTCCTATAAATCTGGATCCGTTTGAACAGTTTCCACCGTCGAATATCCAGCAAATCACGTGTAGCAGTGATATGCAGAAGCAAAACAGGGGCAACTTTTTCCGACGTTCACTTAGCGCTACACAAAAGAGCTCTTCGTTTACAGAGAAGTTTTCCTTGAAATGGGGGTTCAGTGTATCGCTGGAAGGTTCAAGTTGTGTTTTTCGTTGAATTTTCTATCTCGCTATTTGGTGGATCACTTCGAGAGCGGGTGAACAACAATTGATATTGGCATCGCACGGCAGCGAAGTATATCAAACATTGTTTTTTATGATTTAAATCTGTTTAAGTTCGTTGGAAAGTGCATTCAAGTAAAAGAATAATGTGCTTTTTATTTTGTTTAGAATCAATCGTCGAAACGAACAAGTATATTCCTTGGGAAATTACTATACAAAATTTTCTCTGACGTAGTGCCTTCACCCGACACGAATGTCGCTGGGTTGCTGTTCTCACGAAGCACGCTATTTCTTATTCAATAGCCTTGGAGGGGAGTTCATATATTCACGTGTCTTTTGTGCAAATTCTTATGCTGTCATTCAAGCAATTAACCATCATAAAAAACATGAAGTGGGTTATATCTATGGTATAACCGCAAGGGTGACGTAGGACTATCGTTGATTTAGAGATCATTTGTATGAAGTTGAATCTGAATGAATGAATATTTGGAGAACTTCGAAAACGAGAGCGTTACGTTGGAGGCACAAGGTTTTATGCATCCAATATTGGATACGGAAATATCCTACTGATGGGGAAGAATAATCTTCAGAAGCTATCCTGTTGATTGCGATTGATTGAAAAACCACAAAACCTAATGTATTTGGTCACAGTGTAACATGGATAGAAAACATTCAATTAAACTCTTTCACATGAATATATTTTGAAAATTCCCAAAGGAACTGGCAGATTATTTTCAGTAACGATTAGATATTTCCACATTTTCCTCGATACTGGAAGCCCACCAGTGGTTAATGCCAACTCGATAACCACCTGTTAATAGCACTTGATTGAAACATATTTGGCCACAGTGTAACATGGATAGAAAACATTCAATTAAACTCTTTCACATGAATATATTTTGAAAATTCCCAAAGGAACTGGCAGATTATTTTCCAGCAATGATTAGATCTTTCCGGAACTTTCTAGATGCTGAATGGCATCCTAACGGAAAGAGTTCTGCGCGTGTATGTGTCGATCCTTCGCCGTCCACCTCCTCCAGCACGTTAGGCAACGATGTTGTCTTGTCGATGTCCTCACGAAAAATGAATGTGTTTCACCACCAGAATATCGCTTAAGTATGCTTTTTGTGTGTGATTGAATCGAGAGAAGGTGTGGTTTACGATGGCAATTTGGAAGGCAAACTAGAGGGGAATGAACTCTCTGAGCTCGGAACTTTCGGCGACTGAGCAATAATCGATTGCGGGCGCATACAATATTGGATACGGAAATATCCTACTGATGGGGAAGAATAATCTTCTGAAGCTATCCTGTTAATTGCGATTGATTGAAAAACCACAAAACCAAATGTATTTGGTCACAGTGTTACATGGATAGAAAACATTCAATTAAACTCTTTCACATGAATATATTTTGAAAATTCCCAAAGGAACTGGCAGATTATTTTCAGTAACGATTAGATATTTCCACATTTTCCTCGATACTGGAAGCCCACCAGTGGTTAATGCCAACTCGATAACCACCTGTTAATAGCACTTGATTGAAACATATTTGGTCACAGTGTTACATGGATAGAAAACATTCAATTAAACTCTTTCACATGAATATATTTTGAAAATTCCCAGAGGAACTGGCAGATTATTCTCAGTAACGATTAGATATTTCCACATTTTCCTCGATACTGGAAGCCCACCAGTGGTTAATGCCAACTCGATAACCACCTGTTAATAGCCGCGCGTGTATGTGTGTGTAGCGATGTCTTCCCTGGGAACCGTTTGTGGCATCACTCTCCTCCTGATAGATTCCCTTCTGGCCTAGGGTGCACAAACAGGCTCTTGGTGACACCGTTCATCCGCGCTTTCATGATAAATAAAGAGCTTCACCGCAACAGCGACAACATGCTCCAATCGCTGTTCAATTAGAACTGAGTGGATTTCCGAGCGCCGCTCGCTTATATACCGATTGGTGATTTCAATAGCCTGTTTTGAATGCAATTTTAAGACTATTGAAACAAGTTTTTGGATCAAAAAGTAACAAGTATATAACGCGTAGACATTTTATCTTTCGAATGAAGTGTTTATCATACCATTTCGTTCAGTTGTTTAGGAGCTATTAACGCTCAAAATCTCGGTCTCCGGCGTAACGCTTTCGTTTTCGAAACTTTGATTTTACACCCCGGTATAGAAATGAAAGACGTAGTCCTACGTCAAAACTGTTTATAGCGACACGAAGAGAGCTTTTTGTGATTTCGTATCCACACTTGGAGAAGTGACCAGGGCGATTCTACGTGTGAAAGGAACTTGTGGGAAGGCACGATGAAATAATATTCAATTATAGCGTGAAATTAGAATTTGTTCCGTAGCTGGGCGTTTCCGTTTTTGTGGATACGTTGGGATAAGTTGTTTCGTGATGATAAACGTGGGAAAAAGGATTTCATTTGCCTGTGCTGAGAACCACCAGCAAGGAACGGTGTGATAGTAACAAAATATTAGATTATTCTCTTCTCGATGGCAGCATGTAGATCGTTTTATTCTAGATCTTCACAAACGTGGAAATAATAGCAAAGGCACTCGGTAAGATGCAGTTGTTGAACTGTTATTTCATAATTATTAGTTTTCAGATTGTTTTGATGAAAGTTACCCTAGAACCCTTCCACACCCAGAATTAATGTTTAGTACATTCCGATTTATTAAATTCAATGAGCTCAATAATAACAGAAAACGTGATACTCTCAAATACTGGTATAGCATTTGTGTAATATATATGCTATAACAACATAAGAGCAATATGAGCGAGCGAAACAAGAGACACATTGCAAATAAGCACACGCTAAAGCTTATCGCATACCTTGGCACATACACAGCCCCGATCGATCCCCGTTGACATCGGGCCCTCGATTCGTTTCTCTGCTCGAATGTCAGTGGCAGTGCAGAAATATTTTGAAACGAGTTTGAAATGTTTCACAAAGCACTATAGGAAGAATGCCAAATCTATTTTTGAGACATCTGCTATGAAAATTATAAATATCTGTATTTCCAAAAGTGTTAATATGGTTACGTTTTGGAGAAAACTGATATTCCCTCAACGAATGAAGTTCAATAGGCCTAATGCATGCATGGATGTGTAATAAAAACGACATCATGGAACAATTTGCTTTACAAAAAAAATATAATTATGAGAAAATGAATCTTTTCATGTATTTTCACAACTGCAATCTTTGGAATTCCGTAAGGAGTCACACTTTCCAATTTTTTCAGCAAAACAATTTTTTGCATGTAATTCTCTTTTAGCGTCGATTTCTTGTTGCAGCGGCATCAATAGCTTCATTGTATTGGACCATACCCTGTGGCCCTGAATTCTCGCTTGTTGTGTGCTAGTGTTTTCTTTATCTTTCACCTCATGTCAATCCAAATCTGTAATTTAAAAAATCATTATTGTTTTGCAACACATTTCAGCTTTAGCATATGGTAGAGAAAGTTTGGTATAGTATAGCAATAAAAAAGAAAATTGGTGACAAAAGTAGCACGTACTAATGTACGCTAGCAGGAATAAGCAATTTTTAGGTAGGAAATTCGGTTGATAGTAATTCAAAGAGCATGATAAAATTTACTTTTGAAGTTATATGTATCGAAGAAGAAACACTTAATTTCTGTCATTCTGAACCAAGACGCATTGATGGTCTCAGTGCATTAAGCTCCTCACTGAATTCCTGCCACTTTTCCTTAACCGGGATTCTATTTGAACTGAACTCGAGCAATGTTTACATTCGTTTTCATTGATTCGACGAGTCGTTCAAACTGGTGGTGATTTGTCTGTCCATCCATTTTCAGCCACTGAAATATGTGCTGGAAGAAAGTTCTGCATTGTAAATTATAACATGATTTATATAAATAATGCTGGATTGAACACTTACCTTGCATAGACTATTCTGGCAGCAACGTAAAACAAATACTGATCAAAACAAACGAACATGTGTTGCAAATTGCATATATTGAAGCATTTCTGAAATGTTTTCCAAAGGAAAATATTGGATTGGGGGAAAAAATATCGTATATTGTTAATATATGGCAACACTTAAACATATCTTGTGTTGTACTTATCGCATCGGGTCATACTATACGGCTATTTGCAGACGACAATCTGTGCTACAAGTGTCGTTTTGACAGTGTTTTGATTGTCCTTTTCAGTCTCAAGTTATAGCGCGTCAAAGATGGAGTCCACCAAGCAAGAAATTCGCCATATTTTACGTTTTTACTACCTGCGAGGTAAAACTGCAACGAAGGCGGCCAAAAAAATTCGTGTAGTTTATGGACCCGACACTGTAACGATTCACACAGCACAGCGTTGGTTTCATCGATTTCGTTCTGGTGTAATGGCTGTCGAAGATACACCCCGTACTGGTAGGTCAATCGTCGTGGAAACCGGTAAAATCATTGAAATCATCCAAGTAGACACTCGCTCGATTGGTCAGGAACTGGGTATAGACCATAAAACCGTTTGAAACCATTTGCAGAAGATTGGATTCCAAAAAAAGCTGGATGTATGGGTGCCACACGAGTTGACGCAAAAAAATCGTTTAGACCGAATCAACGCCTGCGGTGCACTGCTGAAACGGAACGAACTCGACCCATTTTTAAAGAAGATGGTGACTGGTGATGAAAAGTGGATCACGTACGACAACCTAAAGCGAAAAAAGTCGTGGTCGAAGCGCGGTGAGCCGGCCCAAATCATCGCCAAGGTAGGTTTTGCTGTGTGTTTGGTGGGATTGGAAGGGAATCATCCACTATGAGCTGCTCAACTATGGCCAGACCCTCAACTCGGTTCTCTACTGTGAGCAGCTTGACCGTTTGAAGCAGAGGATTGACCAGAAGCGGTCAGAAATGATCAATAGGAATGGTGTTGTTTTCCACCCGGATAACGGCCGACCTCACACATCTTTGATGACCAGCCAAAAGCTACGGGAGCTCGGATGGGATGTCCTGTTACACTCACCGTATAGTCCGGACCTGGCTCCAAGTGGTTATCATCTCTTCCGGTCCATGCAAAACGCTCTTGGTGATACTAAGTTGGCCTCAAAAGAGGCTTGCGAAAACTGGCTGTCTGAGTTTTTTGCAAATAAGAAGGGGGGGGGGGGGGGGGGGGTGCGTCCAATATCAGGGACGCAAGCCAAAACAAAATAATTCTCTGAAGATATGCAATAAGTGAACCATCGATAGCTATCACTCGCTCGGTGCTATCGAATTGCTCGATTTCTATAATAGTAAAATAGAGCTAACGAGCTAAATTCTTATCGCCTCGATTTCTATTTTTTCTATACGCCATTTGCTCGTGTGGCGTGCGATCGTCAACTTTTTTCACAAAATGGACTGTAAATGCTCAAATTTATGTGGAAGAATGCTTGAAGAAGATATTGCTGTTTAATCCGCTGAATCATCCCAATTCTGGTTTTGAACTTCTTGGCCAAAAATCGAATAGATGCATACCTGTTCTTCTGAATATGATATAACAACTTTTCGGTCCAATTCGGGATTACTTGAGACCATCGTTTGGACTTTTTTATGTGTACAATCCCAAAAGAGATGAAAAAAGAAAAAAAGAAAGAGATGTCTGCAAACATTTTCATGCTTTTGAAACAAATGCTTTTGTTTGCTCATTTCAGCACACGAAAAAGCATTATTTTCTGTCGAAGATGGAATGTTTTCTGCCAACGCTAGTTCGGGCGCAGTTAGGAGTAACGCGAGAAACCAACAGAAGAAAGAGAAAATAAATGAATCATGAATTCTCTTAATTTTCGCAAACGTAACTGTTCCAAAAAAAAAAAACTCCTGGAACTCAATTCGAAATTCGGCTCAGCGGTTCATATCTTCATGAAATTAACATTGTGTTACACGAACTGTTATCTGTTATTAGGGAGTGTAT
The DNA here is from genome assembly GCF_029784135.1 of Toxorhynchites rutilus septentrionalis. NCBI lineage: Eukaryota > Metazoa > Arthropoda > Insecta > Diptera > Culicidae > Toxorhynchites > Toxorhynchites rutilus. The sequence continues at coordinate 75,053,934 of NC_073744.1, read as the reverse complement.
CGAAAAGTAGTCTCAAACATTCAACACGTTATTACACACAAACGGGTGAACTTTTTGTTGTGTAATCAGATCACGCTTTGTTTACATGTCAAAAATCGAAATACAAGTCATTTAGTCGCGGTCATAAAGTTGTTTTCGAAATGTCGCGGGTTCATTTGGCAACTAAGAAGAAAATTCTACACAATTAATGCACAGAAAAGGGTGTTACATACCACAAAATAGCAAAAGAAAACAAAATTTGTCCAGAAAGTGTTAAACGAATTGTTGCAAAGTTCGGTAATGAGTGTTCTTTCGAGGATCTCAGCAGAAGTGGACGAAAACCCGGACCAAGTAATCCCGAATTGGACCGAAAAGTTGTTATATTATATTCAGAAGAATAGGTCTGCATCTATTCGATTTTTGGCCAAGAAGTTCAAAACCAGAATTGGGATGATTCAGCGGATTAAACAGAGATATGGTCTAAGGACATATAAAAAGCAAAAAGTGACCAAACAAACACCGGAGCAGCAAGATCGCGCTAAAACACGAGCACGAGAGCTATATGAGTGTATTTTGAATAATCCCAACCAGTACATTCTCATGGATGGCGAAACATATGTCAAAGAAGATTCCAGAACGCTGCCGAAACCTCGATTTGATACCAAATCGATTGGAGAGAGTGTACCATTAGTGGATACGACTGTTGCGATGGAAAAATTCGGCCAAGCCATTTGCTCGTATGGCGTGCGATCGTCAACTTTTTTTCACAAAATGGACTATAAATGCTCAAATTTATGTGGAAGAATGCTTGAAGAAGATATTGCTCCCACTTTATAGAAAGCACGAGGTTCCTCCTCTATTCTGGCCGAATTCGGCATCGGCACATGCGGACATTTACAATGGTTTTCGGAAAATAACATCATGTTTATCGAAAAAGACCTTAACCCACCTAACTGTCTCCACCAATTAAACGTTACTAGGCAATTGTCAAGGTCTAGTTCAAGAAGGAAGGTACAGTGTCTGAAAATATGTCAGAGTTCAAGAAGAATTGGTCTGCAGCGTCCAGAAAGTGAACAAAGACTACTGTGCAGAATTTGATGAGTGGATTTAAATGTAAGGTTCGATCATTTTTTAGAAATCAACAATAAGCTTGATTTTTTCATTTCATTGCTATGTAATCTTAATATTCTTTAATAAGATTCACTTTTGTAAACACTTTCTGAACGTTTTCAGTTTTATTTTGATGTTTGAAAGTTTAAGACTACTTTTCGATTCACTCCTTATTGAGCACCCATAGACTGGATTTTATCGCGATACGAATTGTGATAATACTTAGGGTTGATGGAGAAAGTAAATAGATTCAAAGAACACTAATTGTAAGTTAAAAAATCATTTCTGTAATAGCAATAACTCAATGTTAAAATTATATTATAAATTTAAGTTCAACTAATAAAAAAGCGATTCTCAAGACTTTGTTCAATCAATTTTGTGACCAAACTTGGCTTTAAAATTATTATCAGTATTGAATCATACATAATCTCATCTGCATCGGCTTTGTTTACGCCATACGAGATAATTCTAGCAAAAAAAAAACTAAAGGATTAAATATATAAATCCAACCATAAAAATGTCAATCGCGGGCGCCTTCTCGTGACCTCCGCCATATTCCAGCAGAGCCTATGATGTATGTCGCACTCGAAAATGGATTGCCCCCAGGGCCAATTTCCCCTCGCTCTAGCTCTGCCTCCGAATATCGAAATATTTCCGCTCGATTTATCGCTTAGCTGTATCATTTTTATCGATCAGAAGAAGTGTGCCGCCTTAAATGGGTGATGGTTTCCGCGGTGGGCTTCCGCAGCTCGGGGTCGCGATGTAACTCTGCGGAGCCAAAAATAGCAATACATTGTGCATGTAAAATATGGCTTTCCGGGCAGAGGCGCACGAAGTAGCGAATGATGTATCGATAAAAAAAATGTAAGGAACGGGGCGGCTTTCGAGATATAAAATAGCGTATGACAAACAAATTCCAAGGAATGCATCATTTCGTAGGCCTTAGGCGTGATCCGGTCGTTTCACACAGCGAAATCTTCACATAGGCCATGTGTTTTCTTTCTTCCCTAGATAATATTTTTCTCATGTAGAGCAATCGAAGATTCGAGTAAAAAGTTTTGTCGTTAAATACTAAGTGTGACTAAAATAAATTTAAAGTTGCTATTAATTATCATTACAGAGAACACTCAAGTAGGTTCGGTGACGCACCAAGTGGTCTCACTATATCAATATCGCTTTAAATTCAGGAAATATATTTCTAACGGCGGGAACTAGCCTAATTAGCCAGCTTTTTATTTGCTCCTCAGTTTCTGAATCAGAATACCCGTACTCCCATGAGGTTTTGTGCAATATGAGAATCGATTTTTTGCTCCTTTACCCATTTTTATCATTTATTTTATGAAAGCTTTTTAGAAAACGCTTTGCACATTTTCTATCTGCCGTGCAAGATGATGAAAGTTTTAAATCACCACGTAGGCCATGAACCATGTTCGAGGTAACAATATAGAACAGTCACCCATAGTCCGGAATCCGATTGCTTTGAACCCAGATCGGATCTCACGATTCGGTTGAAATCGACTTTTGCATTCTGAAATCCGATCGACCTCAAAGCTTGCCTTGAGCAATATACTCTCTATCAGATTAACAGACACGAATGCAAATTTCAATTCCTAAAATTTCAATGAAAATCAGTACTCGACGTTATATAAATAATTCGAAGACAATCATAACTTAACTATTTTTCTGTAAATCTCCTCAATTTCCACCAAAACTTCATCCATGCTATAAAATTATTATGAGAGACATATTACATATCTTTTGTTTGAGCACACGTGCTGTCATGGAAATGCAAACGTTTTGGACTGGCAACAACAAAGGCTGTCTCGGTGTAGCTCATGATAGCGTCTCTTAAGTGAATGTATTCTTTCTTCTGTTGATAGTACAATAGGAATCGCAGTCGTTCCCTCTCTACCTTTGCGTATAACAGTTCGGCTGAAAAGATTATAAGGTAGCACAGTAAAACAATTTTTGTTGCTAAATTCAATTTTTTAATGAACATAATTGCCTTCGAGGGCGATACAGCGATTATAGCGATCTTGCAACTTTTCGATACCATTTTTATAGTACTCTTTCTGTTTTTCCAAAATAGCCCTCAGTTTCGGTAATCACTTCATCATCGATCTTGAATTTCTTGCCAGCGAGAATTCTCTGCAAGTCTGCGAACAGAAAATAGTCGCTGGGGGCCAGATCTGGAGAATACGGTGGATGTAGAAGCAATTCGAAGCCCAATTCATGCGATTTTACCATCGTTTTCATTGATTTGTGATTTTTCCATTTTTATCACAATAACAAAAAGTTGCTTCACTCTCAATGCTGTAACTCACGAACCAATCGACCGATTGTTGTCAAATTTTAACACATATCCATTGAAAGATGGTGCTTTGTGATAGTCAAGTAGATTTTTGCAAGAGGCGCCATCTAGACGTCAACCTTATGAACTTTTCAGCCGAACTGTTATGTTGACTCTGGATTGTCGGCACAGCTCAAGACATCATAGAATGACGTTGTCCTGACTGCGTCGTATCATCAAACAACACATATAACAATCATCGAGCGCACTCTCTTGTTTGTTTCGCTCCTCCAACCACATGTTCAAAAATAATAATTCAGAATGAGGAATGATAAGTAATTATTCTAATTACAATAGTTTCAATAATTCATTTTGCTCATCCAAAAAGACTTCCAACTCGTCGGCGATGTGCTCAGATTCAGTCGAATTGAGGTTATTGAGCATGTGTGGTGTGAAAGTTCAATGAAGCGGGTGAAGTGGTATCTGTCATTTAGCAACGTAAATAAATTCGTCCTGTTTGAAAAAAAGAACGACTGATTAATTATTTGGTATTGTTTATACTAAAGTACAAACATCACGATCAAAAAAAAAAAAAAAAAGAAGATAGGAGTGAAATTTGATTTTATAAGGTTATATGAATTGCCAAATTTATGCAAAAATACAAAAAAATATTCAATTTTTTTGCATAGGACCACCCTAATCGGTATTAAATATACAGTAATCAGTATCCTAGCGGTATCATATATAGTTTACGACATATTCTCATTTGGGTATGATTTGTTTTTTGGGTATAATTTCATTAAAATCGGACGAGCTGTTTCGGAGGAGTTTGGCCACGAACATCGTGACACGAGATATATATATATATATATATATATATATATATATATATATATATATATATATATATATATATATATATATATATATATATATATATATATATATAGATTTCCTTATAAAGATTGCACAATTTTTCGTTGTTCCTTGTACATCATTCTTGCCTTTTCGAGAGAAAAAAAGTGAAAATGTTGTAGGGTAACACGGGGTGAGTTGGACATACGGGGTGATTTGGACCACCCCTTTATCTCAAAAAGTACGGATCAACTTGGATTTTTTATAATGTCATTTTCTTTTATTATTGAACCGTGTGTAACTAACGTAAAAAAGCTTTGGAAAAATTCGACAGGTGGAAGGAAACGGTAGCATGAACACAACAAGCACTTTGATTGTAAAAAAATGTGAGTTTTCCGATCGTGGTTTTAAGGTTTTTCCCGCTGATTAAACACACTTTTCGTGTATTGTGCAGTAAAGTTCAGTTCGCCTACAGAAGAGGAACAATTTGATGCAGCGAAACTGTAACTTTGATAACAATAAATGAAATTAATTGCATTTTAATTTTTGCATGTTGTGTGGGGTGACATGGACGCATTTCTGTGGGGTGAATTGGTCCTACAGGTTTGAGGCTTTTCTTTGATCTAATTGATTCCAGAATTACAAAAAGAGAATGGGCAGATAACGTTGGAAGAAGGAGGAGCTTGAAAGAGCAACTCAGGCCATCAAGAACGGATTTTCTTTGACTAACAACGAAAGTGCTTGAAAATGCTCGAACAACAGTGAAAAGATTCATGCAGAATACGAGATGGTGTCAATCCAATTTTTCTGGTCTGGAATCTAGCCAAGACACCTGGTATCGATTCCAAAACACTGTTACTGATTGTAACATTATCCCAAAATACTTTACATAACGATAAGCATGTTTTTTTTCGATGAAACACACACTGGAACAAATCACCCCGCATCAAATTTTAATGTCAAAAAATCATCTCTTTTATTTTATGATATATTTGGTAGTTTGAAGCTTGATATAATGATTGAACATTATTGATTGCGAGAAAACAAGTGTAGCTCAGTATACAATGTGACATTTTTGATTTAGACCTTATTGGTTTGGAAATATTAGGCGATTTGATTAGGTGGTCCAAATTCCCCCCTTTTCCCCTAATGTTTTTCTTTCGATGCGTTGGGTAGCATTGTACGGATATAACACCGTTATAGCTTATAACTTCTAGCTGTCAATTCCATTTTCACGTCTATGAGCACTTTGACACATACAAATTGCCATAGGTGAAAAAGTATTTGTGGGATCGTCTGTTAGAAAACTGGACATGTGAGGGTAACTATCTGCACTTCAAGCAATGATCACTTTGCTAAACTGCATGCAATTATTCTCTTGCTTCAAGCGCACTCATCCGACATCCAACTGCAATTACATTTTTCCGGTCGTTACTCACGCCCGCACAAGAAAACAAAATAAACCGTAATAATCCTGAAAATGACAAATTTTTTTCTTTCACTCATTTTGCATCATCTTTTGCCTGCGAGCTACACAGAAAACGAATAAGAAAAGCCGACAATAATTAAAATTAAGTAATTAAACTTTCTTCCATATTTCCACCGTCACCGGTGCTTCCGTCCTACTGCGGGGGAGGGGGAGGCATTGTACGTAAAGCCGATTCAGTTTATTGTAGCATACTTCTCTCGAAGAAACTTTTCTTTCAGCATAAGCCCTCCTAGTTTTAATTTCTTCCCCTTCCAGTGGCAAGTCTGTCTCTGGTAATACCTTCGTCGGGTACTAATGGTTTTACCACATAACATCACCAAACCGTCCACTTGCAGTGACAGAATATCTTCGTGTAACACCCCGTAACTTTAATAACAACAACGTTGTTTGTAAATTACATCCGGTTAATCCCAATCTACTGTCGCTTCCCATTTCAAGCCGCTGAAATTGGTATTACAATACAATAAATGAATATAATAGTAACGGTTCGATACGAGTTACAAATCCAAACAAGCAGTTAATTAATTTTGTATGTCATATCTCGATTTAAAATCGATCCCGACAACACAAAAAAAAATTTCATCCACTCATCGCATCGCGGTGTATCCATTGCTTTTCAATAAGCTCTCGTTCGTACAGGTCCCCCTTCGCATCTCGTTGTAATTGGATGGCCAAAAACCGAATTATAAATCATGTTTCCGCTTTCCGCCTTCGGCAGGAGCGTCAGCTGGCGAAACGAAAAAGCGTTTAGAATTCACACCTGACGAACGCTGTCACACTGCGCTGTCGAGATGGATGAAATTGGATTTTGGAATTAGATTAACGATGCTGCTGCGGTGCGAGAGCAAACCCCGTGCGATGCTTGTAGCATGCGATCGATAATGAATCGATAGTAAACATTTCGCGTGAATAATTAAATGTGGCAGTGGATCGATATTACATTCTACTGCTCGTGAAAGTTATGTGAAATTTAGTGTTACAGTGAGACTTCTGAATCCAGACGCTTTTTTTATACGGACACTTTTTCATTACATTCAATATTATGCCAAAACCATGACATTTTTTGCATGTTGAATTAATGTAATAGTTATTATTGTGTCAATACTAACTGCTACTTGTCTAATTATTTTCTAGCTTTTAGTACATCATCTGTATTATTACAATGTTCAATCATAATGAAATCATTGAACTTAATAAGTGATTTTTACTCATTATATTTTTTAGTTTTTAGTACATTATTTGTATCATTATTATATTTCTCTACAGTAAAACCATTCAACAATTTCTTTAAAAATTTTCATAAATAATCGTGTTCTACTAGTCATTATCTTTTGTTTGATACCCATATTGATGGGGTTTTGAGAAAATATGTAATCCGCCATTTTGTAGTGGCCGCCATCTTGGATTTATATTTTTCATTAATTACTGTATTCTACTAATCAAGCCCTTTCATTTGATGGGGTTTTGAAAAAGAATATGGCGCCATCTCGTAGTGGCGGCCATTTTGGATTTCCATTTTTTATGAATTATTGTCTACTAGTCAAGTCCTTTCCTTTGATACCCATATTGATGAGATTTTGAGAAAATATGTAATCCGCCATTTTGTAGTAGCCGCCATCTCGGAATTACACTTTTCATCGATAACTGTGTTCTACTAGTCAAGCCTTTTCGTTTGATACCCATATTGATGGGGTTCTGAGACAATATGTAATCCGCCATTTTGTAGCGACCGCCATCCTGGATTTACATTTCTTCATAAATTACTGTATTCTATCAATCAAACCTTTTCATTTGATACCCATATTGATAGGATTTTGAAAATATATATATGGCGCCATCTTGTAGTGATCATCTTGTGAAAATACAATAAATAATTGAATTAATAATAAACTTTTGTACCAAACGTGTTTCCATTAAGTCCCACGACTTAATAAGTTCTACAATAATTAATAAATAATTTCTCTCAAAGAATTGCAAAGAAAACACGTGTCCGGATTTAAAAGCAAAAGTGTCCGGATTTCAAATCATGATTAAAAAAGTGTCCGGATTAAAATCACGACACGGTGAAAGAAATTTCAAATTTTGAACAAATATAACCATATTTTGTGAAATTCTGTGATTCATAACATAGATGAAGGCTTTTTAATTGTATAGGAACGCAATTTTTTCATGCTATGATATGTCAATATTTTTTAGTAGTTGATGTTATATTCGTAAGCGCTTAAGCGTCTGGATTTCGATGCATTACTATACATTCGAAATGCTAATTCATCGAAAACTGGGAAATTGCACAGAGAGGATCAAGTTGTAGCAAGTATTTTTTTTTGCTCGGACTCGGAAACTACTGAACCGATCGAAATGAAAATTGGTATGTAGGGGTCTTGGGGCCGGGGGATACTCGAGAATCAATCAAGCAAACGGAACCAAATTTGGCATGTGAAGGTTTAAGGGTTCAATAAATATTTTTACGGTGGTTAGATACTCCTCCCTCCTCTCTTAGGGGGGGCTGCCATACAAATGAAACACAAATTTATGCATTACTCGAGAACTAATCGAGCAAATGAAACCAAATCAGGCATGCGAAGGTTTTAGGGGACACAAAACGTTTCTATGGCGAATAGACACTCCTCCCATCTCTCTGAGGGGGAAGGAGGCTGCCATACAAATGAAGCATACATTTCCGCATAATTCAAGAACTAATCAAGCAAACGGAACTAAATTTGGCATGTGAAGGTTTTAGGGGGCACGAAATGTTTCTATGGTGAATGGACACTCCTCCCCCTCTCTAAGGGGAGAAGAGAGGAGGGGTCTGTCTTTATTCTATCATATTTTCTGTATCAAACATTTATTCCATGCAACGGAGAGACATGTTGTTTACAAGTGATTGAAAAACCTTGCGCTGGTTATCGTTTTGGCCGAAAAACTGTAACTAGACGTGCTAGTGTGGGTGAACATTAAAAATAATGTCTGAATGATTAAAAAAAATCCGTGAAGCCGTGTTATTAACGCATTTCGACGACCTCAATTCTGATTATGAGTTGTTCACTTCACTAATGGTGTTTTGTCCACATGATTTCTATGGCAACCGCTTAGCGCGCTGCAGTTTGTTTATGGTGTCCTTCGCGCATAGCAGAAATAAAGTTTCTCTATGTTAAGTGTGCTGAGCTGAACACATTTAAAATGCCCAAGAAAAGCCAATATTCTGAAGAAAGCCTAAATTATGAATTGATCAATATGATGACAGTAAACTCAAGCAATAAGAAATCCAACATCTACTTGAAAATTCAAATTTTTTCATTCAAAAATGGTGACTTCTAAAACCGGACAAACCATGATCATTTTTTGGACAAACCATCAACATAATTTCTCTTTGAGGAAAACCGTTAAAAAACATAAAAATTTGAATCATTTCAATGCCTTATGGTACAGGGTCTTTCAGATTAAATGCTCACGCAAAAAATCGAATAGCTCCTCATAATTTTTTTTTCGCTCCGTCGATGGTAACATTGCATTCCCCACTTCGGGACGTTAATATTCGGCTACTCGTTCAGTCTGATTGGATGGTTTTTAGTTCAAGATGTACAATTTACAAGAACGTGTGTTTTTAGTGATTACTCGATATTACTCGAGCAACCGAAGCCTTAATGAAACTTTTTCCTCTTATGGTAAGAATTTCAACATTTCTCGCCGTCGATTACTTACTCTGGGGGTACGTGAAGGACCGTTGCTATGTTGATAAGCCACAAAATTTTGAGGAACTTAAATAAGAAATAAATCGGATTGTCAACAACATCGAAGTCGTAACGTTAGAGTCGTGCATAAAGAATTTTGTTCACCGTTTAAAACGCGTTAGCGGAAAAAGGGGTGGTCACATCAAAAATGTCTTAAAAAAAGTTTTTTTTTCGTTTTTAAAAAAAAATCGGTTCACTTTTGTAGAAGTTTTAAAATTTACTGCGTTAGCATTAGACCCTGTGGTGAAAACACCCTAAATCGGACAAACCAAGATCATTTACCTTAACACTAATGGCTGAAAGAGAGGGACGCCAGCGAATAGTCGAATAGACTCCCCGAAACGGTGTCACAGTAAAGCAACCATCATTATAGATTTCTACATCGCTTTACCTGTTTTGTTTACAATACCAATTGTTGTGTTTTGTCCTCTTTCCTCTTCTTTCCTCTTCCTTACAACACTTAGTGTGAACACAAAAAAGGAGACCAACTCTAGGAAACTCGAGTATAAGTTCCTTAGAGATGGGGGTGAGAGGAGGGTTAACTAACGGCGAAAAGATTCTGATGCTCCGCGTACCAATTATCGAACTGTTCAAACTATTACAACAGCCAAGGTACATATGCAATACAATGTTTGTACTACAGACACAGTGGAGAGAGGAAATATTGCAATTTAAGCTCCGCCAGATGGAAACTTGTTTACTACGGTTGTCATAGTAAAATTTGTGTTTTTGGTCTGAAAAAATCTGTTTATCTTTGTTTTTTATATGAAAAAACACTATTGAAATCTGTATCCAATTTTTAAGTCCAATTTTGAAGCATTACTTTAGCTTTTGTATCATGGGTAGTCAAAGTTATTATTGATTAGACGATGTTGATTGTATCCACGTACAGCCAACAAGCATATACACTGTAGTAAAAATACAATGTTTTATTGAGGTGTAATGGAAGTTTAATCAGTTACCAGGGCATGCTTATTTACATTGTGCAACGTATACATATGCATTATAATTAAAAAGTTGGGAAAAAAGTTATCCATTATTTTCTCGGTAGCTGGCTTTAGTAATCAATATCTCGCGTAATATCGATCATACTATTCCAAGTTTAGACTCGTTGTAAAGGTGACATTTCACACTAAGAAAAATTCTTTCGCTGTTTTTTGTTTGTTCCATTGAGTTGTGAGTTACTGGGTGTTAACAAAGAGAAAATTCGGTACATTTTACACCTTTTCTTTTATAAATGCAAAAATGCAAGCCAGGCCGCTGAAATTGTGAACGGTGTTTATGGTACCGATACTGCAACAGTAAAATTCGTGCAATTTAATTAATTTAATTAATATTTTTCTTTATTTTTTCGTCAAACTTTTCTTTAAACTTTTTTTTTAATTTTTTAGTGCAGTACACTATATTTAGTTCTCTACTGTCAACAAATGGAATGAATAAAGCTTGCGATTGTCCAGAAACGTCCAGAATTGGTCAACATAAGAGGTGTTGTGTTCCATCAGGACAACGTAAGGGCACACAATTCCGAGATCTTGATTGGGATGTTTTAATGTATCCATTATATAGTTCGGACCTGGCACCAAGCGATTACCACCTTTCTCTCGCATTGCAAAATTTCCAGAGTGATAAGAAATTTGGATTAATATAAGATTTTAGAAATCTATTGCTAGAGTTTTTCGCCAACAAGGACCATTATCTTTAAAATAGAGACATTAGACTTAGACTTAGACAGTAGACTTCACTCCTTCAGAACAACATATTTTTTATTAAGGTCAATGTTATACTCTAGTAGATGGGACGAAAGGAGCGTACGCAACACATGGCTTCCTTAATATTTTTTTTCAATTGCATAATGTGCTTGAAAAACTAGTGTTTCCAGTGAATATTATGAAAATTTTATTAAAATCAATAACCGAAATTTTTTAACATTAATCTTTTGTTGCTGTTTTGCTACAGCTTTTTTGCGGGAAACATTTCAAACATCAGTGAAACTCCAAAGGAACATAATGAGTTGGTAAGACGATTTCATCAGCTCGAAGAAACGTTCCATTCCCATTTCGAAAAGTCCTCCACAGCTGATGCCCAGGGAGTGCTCGGCCGATTGCATCACGATCAACATGGTTGCCCGGATAGAACGATACTCCTTCTCGACGTCCTTTGAGTACTTCAATTCGGTATACCATGCGAGATTGTACACCTGTTCACCAACCGAATTGTGCTGGGGCCATAACAAAAAAAAAATCATCTATTGGATTCATTTCATTGAATCGAAAATGATCTTCAATACATACAACCTGTTTGATACGTTCCAATGAGACACTGAAACAGTAACACTCGAGAATATAGAACAATATGACGTAAAAAATCTCAATGTTGAACATCTCCATCTGTTCAGTGCAAATTATATAAATCGCTCCGAGGGAAATAAATAAGCCTGTCGAATAATATACAATCAGCAGTGTTCCATTGAGCAGAGTTCTAGTGTTTCTAAGGTGTCTCAAACAAATCACATGCTGAGCCGCGCACGACTTGAATTTGGCCTCCAAAATTCGCCAAAACTCGACCTCCGTTTGACTTGCGCCACTTTCGAGTATCTCCTCGAAAGAATTCGCTATGATTCGCATCTCGACGATGAATCCTTGTAGCAGCATATAAATTGAAAGCGCATTGGTGGCCGCAACCGCTGCATAAGGGAATAACATTATCGTGAACACCTTATCAAACACAAATTGAACCCAGTCGCTGGTCCATTCACGGACTTCAATAGTATTACACAGCAAAGGAATACGTCGCAAATCAATCGCCAGTAAGATAAGACACATTGACACCTTCAAAATTCCACAAATCGTTGCCACCACGTGATTGTGTTGATAAGCTTTACGTCGAATCTCCTTCGACCGATGGTCGTGTGGGCGAAAGTGTCTCCCGTTGATATAGGTCCTGGCTTCTTCAAATTCGTTCGTGTTTGCCTGGAACCAAACAACACGCCCTACTGCGACAGTAAGCGTGAGCCAAATATCGAAGCTGTTCAGAATGACTCCAAATGATTCCCACTTGGAGAAATTACGCCACAGAGTAAGACACATCAACATCGTTGCCACAAACAGGCACAGACGAAATACTTTATAGAATTGGCTAACCCGGCTTCCAACGCGTATTCCACAGCCGACCATAAAATAATCGAGCATGATGAAGTGATTGCTTGTGTTCGAAAATCGATGATGATCTTTCCAGGTGTCCTTGAGCGTCCCAAGTTTCCACAACATGTTGCTGAGTTTGCTAGAGTACGAGTACTGAACTAGAAAACATTGAGGTTGGACTTTTAAGAGAAGAAGGAAGTCTATGAGTATGAGTACAGGTTGTTGGTATTGAACCGTGTATTTTTTGGAATACAAAGTTTGAAACCATAATGTAACAAAATAATGAACAAAAACTAGATCAATTGCATAATTTGATGGACAGAAAAGCATGATACATCGATATCAGGAAAGAGACACCCTGTGGAAAGTTATTGAGAAAGGCGTCAATCCTCATCGAGCCTTTTCTTATATTTTAATATATTTATTTGTATATCCGATATTTTATTATACACAAAAGGGCTCTGTCATATGTCAATTTTCACACAAAAACTTCCGAGATCAAAAGAGATCCGAGGCGTATAATAGCGCACATAATGAATGAGTGACACATGTCGCACCATTTCCAGTCTTCAGAAGTCTGTAATTACGGAACACAGATTACCTCGTGTCGCGTTCAACGGTTTTTTGTCGGTTGTTCTTCCGAGTGCGCGGAAAAATTGTTTTTTCCTTGTCCTTGCAACGTGTTCCAGCTTAGGAAATCCTAAATTTTCAAGAGTAAGTTCAATATGATGGATCACGTTTGCTAGTGTTTTAACACGCTTTTCTCGAAACAATGATTTTTTCGTTGGTGACCATCATTTCTCTACGAATCGGTTAAGTATTCTTAAGGAACGTAGCCACAAATGCTCATGAAATACGAAAATAGCGAATAGGTTATACCAGTGGCGTAGCGTGACTGGGTGATACCCGGGGCTGTGTCTTGGATGTCACCCCTCCATTTAAACTTTGTTTTCAAGTATTTGACGTACACTAGGTCCGCACGATATTTTCGGCGCCAGCGAGAAATGATTGATTCTGGACCGAAAGCGATCATAACGTTGTGGTTCTCATGCTTTTGTATCATAACGTGCTGACCGAGGCAGAGTTCTCTCGTTCTCGTTTGTTTCATGATTTGTACCATGTAACAATAAATTAACTGTGAGAAATGACTCCCGCAAAATCATATTTGAACGAATGGAAGTGAGTTATTCAGTGAAACGTTCAATCGGACTGGTGGACTCCAACCAGGGCCCTGGCGTATCTATTCCAAGCAACACAAATTGAGCGTAGGCTGCATAGAAAGGCCTCTAGCTGTCAATTTTCAATTATCAAGTTTCCAGTTATGCAGCCCCCCCCCCCCCCCTCAGAGAAGGGAGAGGAGTATCAAACCACCATAGAATTTATTCACCCCTAAAACTTCCACATGCCAAATTTGGTTCCATTTGTTGGATTAGTTCTCGAGTTATGTAGAAATTTGCGTTCCATTTCTATGGCAGCCCCCCCTTAGAAAAGGGAAGGAGTATGCAGAAATTTGTGTTTCATATGTATGGCAGCTCACCACCCATTGAGATGGGGGCATGAGTGTCGATTTACCGTTGAAATGTTTCGTGCCCTCTAAAACCTCTACATGCCAAATTTGGTTCAGTTTGCTTGATTAGTTCTCGAGTTATGTAACCCAAATCACCCGCTGTATGAAAAATATTGTATAGGGTACCAAATAAGAAATTTTGCCTATTTTTAGAACCCCTATGAGGTTCACTATAGGATCTATGGTAAAAAACGTACTTTTAAATTTTTTGCACGCCATTCTCGATAGCTTCGAGATGAAAAATAGAAAAAAAATATTGAAAGTGCGGCTTACCTATGATGTATCCAGAAATATTATCAAAAAAAAAAAATTCATTGAAAATTGAAACACTAAAAAAAATCTTGAAATAATGAATTTTTATAGGGAATTTAGAGATTCAGTACTATTCTAATTGGTATTCAAATGTGTTTCTACGCCTTTTTCTAAAAATGTGTGATTTTAACCAGGTTTTTAACAGTGTTGCGCGGTGCAAAAAAATCGTTTTTCTAAATTTAGATTTTTTTTTAAATTTTGAGACCCACTACTGTTTAAATTTCTATTTCATACATATTTATATGTTTATTTGTTTATGTATGTGTTTTTTAATATTGCTGATCTTTTTCCAGTATATTTTGAGATCGACGTGGCACGATAATGTCTAATATATTTTAATAACTTTTTTTTAAATTTTTTGTAGTTTTCATATATATATATATATATATATATATATATATATATATATATATATATATATATATATATATATATATATATATATATATATATATTTTATTTTTCTAAAATATATTATTGTATTGCATTCACGTATTCGTAAAAAGAGCCCCAAACCTCATCACCAGCACTATGGAAAGTATTGTTGGAAATTAGAAAATTAGAAACTTTTCTTAATCCTGAATCCGTATGCTAAAAGAGCTATGAATTTAAATCCACGATTTTATAAAAATAAAAAAGACGGTGCAGACGGTGTAAATTAGAAAATATGATAGAATAAAGACAGACCCCTCCCCTCTTCACCCCTTAGAGAGAGGGGAGGAGTGTCTATTCACCATAGAAACGTTTCGTGCCCCCTAAAATCTTCACATGCCGAATTTATCTCCATTTGCTTGTTTAGTTTTCGAGTTGTGCAGGGAATTGTTTTTCATTTGTATGACAGCCCATTCTCAGAGGGGGGAGGAGTGTCGAACCACCATAGAAACATTTATAGCATCCTAAAACCTCCACATGCCAAATTTGGTTTCGTTTGCTTGATTAGTTCTCGAGTTATGCAGAAATTTGTGTTCCATTTGTATGGGAGACCCCCTTAGAGAGGGGGAAGGAGTGTCGAACCACCTTAGAAATGTTTCTTCCTCATAAAACCTCCACATGCCAAATTTTGTTCCGTTTGCTTGATTAGTTCTTGAATTATACGGAAATGTATGCTTCATTTGTATGGCAGGCCTACAGCACACCCCCCCCCTTGACCGCATAGAGACGGGAGAAGTGTCTATTCGCCATAGAAACGTTTTGTGTCCCCTAAAGCCTTCGCATGCCAAATTTGGCATTTTTTTGAGTTTTCGACAAAAAATTGTCTTTCATTTGTATGGCAGCTCCTTCTCATAGAGGGGGTTGAATGTCTAACCACCGTGAAAACAATTATTGCACCCTGAAACCGAGTAATGCAGAAATTTGTGTTTCATTTGTATGGCAGCCCTCCCTAAGAGAGAGGGGAGGAGTATTTAGCCACCGTAAAAACATTTATTGTGCTCCCTTGGCCGAGTGGTTAGCGTCATAACTAACATGCCGGGTGTTCGGGTTCGATTCCCGTTCTGGTGGGGGGAATTTTTCGCCAAAGAAATTTCCTCCGACTTGCACTGTGATCACGCGTATTCTAGAGCTTGCCACTCAGAATGCATTCAAGGCGTGTTATTTGGCATAGAAATCTCAACTAAGTACTAATAAAAATGACGCAAGTAATACTACGTTGAGACGGCGAAGTTCCTCTAGGAACGTTAGTGCCATTGAAGAAGAAGAAGAAGAAAAAACATTTATTGCACCCTAAAATATCCACATGCCAAATTTGGTTTCATTTGCTTGATTAATTCTCGAGTAATGCTAAGAGAGGGGGGAGGAGTATTTAACCACCATAGAATCATTTATTGCACCCTAAAACCTTCAGATGCCTAATTTGGTTACATTTGCTTGATTAATTCTTGAGTAATGTAGAAGTTTGTGTTTAATTTGTATGGCAGCCCCCCCTCAGAGAAGGTGGAGGATTCTCTAACCACCATAGAATAATTTATTGCACCCTAAAGCTTTCAGATGCCTAATTTGGTTGTATTTGTTTGATTAATTCTCGAGTAATGTAGAGATTTGTGTTTCATTTGTATGGCATCCAAACCCTCAGAGAGTGGGGAGAGGTCTCAAACTATCACAAAAACCTTCCCCGGCCCCAGAAACACCTACATACCAATTTTCATGTCGATCGGTTCAGTAGTTTCCTTGTCCATAAAAATCAGACAGACAGAAATCCATTTATATATATATATATATATATATATATATATATATATATATATATATATATATATATATATATATATATATATATATATATATATATATATATATATATATATATATATATATATATATATATATATATATATATATATATATATATATATATATATATATATATATATATATATATATATATATATATATATATATAGATAGATTCTGTCAAATTTATACCGGGAATTTGTGTTTTTAAAGAAAATACTTTATTTATCATCTAAATTTATATAATCGCCTTCAAAATATTTGCCGTTTGATTCAATATACTTTTTCCAATGAAAAACCCGGTCATCGAAACATTTTTCAAAGAAGTATTCAGGAACTGCCTTAAAATAGTATGTTCAATCATCGATACATCATGAAAAAAATAATAAATATAAAAAATCACGTACGAACACATTTCAAAGCAGGAATGTGTCAATTTTATATTGATTTAATAAATCCAAAATTTCAAAATACCAAAATATCGCACAACGCTTTAAAATTTTGAAAAAAAAATCACATGAAAATCAGGTACATTTCAATGAACATTATGTTTTAATGGATCTAAAAATAAAAAAAGTGCGTACTGAGTACTGCGTGAAAAAAGGAACACTACGTTTTTCACTATAGCTTTTATAATGAACCATATCGGGATACAGAAAAATTTTCTGATTTGATACCTCATACAACATTTTCCATAGCGCTGGTGACAAGGTTTGGGGGCATTTTTCACGAACACATAAATAAAATACAATTTAGATTTTGGGAAAATAGAAAAACATTAGGAAATAAACAGAATAACAACAAACAAAAACTTCAAAAAATATTGTATATTTTCGTACCTTGCAGTTGATCGCTCGAAAATTTCTGAAAAAAATCACAAATATCAAAAAACACATACGAACATATTTAACAAGAAATTAAACCAGTACCGTATCTCGAAATTTTAAAAAAATCCAAATTTTATTAACATATTTTTTTGTACTGCGCAACACTGTTAAAATTCCGAAAAAAATCACACATATCTAAAAAAGGCACAGAAACACATTTGAATGTGAATTAGAGTAGTACTGAATCTTTAAATCCCCCAAAAAAAATTAAATATTTGAAAATTTTTTATAGTAGGGTAAATGATCTTGGTTTGTCCGATTTAGAATGTTTTCACGCAACTAGTAAATGCAAATCGATTTATCTTCATGAAGATCACATATAATCGATACGAGTTTAAGTTTGTTGAAAAGCCCCAAGCCTCTAGTTGCTAGTATCACCATAAGGCGTTGAAATTATTCGAATTTTTATGATTTTCAAAGGTTCTACTAAAAGAAAAATTATAATCATGGTTTGTCCACCTCTGTTCATAGTTTGTCCAAAAAATGATCATGGTTTTTCCGGTTTTAGAAATAACCATTTTTGAATTAAAAAATTCGAATTTTCAAGTAGATTATTATTATTATTAGTAGTAGTAGATGTTGCATTTATCATTGTTTGAGTTTACTGTCGTCATATTAATCCATTCTTAATTTAGGCTTTCTTCATAATATTGCCTCTTCTTAGGCATTTCAAAAGTGTTCGCCTCAACACACTCAACATACCGTTTTGTCTCATATTTCGAACACTTAAGCTTTGATGGCCATTATGCAGTGTCTCATTACTCAAAATGATACTCTTTCGCGAAATTATTTTGTTTTTTGGATACAATAGAGCCCCTTTTTTCATTTGACTACAATAAAATTGATTTACATATACATATTCATGGTGAAAAGCTAAAAATATGTTTAATCACTTTTGTCTCAAATTCCGAACAGTAAAAATGCATTTTTCTAAGTCATAACTTTTAAACTACTGGACCGATTCATATGATCGATATTTACATTTACATTTACATTTATTCAAAAACGTCAACAGGCTTTACATAAGTGCCCTAATGATCGACCTTACTACTAATCTACAAATACTTCTTAAAACTAACTTATTGGTAAACAAAATCTATGTGAGGACTACAGAGTACAGAGCATTAAGGGACGAACGAGAAAGATGACAATCGAAACAGGAACTACATCGGTTAAACACACGACATATACTAGAAACGGGTTCATTATAACCGTAATTAGTGCGTGATGATGGGAGGAACAAGAAATTATTGGTACGCAAATAACGCCGGCTAATGTTGAAATTTATCAACCGAAGAAGTTCAGGACAATCAATGTTTGATAAAATCAAATCTGACGTAAATAGGGCCTTGGCAACATCTCTTCGAGAACGTAATAAGTCCAACCCAATCAGTCTACAACGGTCCTCATAGCTTGGAAGATTGAGAGGATCATTCCACGGCAAATTGCGCAAGGCGAATCGGACAAATTTCCGTTGAATTGACTCGATTCGCTGAATGCTATTTTGGTAGTATGGTGACCATACTACACAAGCGTACTCGAGAATTGAACGTACCAATGCGCGGAAAATGAAACCAAGCGATTTGGATGCTTTGGACGTGATGTAGGAAATGTGGGCACGAAATGTCAGTTTGGAGTCCAACATGACGCCAAGGTCTTTAATGGTGTTGACACGTTCCAGTATTACACCATGCAGCTTATAATCGAAGATTATTGAAGAGCGCTTGCGCGAAAACGATATCACAGAACACTTCAATGGATTTAGAGTCATTCTGTTATTTACACACCATTCATCGAAAATATCCAACTGTTCTTGAAGAAACTCGGCGTTTACAGTGGAATTCACAGGAAGGAATAATTTGAAATCATCTGCGTATGAAAGTGTCAAGCACTTCAAACATAAATTGATGTCGTTAAGATACAGAAGGAATATGTACGGACCGAGATGACTCCCTTGCGGAACACCAGATGTTACAGGAAATGGAGTAGATAGGGTATCACCGATCTTCACTGACATGACACGGTCGGTTAGAAAAAGAGCCGTTGAAACGAAGGCGCTGAAGCTTAGCTACAGCGATGTTATGGTTGATTTTGTCAAACGCAGCAGAGAAATCAGTGTATATTGCGTCGATCTGCTGTCTCCTTTCAAGTGAACGAGCTATGAACGAGGTATACAAAACAAGATTTGTTGCAGTTGATCATTTGGGCATGAAGCCGTGTTGTTCCTCGGCGATGTAATTATTGCAAGCATGAGAAATGAAGTCTAACACAATAACCTCGAAAAGCTTGGAGATAGCACATAGGCATGCGATTCCTCTATAATTCTTAACATCCTTCTTGCAACCTTTTTTGAAAACAGGAAAGATGAATGATTTTTTCCATGCATTCGGAAAGGTACCACTAAGGATGGAGCGGCTGAACAAGATGCTCAGCGGTAACGAGAGGCTGTTAGAGCACATCTTCAAAATTACAGATGGGATATTGTCGGGTCCAGCATTAGTAGATTTCTTCAGATTACCGCAAGCCTTTTCTACAGATTTTGAGTTTATTACAGGGTAGGCTGCGATAGATGGCAGGCAGGGTATACTAGTCACAGTTGAAGAGACCTGATCATTGCTGAGACTTTCGCTAACGAAAACGCCACTGAATTGATTCCGAAATAGTTCACAAATATCTTCTGTAGTGTTCGCTTCAATGTTGTCACGCGTCATGACTGTAGGTAGACCAGATTCTTTTCTTTGACTATCAACGTGTTTCCAGAATCCTCTTGGGTTGGCACGCAGATTTGTTTGGATGCGGCTGAGATACGCGGCGTATAAAGCATTATTCAGTCGTTTGTAATTCCTGTTTGCAGAAGAATAACGGTCCCTCCATAGACAATCGCGATGTTTGGAAAATTTCCTTAAGTAAAATCTTTTCATGGATTTCAATCGTTTTAAGTTCCTGGTTGTCCATGGAGGGCTAACTATTTTACTGGCTTTCTTCTTAGGAACACACTGTTCGATTGCGTAAAGCAGCACATTGGACAAGGAAGACGTTGATATGTCGATATCACAGTCCTTCAAAATTTCATTCCAATCGATGCTACGGAAAAAAACATTCATTGATGAGAAATCAGCTCTCCGATAGTCATAAAAGGTTGACTCTGCGGTGCAAACAAAAACAACAGGAGACGGAGCAGATAAAGAAACCAGAAGCGGAGGGTGATGACGACAAAACTTCACCAGAGGAGCAGGTGCTTGGGTTACAACTGTGCTGTGAACGATTTCCGAGCTTACGAAGCATAGGTCGAGCGTGCGGTGGTTATCGTTAAGGATTTCATTCATCTGACACAATCCAGCGGTACTAATCCCATCTAATAGACGCTCATTCAAGCGGTTCATAGTAGACTTTGAATAAACAGGATACAGATATTTCGAAGCACATTGGGTCCAGTCGATACCTGGTAAATTGAAATCTCCAAGCAAGAGTATAAGGTCGTTCAACTTCATTTGATGCGTAATCCAGTTAAGCGATGAAATATGTTGATCTATCACTGTAGAATCGTTGGTACGATCAGGAGGGATGTACACAACTCCGATAAAAATTGTACGATTGTTCAGCAAGACGGTAGCCCAAACTTGTTCCACACTGCGTCCATCGGGAGGGAACATATATCATATATCGATATATCAAATGAAAGTCAATTAGCCAGTTTTTTTTTTGGAAAAATGTTATTCTCACAAAAAATTGGATTTTGCTTTAGTAATTATTGATTGTATTTGTTTCTTATAGTTTACATGGTTTTGGGACCAAGGGCGCTATCGGCATCGAGAACTGTAAATGATGTTAAAATGAAGTCTATAACCCGAAGAATGTCAGGGTTT
Source organism: Toxorhynchites rutilus septentrionalis (assembly GCF_029784135.1). Classification (NCBI taxonomy): domain Eukaryota; kingdom Metazoa; phylum Arthropoda; class Insecta; order Diptera; family Culicidae; genus Toxorhynchites; species Toxorhynchites rutilus. The sequence continues at coordinate 75,032,479 of NC_073744.1, read as the reverse complement.
TGAATATCAAATTATTTATAACATTAAAGTTCAGTAAGTTTACATTTAAAATGAAGTGTTCGCAATTTGAATCATGCGTAGAAACTTGATTCTTATTCCGAACACTAATTTCAATAAAAATTTCAGCATAAAATATCATTTTATTTCATCCATTCATTGTAGATCCTTACCATTTCACACAATTAACATGAAAACAACAAACAAAATAGTTGAAAAAACAACAAAAACTGAAAAATTCACGATGGTTGTTTTTTTTTAAAGAATTTGCTAACAAGAGCATTCTATCATTGGTTTTGACTCTCACTTATTTGCAATCATCGTCATCGAAATGCGTTAATTACATGATTCATCTATGTAAATCTGATACAAATCGTGTGCAAGCATGATGTCTACAATATTTGTAAGTGTATAATCCAGAAAAGGTCTGAATACGTGCCAAATAATCATCTTGTGATTGATTGAAAGTTAGCTCAAATGAGGGGCGCATTGATGTGAATCCGTAAAAATATACTATAAAAAACTGTAAATCATGAAAAAGACAATTTTATTTATATGTTTTTAAACATTCGGATACCTTATTTGACACAGGTGCGCTGAATTAGAGCATTCAAAACAGTGGACAAACCATGATCATATTTCCGACTGGACAAACCAAAATCATTTACCTTATCTCTCGATACATAATAGTAAGATGCACTTTCAGTTTTTTTCCAAATTTTTATCTCAAATCTGTCGAGAATGGCGTGCAAAAAAATGAGTACACAAAATGTTGGTAGAATGGACCGTGAAGTATTCGAGTTCTCGGGAGGATCGCATAAAACTTCATTGGCTGTGATTAGCTCATGTTGTTCTCATAAATTCAAAGAGTGGTCTACAAACCCTATGAATACGACTTTTTTGTTCCGCTTTCTCTTCAGAATCTGAACTCCTCCAGTTGTCCTTGACATGGGAGGAGCGTTTTCTAAAGATCATGAACGGCACTTCATGAAATTTAAACCGCCACACTCCATTTTAATTAGGGAAACCGTTACTCAAATCACCAACCTTTTTCCCATTCAAAACAAAAAAAAACAAGAAAGATTCTTTTACATGAACTTTTTCATAGAGAAGTTGGTCACTGAACAATACCACCAATCACTGACGAGCGACGTTTTTTCATAATTTTGAAACATTTTCGAAGCAATGAGCCTTATTCCCGTATCAACATACACGTGTTCGTGTATGTAAAAAGTGTAAAAATGGCCTTCGTGTAGAAAGTGGAGCGGATACCAAAATGACCCCGTGTCATTTCCTAAGAGAAACGTCAGTTGTATTTTGTTTTGTTTATCCTCGAGTTGTGTCGATGCACCCAGAAAATGGACTACTAAAAAAAGTTACAGTAGTGTTGTGTCCGAGACACGACTGCATAGTTGACGTAGGATTCCGTTAGGCTATCTATTGATTTTAGATATGTTTGAAGAATTACATCGTTAAACTCTTTGTTAATAATTTGGTGATGATGATGATGACAGAAGTATGGTAAGAAGTCGTTGGGTGATGCGTATCAGATAGAAGATGCCGAAGTGGAATGATATATGATGAAAACCGCCCTCTGTGATCTTGGACGAGATGCCTCCTGTGTTATGTATGGATGAAATAAAGAAAAAAACTCACCAATTTAGTATAAGATAATGACCAATACCGAACACAATTATCAATTTTTCTCATCAGTGAAAACATGTTACTTTAATATAGAAAAAAACATATTTGAAATGGAAAAGGTAATTCTGTTTTATAATTTTTTACTTTCTGAGTGTTTATTCAACCCAATGCGAATTTTAATTGGACTAACAACACCTAATACTATGTTTAGAGCATATGGGAAATCGCTTTTTCTATTATTTCTTAACTTTTCCAATTTTTCTCGCCGTATAAACTTTCCTTGGGTGAAACTAAACACAACAAAATAGACAGCTTAAACCAAACGATCCGTTCTCGAGCGGGAACACACCTTGGGTTTTATTTATGAAAATTGAAATAAATCGTTTCATATATCAAGTTATTTTTATTTTTATTTTTTTTATTTTATTTTATTGTCGTCAATATAAATTGTAGACCGATACATTCTTAATACTACTTGAAACTACTTACTTAAAACTAAAAATCTAAAGAGAGCTGGCTGGATAATTTATCCGTTTAATTTAAAAGACGAGATTTTAACACAACTGCTACCATATTCAATTTTACAATTACACTTGTGCTACATTTTTCACAATACACGAGATCGGTCATTGATATGAAATTTCACGAAGCAACCAACATTAAAGTTCCAAATTTGAATTTTATTTGCTAGAATTAATCGTATCACTCACCCTACTTGCAATATAAAAATGCCCCCAACTTGCATATATTTGCAATGCCGATTTCCCTCGGGCACCTTGGTTTTGATGTCTCTGTTAGGGAACACACTTTGGTGGGGGGAACAAAAGCTCCCCCTGCTTTCATGTATTTGCAATGTCGATTTCCCCCGGTAGCTTGGTTTTGATGTCTCTGTTAGGGGACCGCCGCATGTGTCGTCAATTTCGCCCAATTAGAAGTGGATATTTCCGCCAGGATAGAGGTTGAGATTTTTCAATTGTTCGATAGTTAGTTTCATGACATATATTATTTTATTCAACATAAAAAATTGTTATAGAGTGCCGAAATCGATTGACTCAAACATTTCATCAATCCATCATGAAATGACTGAGCAATAAACGTTTGAAATTGGACAATTTTCCCGATGTGTTCGATTTCCGATTTTCAATTTGTACCCCAATATGTTCCCGAAAGACGTAATCCTACGTCAAAAGCTTCCAAATCTTTAGTAATGATAACATTAGTAGAATGTACATCTTTTCTGTAAATATTATCAATCCTTTGTAAAATGAATGTCAGATGCAATACACATCCCTACAAACGATTGATTCATTTTACTACGCGGTATTAGTAACTTTTATGATTGTGATTACTAGCAACCGCGAAGAAAATGTAAATATTAGGCTGTCAAAAAAGTCCTGCGGTATTTTTTTGAATTTTCATTTGTTCATAAAATTAGTTACAATCATCTGTTTTAAGTCAAATATGCGCCGTTTTGTTCGATGATTTGTTCCCAACGAAATGCCAACTTCATAATACCCCTGTTATAGAAGCTCGCTTCTTTATTGGCAAAAAACTCGGATAGCCAATTTTCACAGGCCTCTTTTGTGGCTAACCTCTGACTACCTAGCTCGTTCGCCATGGACAAAAACAGGTGGTAGTCACTTGGTGGAAGGTCCGGACTATACGGCGGATGCAAAAGAACCTCCCATCCGAGCTCCCGGAGCTTCTGGCGCGTCACCAAAGAAGTGTGTGGCCTGGCGTTGTCCTGATGGAAGACAATGCGGCCTCTGTTTATCAAAGATGGCCTCTTCTTCATGAGTGCTACCTTCAAGCGGTCCAGTTGTTGGCAGTACAGGTCCGAATTGAGCGTTTGGCCATAGGGAAGCAGCTCATAATAGATTATTCCTTGACAATCCCACCAATCTTCCTTCCTTGACACAGCAGAACCTTCCTGGCCGTTAATGAGGGCTTGGCCACCGTCTGAGCCGCTTCAGCGGACTTCGACCACGACCGTTTGCGCTTCACGTTGTCGTAAGTGACCCACTTTTCATCGCCAGTCACCATCCGCTTCAGAAACGGGTCGATTTTGTTGACATTCAGCAGCGATTCACATGCGTCGATACGGTCAAAGATGTTTTTTTGCGTCAACGTGTGTGGCACCCATATATCGAGCTTCTTTGTGAATCCAAGCTTCTTCAAATGGTTAATAACGGTTTGATGACTTATCCCCAGCTCTTGGCCGATGCTACGGCTGCTACTATGCCGGTCTTTCTCGGCTAATTTAGCGATTTTGTCGCAATTGTCGACAGGTCTTCCGTAGCGTGGGGCATCTTCGACGACCTCTACACCAGAACGAAAACGTTGAAACCATCGTTGTGCGGTGGAAATGGAAACTGTATCGGGTCCATAAACTGCACAAATTTTATTGGCAGCTTGAGATGCATTTTTGCTTTTGTCATAGTAGTACTGTAAAATATGTCGGATTTTCTCTTTATATTGCTCCATATTTGCGACACTATAACTCACGAACGACTTAACCAAACAAAACACTGTCAAGGACTATATTATACCTTTCCAACAAGCTATAGTATGACTCGATACAATGAATACAACTAGAACTACGCGCTTACAACGACACCTCGCGGAAATACCGCGGGACTTTTTTGACAGCCTGATATAACATTTTTAACCAAAATACCGAGTTGTTAGTTGAGTTGAACGGCACTACTTTCCGATATTGATTTCTTCACAGAAGAAGATCAAATTAACCCCGATTCGGGACAGGTAAGTAATTTTTCTGAAAATCAATTCAATTTATATTCTTTAATTAATATTGATACATATTGGATAACTATTCGTGCTCCCTTGGCCGAGTGGTTAGCGTCATAACTAACATGCCGGGTGTTCGGGTTCGATTCCCGTTCTGGTGGGGGGAATTTTTCGTCAAAGAAATTTCCTCCGACTTGCACTGTGATCACGCGTATTCTAGAGCTTGCCACTCAGAATGCATTCAAGGCGTGTTATTTGGCATAGAAATCTCAACTAAGTACTAATAAAAATGACGCAAGTAATACTACGTTGAGACGGCGAAGTTCCTCTAGGAACGTTAGTGCCATTGAAGAAGAAGAAGAAGAAGAAGGATAACTATGATTCGTGCTCGTCTGCTGCGGGAGAATGCGAAGACATTACTTCAATAATGAGGAATCTGGGTATTTCGAGACACAAAAACGAGCTATGTCGAGTCCTAGTTCTATCTTTATGCTGTTGGATTTGGTCAAGGACAACTTCATAAACGTTTTGCTACGCGTCAAGTCAATGTTGCAACGGGGCATAGAGCTGGCCTCACTTAATGCCGCCTGGGTTTCGTCAGCTTCGTGATATCTCCCGAAAGTGTTTGGCTAAGAAGTAATTACACGCTGGTCCTGGGAGAGGATAATAGCGAGAATTGAGTAGTCTGTCATAGCTATTTGTAGTAATGATTGTGTATTGACGTGGGACTACGTCTAACCGGAAGATATTGGGGGTGAAATGGAAATCTAGGCACTGAACAAGTAGGAAAAAATGCAAGATTTGGAACGCTTATAACTCGAGCATTTCTCAATAGATCGCAAAGGTTTTTGCATCAATTGATAGGAAATATATCTACGCATCTATCATAACGAATAACATTTCATTTTTCTTGAGATAAATAATTGAATAATTATGAAATATCAAGCATTGTCAAAATGCACTATGTGCCCATTTTTGATTGGTCCATTTTGTGCTCCTCAAATCGTACCGACCAAAACGGGCAACCAGAGCAGCAGCGAAATAGAATGAAGCACGATTGGAAAGGAAAAAGAAAAAAATGAACGAAACATTGGTCGCAGTCTCACACATGCGTAATTCTCGAGCCAGCCAGTCAGCTTAAAAATCCCCGCTCCGCTGCCGTAACGATCATTCTCATTCAAACCGTACACCACATCGGTTCGCATCACAACACAACAACAAACCAACCCAAGCAGCCATGCCATGCATGCATCAGGTAGCAGAAGAAAAAAGTTTGTTCTTTATACAAACTGCTTTGGTGGCAAATCCAGAACAAGGCGGCATCGAGGGCGTTCGAAATGGTTTTTTTCAAAACCACGAGTACTAAGTTTCCTAAATTGGAACCATTCCATAAAACAAGGCGCTTTTCAGGGCCATTAAACCTTCCAAAAAAGAGTTTATGAAATACAGTTCAATGCTTTCTAAAACAATATCCAAAATAATAATAAAACACAAATTGATTTTATCATAATTTGTTTGCCAGGATATGATGAGTATGTGAATTTGGCAGTTGTTCTGAGCATATTGATTTTCACCAATTCTTAAATTGCTTCTAGATTGAAAGTACAGTAATTTACACTTATCTCGACATTTAGCTAATTGGACGGACATGTAATGCGTCATATTTAGTTGGACATTTTTGTAAACATAGAGTTCGGGGTCCAAATTATGACCCCACATTGAAAGTCGACACTGTACCACTGTCATCGCAAATGTTCAATTACAGGTTAAAATTACCTCCAATCCGATACTGAGTGGTGGTAATGCGACGTGCCATTGAATGTAATTTACTGTACAACATGTCACAAAGCTGGATGGGAAGAAATTTTCCAACTGTGAAAGTTGTGGTGAGTGGCAACAAATCGCTAAACAGGAAGGTTTAGTAGAACAAGATGGGGATATCGAGTGATAACAAAACAATAAACTCTTTAGATTGAAGATAATTTTGTGATCCTGAAAAGGACCCTTTTTAGCATGTGCATGTGAATGTGAATCCAACGAGCGAACAAATCGTAATGAATGTATTTTTTTGCCATCGCTCCCTTTTGACGCTCATTCGTTCGTCTCGTTGGACTCGCCCCTCTGGCTGAGTCTGCCGATTTGTCTCTATCCTGTGAGTGTGTACCGCTAGAGTATAAAACACGCGGACCCCAAAAAAATATCTTATTTTCTTTCAAACCGTAAACCCGTGTGGTTGTACGGCATCGGCATCGTGGACGTAACAAAGGAGAACAAGTTAAGGGAAAGGCAAAGTCCCACTCGAATCGTGCAGGTGTGCAGTTCCCTGTTGGTCGCATTCACTGATTGCTCCGCAAGGGTAACTAGGCCGAACGGATTGGTGCCGGAGCACCAGTATACCTAACAGCGATTATAGAGTTTCGGCCGTCGGAGTGCTCGAGTTGGCTTGCAAAGCTGCTCACGACAATCAGAAAACCCGCATCAAGAACAGAGCAGCTTCGGTTCGGCGCTCATCAAGGCAACAATTAGTTTCAGTGAGTGGCAAAGTGTTTCTCCGGCACGTCGCATTAAATGTAATTTACTGAACAATATGTCACAAGCTGGATGGGAATAAATTTTCCAACTGTGAAAGCTGTGGCGAGTGGCAAACGCAATAGCTAAACAGGAAGGTTTAACCGAAGAAGATGGGAATATCGAGTGATAACAAAAACACAACACCAAAGGTTCTTTTCAGATTCATCAACATATTCATAAAGAGTAAACAGTAAACTAATCCATTTTTCAGGTAGATAGGTATGTATTCACGTAGGAGATGAAAATAAAACAATATATTTAAAATATATATTTAACCAAAGCTGTCCTCTTTGTATAGTCCTACGTCACTCCGGTTATGTCCCCGACATTACCGACCCATCTTTTTTTTCTAATTTGTAACCGTGGATCAGACCCCAATCGATGCAGGATCAGATGTTTAGGGTTTATGTTAAACCAACGTTGAACCGCCTGCTTATACTGGGTTATACTGGCTGATTTGACATTTGTTTACTATTGTTATCGCGCAAAAATTACTAAATATTGATATTTACCAAAAAGCTCGTCATATATACCAACTTTTTGGGAGAGTGATCGGCGATTATGATGAGCACGAGGAATCGCTCTGTTTACACAAACGAGAGCGCGAAATGTAAACAGAATAACATCGGTGGATGAACTCGGTGAACTGAATTCTACCAAATGTTTACAGTGGCGTGTAATCCGGAATAAGGTTGTACTCACTACACATTGTTTTCACTTGTAGTGTATTCGGGAATAAGGCCCAATATGATATACTTATCATAACGTGGGAGCCACCCTACCCTCTTATAGGCAGCCATGTTTTTGATGCCAACATCTCGAGTACCAAAACAGCTGTAGGCGGTTTCATTGATTTTGAACCCTACTAACAGCTGCGTGAGAAGAGATGTTGGCACTTTTATAATTTTAAACCCCTCTGATAACTCTGGTCATCCGAGCACATAGGAGACACCCGGGGCGGACCAACCTTCTTACCCCCTACACTACGCCACTGGGTTATACACAGTGCATTTTTCGCTACGGCAAATCGTTTAATTTAGTTGATGCTCTTCTCGTTTCGTTTAATTTAGTTGATGTGTTCACCTACGAAACAATTCTCCATATAATGTTTGTTGTTTCCTCGGTTTCAGTAAGAGCACATCACTATACATACAACTTTTTTGTATTCGCCATTATATCGTCAAATCGATAATAATAATCTGCGTAAATAATGTACATGAATCCACACTCTAAATATGATAGCCACTTTCCTAGTTCTATGAACATTGTTGAAACAATTTGATTGATAGATAACAGTTAATTGGATTCCACGGTAGATAAATTTCAAGCTTCATAATTCATCATTATCAATTTGGACCTCAAGGCACCCGAAACTGCTCGATCGCACGTCCACCAGCTAATGTTTACTGCTGCGAGAAGTATAACATCCGAATGATGAAACTACATCAACCAACAAAAAGAAAAAAAAAACCCGCAATAATTCACCGGCTTTGAGGAGAACTTGAAAGCAGCTTTTCTAGAATTGAAAAATAATCTCATTCCATCTTCCTGTATGCGGCAGCAGCAAACGAAGCAACCCCCCCCCACCATCCGGTGAACTTTAGCCATCGCTCTTCCGGTTCTACCGGTTCTCAAAATGTGTGCACATTCACAGCCCGGAAGCCGATTCCCTCACCGGTGGAATGTTAAGGAATGCGGGGAACTTTTCGAAAATCAGAAAAATAGAAATTCCATCGTTTATTAGAAACTTTTTCCATATTTCCCGACATACATTACAGGCCGACAGTTGAAGAAAAGAACATTCGAGTGAAATGAAAACTTTATCCGTATATTTCGTATATTGAAAGTTTTTCTTTCACAAATATTTACACTCATTTCCACAATTGGTCAGTGGTTCACGACTGCTTACTGGCACTGGGTGGTTTGATGCTTCGGTTGGTAGAGACGCTATTCAAACAGGAAGTTGTTGCATAAACGAAATGATGTAAACTCATTTATTTCTGCTGGTCCATTTTGGCGAGATTGCTCAAACGGCAAACATGAGATGGTGGTCCTAAGCTGAAAACTTACTCTCACTTCCACTTCCCTTTCGTCTGTTTCTTCAGTGCATTTTTGTACATTAGTTGAGCACGAATTTCTCAATTCATTCAATTTTCCAAAGAATGGGCGTGATGTGAATTCGTTTGCTTCGAGTAGGGAAGTTCAAAATGAAATGATGTGACCTTAATTGAATAAATTTTGGTAATAAAAAGCCTTCATTCAACAGTTTCCTACCAACCTTTGATCTGAAGAAAGTCATAACAGTAACAGATTCATATGGGAAAGTACATTCTGAACCCGTCAATTTTCCTTTCGAGCATATACGATCCATGCAACAATCGCTTCATTCATACACCAGCCTCTGTTTATAGTAGCTTTGACTCGGGATGGCATTGTACCCTTACCGCAAACTGTTGTGGGCGGTGCCTTCGTAGCTGCGTCATGTCCTTCCGCAACGCCTCGTACATATGTACTTCCGAAAGTAACCGACAGTAGCAGGTTGGGCTGCAGTCGAGCGCAAAATTCAAACAAACGAGAATTGCCTACTATTGTTACCAAATGAGTGGGAACCGCAAAATGGCACCAGAGGGTGACCTCTTTCTCGAGCAGAACTGGTTTAATGGTGGAGTGGTAAACAGAGTCCTTAGAAGATTTATGTGGGAAAGGGATGAAAACAGCGTTCCGCACTTTTGCGGCTCGCACAAAGCCAGTGCGCTTCTAATGAAAAGCTAAGTGTTTTCGACACGCAAGCTGAACAGCCGAATGTGCAGAGTGGTTATACCAGGTTATACATACGCTAAACATAAATAGGTGGTATGTTTGTTCGAAAAAATTTGGGAATTATTTAGAAAAGCATTTAGACGTAACAGTCATTCGTGCGCAATAATGACATCGTTCCAAACAGATGGCAATTCGTTTGAAGATGGTCAGAGTTAACCTTATTTTCAGCAATATATATTGTTTATTGTTTATTGAATCACAAATCAACTTAGGATGCGATTGCTTGTGAATTTTTCAAGAAATGAAAGGCTTTTCGTCTTACACTGTATCGTTCATGATGGGTAAAGATAGCTCCGTGGCTTGCCTGTTTCAACAAGATTTTGGTGAATTGCAAATGCCACTCTGTGCGTGCTTGTGGTGCAATTCGCTTCAATCATTGGGTGTTTATTCAAAAATATTGAAAAATAAATCCGATAGACAGTCACAGTCCAAAGCGAAGAAATGAGTTGAACTCAATTCAAGAAACATTGGAGCTCAAGCCATTGAAAATTTCGAATTTGTCCGCAATGAGATGACCCTCACTAGATCGTTGAGCGTAACCTGGAGAGGTTCAACGAACTGAAACTGTTCTTCAATTTCCAAGTTGAATTCGAACCCTAACAGTGAAATGAATGTTAAATCCTAAAACTACGTTGCAATTGCCGTTGATCGATACGTTGAATGAAACATTCCGGACTTAAACACCCGAATTAACTCAGACCAACTCTTTAGTTTATTCTTCTAAGTAAGAACAATATATCAACTATGAGGTTTCTCGAAATTATGAACTGCGTCCAAAGAAGCCACAAGATATCTACACTGAGGTTGAAGCTGCAGGAACAGCAAATGGACTGGGCTAGGCGAGAGCAGACAGATAATTGTCAGAATAGGCTAACCAAAGCTGTTGTTCAGGAATAAAAACGGGACACTTAAGCTTTTTTAATAAATAAAAGTACATAATATTTTATTGAGCGAATAAAACCAAGAATAAAACCAATCAATCATACATTCTTAGATGTACCTGCTTAGTTCTTTACAACGAAAAAAATTATTGGAGGTTGTGTCCAAGACACGACCACATTTTTTACGTAGAACTACGCTGTTATTTTGTTCAAGTCTCTTCAAGTTCAAGATTCTTCGGATATTATTCTACACACACACTTATCTCCGTTTTGCGCTCTTCTTAACAGCTCTTTTTTCTATTAATATTTCCGGTCTCGATTAGCTTAGCTGTCATCCTTTGTAGAAATAGTTTTGCTACTGGCACACAAAATTCCTGAACAATTATTTTCTTGGTGAGCCGATGATAGCCTAGTTTTATGATTCCCCACACAATTGTGTACAGAACCTAAATGGAATGGTGTCAATTTGATGTAATGAGATATCAGCGAGTAAGTTAATTTGATCGCGACCCCAGTTCAATCAGTATCGAAGACATGTGATGACGCAAAACAAGGAAGAACAAACGATGTTCAAACGAACATTTGTCGTTTGTTCATATCTCAAACGATACTGAATGTTTGCCTCAGCGAGATCCAATATTTATACTCTAGGCAAAGATTCCCCTTCATTCTCTTTTTTTTCTTTTATTTGTTCACGGAGACTTTACATTATTCTCCTTCGTTGATCGCCAATAAGTTGCTCGTTATTGACGACATGGGTAGGGAAGATCACGAATTAGCATAACAAATATATGGGAAAATGGGAATGCTTCTAGTTTTCATCAATTTAAACCGTTTACACATCAGGGGATTGTAATATATAGCATAAAACAAATGTTAGGGAATTTCCGATTCGTTTGATATGTGTAAATCGTCTAAATCCGTTCGCGACAAAAATATTTTTTTAACGTTAACTATTTCATTAAAACGTAACCTGTTTTCAGATTTGGCACCCTTCCTGAAAGATGTAGTTCTACGTCAAAATATAGTGCCCTCTATCTGTAACCATGTATCCTATAAAAACAAATACAATCAATAATTACGAAAACAAAATTCAATTTTTGTAAGCGTAATATTTTTTCAAAAAAGACGGGTGGGTAATGTAGGAGACATGACCGGAGTGACGTAGGACTATGCAAAGGGGACCTTTGTTAAATATATTTTGAAATATATTGTTTTTTTACACAATTTCTCAATTGTTTCTCACTATCTTTTAGTTTCTTTTTCTTATTTTCTTATTTTGATTTTTTCTGAAGCCTTTGTTAAGTATTATAGTTAACTTTAAAATTAAGCTGACGCCATTATCAATTAAGTACGATCCAGAACGCAAACCACAACTTTTGTAAAAGCTTGCAAAAAAAAAAGGTATAAAAACCAGCATCCAAAAGTTCTCGATCTTTTTAGAAGCGAATGAACTGAAAAGTTTAAAGCCTCTTTAATTCAACATCGTCGTCGTCGTTCTAGATCTCTTTTTCGCACCAACCGGCTACCGATCTGGACGTTTTCTCGTTGCTATCGGTGAAATAAAATTCGTGAATTTATGCATCTCGGTTTAGTGAATTCTTTCGAATAATTCGTTATCCAAACTTCTCTTGTCGGCGGTATCGCAAATTTATGCGAGTGTCCGCGTTATCCAAGTCTCGTCTCGAACAGCCTTTGTACTTAAATATTTAACGCCGGATATGTTTTGGCGTATGCACATATCGTACAATCAAAATGATGGCGGTGAATGCATAGGTGGTAAATCATTATCATATATTTCACTATTGAGCAAATTATTGTACCTTGAACTGTAGTTTCGGAGACGAATGAATTATGACATTTAAAGTCTCCGCAAACAAAGTTAAAGAAAAAGAACTGAGGTTTTGGAGACGAATGAATCGCAAAACATCTCTACTATCTGTCGAAAAATAGACGAGCTATAAGCGTTCCGGAAAACCAAAATAGTAAATACAGGGACGAATGACCTTCGGCTGGAAAATCTTTAGAAACAATAACTGAACAGGAGTAAATACATAGTTAATTATGTTACGCTTTAGTAATGTTTCTGTACAATGCAGATGTAACGTCGATTTTCAATTTCAGTTATCAACCAAAGAAAGCAGTTCTTACTACTGAGAAAATTCATTATTGCCATACGGCACGCAATGCCTTTTAATTTGAAGCTTCATACAATTCGGAAACGCTGCTTGGATTCGTGAAAACTGAATGATCGATCTAAAAGACCCCAACCACCAATAAATTTAAAAACAAGCTCATCAAAAGCAAACAAAAAATCAGTTTATGTAATTTATTATTATTATGTCACTGTAGAATATACTAAATAACTTTTTATAACTCTTTTTTGAAAGGTTAGATGGCCCTGAAAAGGGCCGTGTTTTATGGAACTGATCCAATTTAGAAAACTTAGTAAACTCGTGGTTTAAAAAAAAAAAACATTTTTGAACGCCTTCGATGCTGCCTTGCGCTGGATGCTATCTGGTGTTACTGCCGAAATCGTGATGAGCGAATCAGTTTGTATAATGAACAAATCCCCATATCTTTCGGTTAGACGTAGTCCTACGTCGAAAGGCTAGCTCACTGAATTCAATCTGATATGTCGATCATCTGAATCGGTCCAGTAGTTCAAAAGTAATGAATTTTTGAAACAAGTCATTTCGGAAAAAAGGGGCGAAAATGATTTTTCGGACCACCCTTAAATGAAAATGGGCATCCTAATAAAAACATTAAAAAATACGGGTCTAATATTTTGCGATGAGGAACAAAACTACAAATTTTAACGAAAATCTGAGAACCGCTATATCGGTATGGCATGGAATGGCTGATTTATTTCTGGCCAAACCATAGGCTCTTTTTGCGATCACCAATTTTTTAATATAGGGTTGGTTCCCAAATTTCGTTTTGCTTCAAAATAATATCCGATGTAATAATGGATAATGTTGGGTTTGTTGAAAACACCGGTGTTACGGGTGTGCATCGAAGAACTGGCGGATTCAAAACTGAAATCGAACACTTACAGACACTTTTGGTACTTCGACCGAGCAAACTGCGATAATTTTACGGACCTTTCATCCATTTCGGATCAAAGGGAAAAACGAAGTTATGATCGCACTTCACTTTTTGAGAGTTTTTATTCGGATTCCAGAGATGTTTGGACTTGCCACACTTTGATGATGTAAAAAGCGTTTTCTGTAAACCTTTCGCGTTTTCGTAACATTTTTGACGTAGAACTACGTCTTTCATTAAGGGTGCCAAATCAGAAAACAGGTCACGTTTTTATGAAATAAAGTTAACGTTAATAACTATTTTTGCCGGGAACGGATTTTGGCGATTTACATACTAAACGAATCGGAAATTCCCTAAGATTTGTTTCATATGCTATACATTTGAATCCTCTGGTTTGTAAATGGTTAAGATTCATGAAAACTTTAAGCGTTTCCATTTTCCCATACATTTGTTCTGTCCATTTGTGTGCTTTCCCGAACAGAGCTGTCAATAACGAGCAACTTATCGACGACCAGCGGAGGGGAAATCGTAGGATTTAAAGTCTCCGTGAACAAAGGAAAAGTAGAAGAATGAAGGGGAATACTTGCCTAGAGTATAAACAGTGGATCTTGCTGAGACAAACTTCCATTCGGCATCGGACTGTTGAGCCGTTACCCAGGCAGCAACCAAAATCAAGCTCCCCCCGCTGGTGGTGAAGGCGGTCGCTCTTGACTAACTCATCAGCGAATTCGCATCGATGGGTGTTACAGCAGAGTACAAGCTGTGTGGCATAATCCAGTCTTTTTCCAAGCAGTTGACATCGTTTTCCGTCATCATAAGGGCTTCGTTGGTGCCTTTGAGAATGCATCAATGCATTAAACTGACTTTATGGCGCAGCAGGCGTTAAGGTTGTGCGCCAAAAAATATTTGGAGAATACCAAGCAACTTGAATGTCTCACTGGAATGTTATAAGTTATTTGGGTTCGCGTGCCAGTCGCAAAACTGCCTTCAACTAGGATTGCATTTGCGCTAATATAGATCATAATGAACAGGGAATCAAAAATCACGAACCTTTGTACAATAACGACATTGTCCTTAGTTCGCAGTGTTGCAATAAAAATAAATGTATCTTTGGCATTGTTGCATGCTCAAAACGAGAGTGACAAATTGCGTTTCAGTTCAATGCGAACAAATTTGTGTCACCACATCCGTTTGTTGTGCTACGAAAGACACACAATTGTACCTATTTGCAAATATCATGATATGCGATATGTCCCAATAAATGAGTTTTCGCAACAAGAGGTTTGTCGTATAACATTCCTACCAAAGAGAGGAAGACAGACTATTCTTTTCTGACAAATTGTGTAAAGGCTTACGACATCGCCGGTTCGGTAGAAGTTTTTTTTTTATATTTCATGCGAAATACGTGCAAATTTGTGCAAATAGAGAAAATCAGCCACATATTTGAAAAAAAAAAAACAAATTATAAGCAAGCAACGAAAGTGTCCGGTTAAAATTGTGCTGTTCGAAGAAAATCGCTAGCAACGTATGTTTAGTTAGAATGGATAAAAAGTGCATAAAAAGTGATGTTCGGTCGGTTGCTTCGTGGCACAAGGAAAAAAAAATATTGAGAAAAATGATTGAGTGCGATTATCGGAGGTTTGGCAGACTAAGCTGGATCAATTTGAATTTAAATATCAAGCCAAGCAATTAGTGCGAGAGGTCCAAAAGTGAAAAATTTACCATTTCTGAGTGTTCTGCGCTGATGGTATGTCGTGTGATGTTTATTTTCTTGTTGTTTATTTTCGATGATGTTCAATTCCGCTGCTGCTACTACCGTTGCTTTAATAGTGTTTGCGTGTGTGGTTAGTGTGAACAGCACACCGACAGGACTGTTTTTCTGCTTGATTCGCAAGTATGGTAGCGAAATTTATTACATTCGTATGATTGGATCATTGACGATTGTGTTTTCGAGGAATTAAGTTTCCGGGTGCTTGAGATTCTTGGACATACAAGTAAACTTCGATATAACGTA
Organism: Toxorhynchites rutilus septentrionalis; assembly: GCF_029784135.1. Lineage (NCBI taxonomy): Eukaryota > Metazoa > Arthropoda > Insecta > Diptera > Culicidae > Toxorhynchites > Toxorhynchites rutilus. Next base: position 75,016,759 of record NC_073744.1, on the reverse strand, counting down.
CCCTCGATATTGCGTCACTCGATATAACGAACATTTTTCCTCGATATAGCGTACACTTTTTCAATATGATCAAACTTTTTCCCCCATTGATGTACCTTGCTTCAAATGATAAATTCAGATTATTTTAATCATTCAGGCTTTGGAGGGAGAGTCAATTAGCTACATAACACCTTTAGGGACAAAGGGCAGCCGTCTTTCATACGGTTTCATTTAGCTTGCCATAATTGTATGTTTCCAGTAATGTCCCACATTAGTTGACCGAAAAATTGAAAAATAAATAAATTGAAAAATGAAAAAATTGAAAAATTAAAAAATTGAAAAATTAAAAAATTGAAAAATTTAGAAATTTAAAAATTTAAAAATTGAAAAATTGAAAAATTGAAAAATTTAAAAATTTAAAAATTTAAAAATTGAAAAATTGAAAAATTGAAAAATTGAAAAATTGAAAAATTGCATAATTGAAAAATTGGTAAATTGAAAAATTGGAAAATTGGAAAATTGGAAATCTGGGAAATTGGAGAATTGGAAAATAGGAAAATTGGAAAATTGGAAAGTTGGAAAGTTGGAAAAAAGAATTGGAAAATTGGAAATTTTGGACAGTTGGGTTCACATATTTTAACGTAAGGACTATTCACTTTTCACATACGAAAAAAAAACCGTCTCTTCTAAATAAGATTTTTTGTGTGAAAATTCATAGTTGACGTAATGTTGTTTTAGACTTCCACATACTCCCTTTCCTCCATATTCCATTGCGTGATTAGTGAACAACCCACAATCTAAGTTCTAATAAATAACAAGCTTTTCTGGAATACAAATCTTAGCAACAGTTAAGGCAGAATTAGTTCCCAATAATAGTTGATTCTGTCCATCAATACAATTACTTTGAAGCACACTAATGCATATAACAAACGATCTGTTGTATGACCACTGTTCAGAATGTAGAAATTGCAGATTTTCAAAAATCCAAAGAATCAAAACTAATAGTACAGGGAAACTTTGATATAACGTACCCTCGTTATAACGTACCCTCGATATAACGTCACACGATATAACGTACATTTTACCTCGATATAACGTACACATTTCCAAAGTGTAAAGGAATTTTTTTTTTCAATATTTTTTTCTGATAAAACAATGAATTTCCTGTATTGTGATGCTAAAACAAGTTTTGTACCTTCAATAAATCCCGAAATACAGCTGGTTTTGTGATCCGGATTCTAAATGAATCAAGCTTTAATCAACAGTACGAAGGAAAACATCATGAGAAAGGCTGGCTTCGTCTTCTGATTGAAGTTATTCATTAACTTTACTAAAACAGCAACACAATAATGTATTATAGACTACGTTTGTGAGTACTTTATTATGCTTCGATATAACGTACAATTCGTTACAACGTACAATTTTGAAAGTGAAATGTACGTTATATCGAAGTTTACCTGTAGTTGTTCCCATCACAGTCCTACGCCAAGTTTCCGTTCGTTCCTCTAGGTATAGACCCCTCTACGTTTTGGTTTTGAATTATTTCTTGTATCAATTGAATTCTTTATAAGTTATTTAATTCTGGTGTGATACGAAGTTAACAGTTGTAGATGGTGTTCTCATACACCTTGTTTTCCTTGGATTACCGTACGTTCATTCATTACTCCGCAAGGCGTTTCTACAATGTGAGGTTTGATTATTTTTTTTCATGCTATTTTATGCCGTGGAATAATTTTTCAGTCTCAATTATCAAGGTACAAGTGGGAATACACTTTGAACACGTTAAGCCCTGGACCGTTATTATGGCGCTTTCCATTCAGATCGCATCAAAAGAATATTTAACCGGTAGCGCTCGTACAATAGCTGAAACTGCTACAAGCACGCTCCAAATTCAAATATATACTAAAGATGTTTATTAAGCGATCAGTTGTAAAAAACAAATAAGTGTTGGAACGTTTCGAGGATTGGAAGATTTTTATCCATTTCGATTTTTTTCCGGCAATAAAATGGAAAATGTCAAAGTGTCGGTCCCAGCTCAATGTCAGTCCCAACTCCCAAAAACATTCATTTGATAAAAAGGAGATCTTCAGTAACATAACTAAAAACAGTCACGTTCTTTAATACATCCGAAAATAAACCACTTTTTATTATTTTATTTTGGAACTGTCGATCCCAGTGACCGACGCTCTCCTTTTTCAGAACCCTTAATTTTCCAATTTCCTAATAATCTGATTTTTCACTTTTCCAAATTTATTATTCACTTTGAAAATTGCTGAATAGATTACCCGTTTAATGAATATAATATAAAATTCATCGCAATATCTTGTTTGCGTGCCTTGCGTTTGAAATCACTTTTTTAGTTACACGCTTTCGTGGAGTTACACCCCCTGTATTAGAAACAAAGACGTAGTTCTACGCCAAAATTATTAAGAGAATTATGATTGGAGGTACGTTGTATCGTTAACCTTTATGAGTACGTTAACTTTTTGATTGCTCTCACATTGCTTATAAATACGTTACGTTTTGAAGTATTTAACTGATCTTATTTTTTCATGAACAACTATTTTTTTCAGAAATATCTGGTAAAACTGTGGAATAAAATCGATATCAATGGTCCGGAAGTTAATACTACAACTGAAAATATCGACTGTAACGTATCGTCACCGAACAACTCTTTCGATATTGATCATTATTTCACTCAACTTTTTGGAGAAGGCACATCCTCGCGTCCATCTGAGTCATCCTTGGAAGATAAAATATCGCAAATCCAGTATCAAGATCGGGTCAGTCCGGCGGAGGATTTCAATGTTGTTCACTACTGGTACGCGCAAAGAATACGAGATAAACGGTACTGGGAGATAGCACGAGTTGTCCTCGCTGCAACATCTTCTCAGTCAGACGTGGAGCGAGATTACAGCGAGGAGCGAGATTACAACAGGGTTTTTACAAACGAGAGAAATCGTTTGGGGGGCGAAAACGTTGAAAATGTTATGAAGATCAAATTGAACAAAGATCTTGTTGAACCCGCTCTTCACATCGCATTGAAACCGCAACTTTCAAATTGATTTCTGCCGAATTATATTATCCTTGGATGTCTTTTTCGTATTCTACTAGTCAAGACCTTTCATTTGATACCCAAATTGTGTGGGTTGGGAACAAGATTGTTGTAATCCACCATTTTGCCATGGCGGTCATCTTGGATATGTGTTTCGTATTTAGCTAGTCAGGACCTTTCATTTGATACCCATATTGCGAGGGCTGGAAATAAGATCGTTGTCATCCACCATTTTGTGATGGCGGCCATTTTAGATATGTGTTTTTCGTATTCTACTAGCCAAGACCTTTCATTTGATACCCATATTGTGTGGATTGGGGATAAGATTGTTGTCATCCACCATTTTGCCATGGCGGCCATCTTGGATATGTGTGTTTCGTATTCTGCAAGTCAAGACCTTTCATTTGATACCCACATTCCGACATTTTATGATGGTGGTCATTTTGAATTTATGTTTTTCGTATTCCACTAGTCAGGCCCTTTCATTTGATACTCATATTGTGGGGTGGAAAGAGATTCTTTAAAACCTCTATTTTAAAGAGATGACCAGTTTGGATTTACAAGAATTTTTCGCTAATTTAAATATGAATATTCCTAATCCGAAATATATAGTTTTGATTATCAAAATTATAGTAAATGCTTACGTTCCCATTTCGTTACCTATTCAAACAAAAAATGCTGCTTTGACATAAAAACATGCGATTGAGTTGAAAAATTGTCCCAAATGTTTCATATTGATGACAAAGTTTCTTTCCTTGTTGTTCATGAAATGCAACAATTACAAAACGTTTGTCACAGCCACACAAAAACAAATTTACTGCAGCCTGAATGTGTATCACAACAATGTCACACTGAGATACGCCTTTGTCGTCTCACCGGTGCAACATTAGTTGATTCTTTCAATTTTTTGTTGTGATACACAAACAGTAGCAACAAGAGATTGTGACTCTGAAAGAAAATATCGACTGTATCATTCGGTGATATTATCGCTTGTTTTCAAGCAAAAACAATGATAAATTGATTCCCTGATAATGAAGCATTGCTACTGTTTTCGAGGTTGATATTAACAAAATGAGTTTATTTCGCTTGTTTAGTCACCAAGAAAGTAAATGTCGTTCTGGAATTTTGTTTGTGATTCGGTTTCGCTTGCCAGTAAACTTCCTCCACTAAGGGTGACAGCTGCACTTCTCTCGAGCATGAGAAAGTAATGCAACTTTTTTCGAGGCCAATAATATTAACAGAAGCGTTTCTTTTGAGAATAGCGCAAAATGATAAGATGTGTTTATATTCCTAGTGGTTTCAAGCCACGAATGTATGGCTCTGTATGCATGCGATGGCGAACGCTTGTTTGGCTCTTGGTTTACGTTGTACGAACGATGTCTAGAGGTGCGATTCCTTTGAGGCAATACTGAATAACCTGTAGCATGATATTTGATACTTGAAAGTGTTGTCATTGTTGTTGTTTCCATGCGGTGTCAGAGATACATTGATGTAGTTATGAGATGTGAAATAATGGTGCTGGTGCAACGTGTATATAATCGATTTAGCTGAGTCTATGTCAATTGCGAAAAAGGCCACCGGAATAGCGTTCGATGTAAATTTTCAATGCATTGACATGAAATAAATTGCGACATACGATCAGCTAGTGTATTGTTTTGCGAAGACAAGAATGAATCATCAATCAATTATCGTTAACTGTTTCTACAATGAAAGAACCATTTCAGATATTATTCTACTAAGCAGTTGTTTCTAAAATTTCACAGCTTTATAGAATAATACTCGAAGGTATAAACAAGCGACTTATATAAAACAGCGTAGTTCTACGTCAACAATGCGGTCGTATCTTGGACACTACCTCCTATAATTTTTTTCCACGTGAATTTCAGATCACTGGATAGTTTCACTATTTCACTATTTCACTATTTCACTGCGATGGTTTATTTGCGACTGAACAATGTACTGAAGGGAAGGTATTGAATTAGAGAGACTTTAAACTCTGAGAGTTCATTCGTCTCTACAATGTACTGAACATTTCGTGCCATTTCGTGCACATTTATAAAGTAAATTCTATTGTTGCATTTTTGCTCGGGTATTCTAGAATATTCGCTATAAACAATGGAGCTTTGTTTATAGAAGGTTCGTTTCCATCCTTTCCTAATTTATGACAATGCGACTGTTATTGTTTTGATTCTGCAGTGTTATTGTTTATATACATTGTGACGACTGTTTTGTGTTTCTTCAAGTATTATGTGGAATGTTTTACTGAAGAATCCCGAATATTCCAGAAGAAACGGGTAAGTGCTCATTATTATGTATAAGCATTAATCATTCTTGTTTTTCTAGGCAGATTAGTGTTAATTGTGTTATTTTGTAGATTTGTAGTGAGAAATAAAGTATTGATATTGAATCGATATGTGTTCCGTTTTTTGTTAGAATCCGATTGCACGGACCGGGGCGGACCGTAACAATCGGTTCTCGTCCAATCACCGAAGTTAAGAAACATCGGGTGCGATCAGTATTCAAATAAGTGAACAATGTCTTGATGTTTTTATATCTTCGATAGATGAATGATAAAATACTTGTGATTTTAGTTTTATGCGAAGTGTTATTGAAATAAATCTTTAATGTCTATAATGAATTTTTCTTGTAAAATGAAACAATGGCAAACCACCATTTAAAAAACGACCACCTGAAATCACAATGATAAATGATCGAAACGTTGCAAGAATAATAATATTTTAAAGAATAATGGTCAGTTCCACATTCAATTAGCAATTAGCATAAACTTCATCGGAAACAGAGATAGAAGAAAAAATCTATTTTCCATTGAAATTGAAGATATTTTGAATCAATAGAAGCGTCCACTGTTCTTCGAATACTTTCAATTCACCTTTAGCAAAATATTGACCATTAAAATAAATTTCTACGTGGGTTCTAAATTCTTCTTGGGAGTGGCACAAAGGCAGCATTCTGTCGGTTATTCAACTTCTCAGTCGAAACGAGAACCAATATGGTTCGGGTGGAACCGAACATCAGCGGCATCTACCAGGCAATGAATAAGAAAAACAATTTAACCTTAAAATGGGAGAAAAAATACGACCTTTTGCTTCGGCGCTTGGAAAGCTGCAACAGCGCGAATAGCGACGGGTTATTGTTCCTGGGGGAAAAAGGACGTCAATGCGTTTTTCTTTGTTATTTTCTGACAAATGCAGGGCTAAGGAATAAATAGTAAGCTGAAACTAACGGTTTGCGAATAAAAACACGGCGTCTTGCCGCTGTCCCGTTGTCCTTCGTTGTGATGGTAAAGAAAACTACATAATACGAGATCACGGCCAATGGCACCCCGGTTAACGAAGGGCCACAAGGCTTTGCCAGAGGGCTTTTTTTACGGCGCCGTGCACGTTCGCTACGTTTTTTATGTGCGCAGAATAACTGATGAGCTGGGCCATACGTATCGCTGTCCGGAGACGGAAGCGTGAGCGACCGGCAGGGGTAAGATTTGTTCACCAAAATACGTGCTCGTGGAGATAAAGCAGATAAGGAAAGCTGAGGGCAATCTCGCAGTTATTGCGGGGTCGTGTTTGTGAAGGACGATAAAAGTTGCAAGCCAGGACAGTTACATAGCTTCGAACGGGGCCGGAGAAAATGCGTAATCGAGATGAAACAAAAACTTGAAAATATGCCAAAAAGTTTATCTTTTTTGCGCTCATAAACAGAATGTTGAGTTACTACTTGGAAGATGTGACATTTCCAACAAATGTGATGTGCTTATTTATGTTCACTGAAACTAATCTGCAGTAAGTACAACGTTCAGTGTGTGTGCGCTATTTGTTGATTCTCAGCGTTGGAAAATCGCCCAACATCTGCCACCGTCTTCCCGGAAAGCGTCTCCGCATCCGGTGACAATGTTGCTCACTCCCGTGATCGGAATGTAAGAAGCATCGTTGGAAAATTGCCCATGCCGCTATTATCATAATCGACTAAAGCGACGCCAGAGCATCTCACAATGTACGTGAATATTCATGGAAACGCTTCATTCGTGAGTGTTTATGTATGTGCTCTGACAAGTATTGTTGGAATTCAATGTTGTCCTGAACATTATTGCCTTCTCGTTAAGGAGTCGTCGCAGGGGGTGAGCGAAGGATCCATCATCATCCTTAACAGTTTTTCACGTGATTGTGGGAACCGTCTTGGGGCGTGGAATGCGGGTACACTGTAGAAAGTGTTTAGATGTGGGAATGTTTTGTCAAGACCATGTAACCGCAATATACGAGGTTGAGGATGATTTTTTTGACGTAGAACTACGTCTTTCATTAAGGGTGCCAAATCAGAAAACAGGTCACGTTTTTATGAAATAAAGTTAACGTTAATAACTATTTTTGCCGCGAACGGATTTTGTCGATTGACATACTAAACGAATCGGAAATTCCGTAAGATTTGTTTAATATGCTATACATTAGAATCCCCTGGTTTGTAAATGGTTAAAATTCATGAAAACTTTAGGCGTTTCCATTTTCCATACATTTGTTCTGTCCATTTGTGTGCTTTCCCGAACAGAGCTGTCTATAACGAGCAACTTATCGACGACCAACGAAGGGGAAATCGTAGGATTTGAAGTCGCCGTGAACAAAGGAAAAGTAGAAGAATGAAGGGGAATATTTGCCTTGAGTATAAACAGTGGATTTCGCTGAGGCAAACTTTCATTCGGCATCGGACTGTTGAGCAATCCAGTTCACTTTGCTTTCGCTGCGCTTCGATCTAAGATTGGACCCCACCAGTGGTAATCCAACTTGGATATCGTCGTTTGCTTTTTCTGTTCGTTATTCGTATCGTGTGTTTTTCTTCCCGCGTCATAAATTAGACGTTTCGCGTAGTGTGTGATGAGCAAGAAGAAGAGGGAGGCAGGCTCTAGCCCTGCAAAAAACGAACGCCAGGGGCAATTAAATTTCGAGGCAAGCGTCATCTCATGATGCACGCGATGTTGGTGCAGTGAAAAGCGCTCGCACTGAACCGAACTTTCGCGAGTGTGACACCGCATCGAACAACAGCAAAATAGGCGATTTCGGCGCGTCGGTCAAAAATGTAAACGGCTTCTTTGGTGCCTTTGAGAATGCATCAATGCATTAAACTGACGTTATGGCGAAGCATGTGTTAAGGTTATGCTCCAAAAAAATATTTGGGGAATACCAAGCATCTTGAATGTCTTACTGGAATGTTATAAGTTATTTAGGTTCGCGTGCCAGTCGCAAAACTGCCTGCAAGTAGGATTGCATTTGCGCTAATGTTGATCATAATGAAGCATTGCTACTGTTTTCGAGGTTGTTGATATTAACAAAAAGAGTTTATTTCGCTCGTTTAGTCACCAAGAAAGTAAATGTCGTTTTAGAATTTTGTATGTGATTAGGTTTCGCTTACCAGCAGCGAAAATTCCTCCACTAAGGGTGACAGCTGCGCTTCTCTCGAGCATGAGAAAGTAATGCAACTTTTTTCGTCAACATCGTCAACTGTTTTTTCAATGAAAAACCATTTCAAAGATTATTCTACTAAGCAGTTGTTTCGAAAATTTCACAGCATTATAGAATAATATCCGAAGGTATAAACAAGCGACTTATATAATATAACAGCGTAGTTCTACGTCAACAATGCGGTCGTATCTTGACACAACCTCCTATAATTTTTTCATACGTAGGACTACGTTTTCATTTTTGTACTGAGGTGTAAGTTCAATATTTCTAAAACGAGCGCGTAACGTTTAAGGCGCACGATTTAAGCGGCTGAACGAAGTGATATGATAATCACTTCATTCGAAAGGGAAAAGGTCTAAGCTTGATGTTTGTTACTTATTCACCCAAACTTTGTTTCTATAGCTCAATTTCCATAATGCTCGTTTTCGTCGGCAATAGTTACCTAGTCCTACGTTAACAACGCGGTAGTGTCTTGGACACCACCCTGCTGGTTATGGCAACATCTGTTTAACTGTCTCTTATTCAAGAGCTGCAAAGAACATTACAAGCTAGTACAACATTGCAATATACCAAGCATTATCGCGACGAAAATCCTACGTTCTGATTGATTGAATCTATGACCTAACCGACCGAAACGAGCACCTAACGTAAAAGCGAGGCACATATCGATACCATAGCGAAAAATTTGTAGCTAACCATCGTGCATAATTCTACCCAAGAAAAAGAAGATAAGCGCTGTATTTGCTGTGGTAAATCGTCAGTTTGAATTTGCTACCGTACTAAACGGACGTGCAATGTTCATTCAGAATGCATTCTCAGGATATGCACAAAGGGAACTCGGTGCAGATCGTATCGGGATACTAAAGTGTAAATAAAAGATCTCAGGGTACATGTAGCTTGAAAGTTTCTTCAGTTCGAGTATGGCTTTAGAGAATACTTTAAAATTTTTAAACTGTCTTTCTAGAGGAAAGGATTCTTGACTGTTGGTTTTGATCTTTTAAGTGTTTATTTGTGTAATATTTTTTATATGCCGATATAAATCATGTCCATTCGGCGTATTCTGACAGTTGCAAACTCATAAGATTGAAAGCATCAGACGAGCTGCAATGCAGCGGTTGATTGTTTTCGATTTTCCCGGAGGTCCTATTGGGTGCTCTGAATCCCTTGTACAGATCCCGCTCAACATTCAACATAGACGGATTTGGAACTCACCTTTCATAACAGTACTATCCTATAGAACAAACTACGGCTACAACAACCCATACAATTCTTGCCTCCGCCAATCAATTTTATTTTATACTAGCTGACTCGGTGAACTTTGTCCCACCACAATTGATATTTTGAATGAAATCTTTTCGAACACTCAAGTTCCCACCGACATTATTTTTATGTACGTGATCTATACCGTGAGTATAGATCGTGATTTCTTTTTTGACATATAAACCTGACGTAGCCTGAGACCCATCGAACTTGATACTGACTGTTTAAATCCGTTGCTTCGTTCTTGAGTTAAATCGTGAGGAACGTATCAAATCATTTTGACGTAGGACTACGTCTTACATTAAGGGTGCCAAATCAGAAAACCGGTCACGTTTTTATGAATAAAGTTAACGTTAATAACTATTTTTGCTTCGAACAGATTTTACCGATTTGCATACCAATCGAATCGGAAATTTTCTAAGATTTGTTTGATATGCTATACTTTACAATCCCATAGTCTGTATATGGTTTGAATTGATGAAAACTGGAAGCATTCCCATTCCCCATACGTTTGTGTGCTTTCCCGAACAGAGCTGTCAATAATGGACAACTTATGCAGCCGCTAGAATAGAAACAACGAAGGGGGATAACGAAAGGAGAATATTTGGGAAGTAAACACCACCCTTGCATAGTGAGTAAACTGTCGCTGGAGTATAGCATCTACTCTGAGGAAAACTCTCAGAATCTTTCTGTGCCCGAAGCAACAAAGGTCGCTTAGTCTGCTCATCTTGTGTTTTATGTTTTCCCTCGAGCTGTGAACGCTAGCGAATATTTCACATATATTGTGTTTCGACGATTCATTTTTATCGCTGTAACTGTGTGCATCTGTTAGACGCGTTTTTGATGCTTGTTGAATGGCGATGCACGGAAGATGTCTCTCGTTAAATACTCAGTGCAATGCGTGCACTTATATAAAGAAACAAATTGTGACATATGACCAATTAGTGTATTGTTCTCACAAAGGCAAGAAAGAATCGTTGCTTCTCGGAATGATTCTACAAAACCACGCAAGTCATTAAACCTTTTCAGGACCTCATGAACTTTTCACTTAAGAGTTTTTTTAAAATTTCGACGTATTCGCAAATAATATCCGAAATGATAAACCAACAAATTGGAAAAAAAAGATTGCGTAATCCTACGTCCTAAGCGGTTGTGTCTCGGATACAACCCCTCGTTTTTTTTATAAAGGGTGTGTCACATCAAATTGCATCACGGAAAAAACGCTGTAGAAATTCGCCCAGTAGACCGATCCTTTTGAAAATTTTAGACAATAAAATAAAAACTATTAAACAACTTTTGGCATTTTCTTTTTATTCATACTTCGAGCCCAAGCCCGTATGCTCGCACCTTCCTCTTTACCCCGTCCATAAGGTTCTGTACAACGTCAGTTTGTAGTTTTTTTTGAACAGAAATCCATTTTCTCTTGAAGTCCGCCTCCGATTTGACAACTTTTGGGTTCTTCCGGAGGGCCTGCTTCATAATCGCCCAATATTTCTCTATTGGGCCAAGCTCCGGCGCGTTGGGCGGGTTCATTTCCTTTGGCACGAAGGTGACCCCGTTGGCTTCGTACCACTCCAACACGTCCTTTGAATAGTGGCACGAAGCGAGATCCGGCCAGAAGATGGTCGGGCCCTCGTGCTGCTTCAATAGTGGTAGTAAGCGCTTCTGTAGGCACTCCTTAAGATAAACCTGCCCGTTTACCGTGCCGGTCATCACGAAGGGGGCGCTCCGCTTTCCGCAAGAGCAGATCGCTTGCCAAACCATGTACTTTTTGGCAAACTTGGATAGTTTCTGCTTGCGAATCTCCTCCGGAACGCTGAATTTGTCCTCTGCGGAGAAGAACAACAGGCCCTACAGCTGACGAAAGTCCGCTTTGACGTAGGTTTCGTCGTCCATTACCAGGCAATGCGGCTTCGTCAGCATTTCGGTGTACAGCTTCCGGGCTCGCGTCTTCCCCACCATGTTTTGCCTTTCGTCGCGGTTAGGAGCCTTCTGAACCTGGACGAATGAACTTGACGAATTCAGCTTATTGGCGACATCCCGGACCGATTTTCTCGGATCACCCATTTTTGCCGTTCTTCACCTTCCGGTCGATGGTTAGGTTCTCGAAGTATCGTTTTAGTACTCTGCTGACCGTGGATTGGACGATTCCCAGCATCTTACCGATGTCCCGATGTGACAACTACGGATTCTCGAAATGAGTGCACAGGATTAATTCACGGCGCTCTTTTTCGTTCGACGACATTTTTCCAAATTTACGAAAAATTGACAGTGAAGCATGGCCAACGTGATCTATACACTCTTATCTGATTATAAGCGAAAACTGAAGATATAATTCCTAAAAATGAAATTTCTACAGCGTTTTTTCCGTGATGCAATTTGATGTGACACACCCTTTAGATATGCATGTATGATTTGTACATGACTGTTCAGACTATATGATGCTTTCAGAAATAGGATAATAAGTCTTTCATTGTTGGAGCCTTTTATTTTAAATGAAATATAGAGAATGGCAAGCAGGACTCTTCAACTGACTCAATTCTTATCTAAAAAATCGTGAAAAAAATGTTCACACGAATACGTGAACATGTTTTCAAAATCCTCTTTAAAATCCAGTAAAGGTCACTTCGGGAGTCCCACAAGGTCTCTTGGATCTTGATCCTCTTCTTTTCATTCTATATGTTAATTAGTTAGTTAAATAGTTAGTCACGCTGCAACAGACTTTGTGCCTATTGTCGCACTTTCGAAGCATTGTTGCGTGCAAGATATCATCAAAAGCTAACTGTGCACAGTCTACTGTAAGGCGTTTTGTATCACCGTCCGCAATAATGGAAAGTAATTGCACCAAATGCACTCGTCCTATTACTGGCCTTGACCGTGTTACTTGCCGTGGTTACTGCAGCTGCATGTTCCACATGAATTGCACTAATGTTAGGCGCGCTCTTATGAATTACTTTACAACTCATGGAAAAAACTTATACTGGATGAGCGATAAATGTGCCGATTTGTTTAACAACTCGCATTTTCGAGCCATGACAAAACCAGTGGATGAAAAATCTCCATTGCATCTCTGCCGTAATCTCGCAAAGTGACGTAAGCGCCAGAGGTAAGAATTTTCAGTACGAGACTTTTTGTAAAATTGCATGTATAATCAGCATACACGTACATTACGAAAATCTGATCTGTACAAAATGTGTATTGTTGATGGAAAAACATTGCCATCGGCTTGATTTTTGAAAAAATGCAGTTTTATTTAAGCTATGCCACCAACGCCAATTTGTTTTGGAAACAGCAAATTTAAATCGCTGTTTCCACAACCGATTGGCATTCATCCATCAAAGTATGTGAGAATCTGTTTCCAATTATTTTCTCCAATATGCTGCCGTTGAGCGAAGCATCAGGGAGAAGAATTCACATACTTACCCAACTTTGTAGCGTGAGTCGAGCAAGTTAACGTAGTTGAGAACCCGATTGTAATAATTATGGATTTCTGTAAATTTTCACAGTTGTTTGGAAAGATTTGGTATTCTTTATCGATCTATAACAAAAAACGTAAAATGTCAATGTTGGCGCTTGCGTCACTTTGCGAGATTACGGCAGATCTGCTCTCGGAGTCCATCAACAGTTTGCAAACCGAAATACGGAAGATTTCTTCTAAGCCCGCACTAACTTCCCCACAGCACAATCGATGGCCGACTGTTAGGGAATCGATACGTACTACCAAACGACCCCGTGAAATGGAATCAGTACGTCCATCATCTGAGTGCCAATCCAGCTCGAAGCAGCTGAGCTCAACTACTATACCCGAGCCTGTCAGCGAAAAACCTGCTAGCAAGTTCTGGCTGTATTTTTCGCGCATCCAGCCAGCTGTCACCAATGAAGCAATTTCTGCAATGGTGAAAGCGAATTTGGAGATAGACGGCGATCCTGATGTGGTAAAATTGGTAGCTAGGGGGACGGATACTAGCGATATGTCGTTTGTCTCATTCAAAGTAGGACTCGATCCTGCTTTAAAAAACAAAGCGCTTATTCCGACTACGTGGCCCAAGGGAATTATGTTCCGCCAGTTCTAGGACTATGGTTCCCAAAAATTTCGGAGGCTCTCTGCAGTGAATACGGATTCACCAATAATTACCGCGAGGAAGCCACCATCAGCTGTCATCCTTTAAACCCAGGACGCATTGCCTACAGCATTAAGGGGGTTCCTGAGCCACCCGAACAAGTCGACCATACACATAGTTCCCGTCATCATTGTTTCTGCCCTCGTATTCGTCCTGGTCCTTCAGTCGTGGTCGGTGAAGGAATCTCCCTACAACCTCTCTCAGGCAAGTATGCGTATTTCATCTGCCTGATCCTTCTTAGTGTTACACTTTCGTCAACGAGAATTTCATTACAGATCTCAATGAACCGTTATGTGAAAACATCACCATGACCAACGATGAAATTAACGTCACTCGTGGATTGAATTTCTTGGAAACCGACATTATTCATATTCATATATTATCAGAACGTCAGAGGCCTCCGCACTAAAATAGATGACTTCTATACTTCAGTCAGTGTTTCGGAAATTGACGTTGTGATACTAACTGAGACGTGGTTAAACGAACAATATCATTCAATGCAGCTATTTGGAACTGGATACAACGTTTACCGCAATGGCCGTGATACCATTAATACAGGCAAAACAAGAGGAGGCGGCGTTCTCATTGCTGTTTCAAAACGTTACAGTTAAATGGAATCAGATATTGGTATTGTAACCAACATAGAACAATTATGGGTTAATGTGAATGGTGGAAGTCGAAAAATTTGTTTCGGTGTGGTATATATCCCACCAGATTCTTCTACTTCTGTGGACTATATAGAAAGTCACATCGGATCTGCACTGACTATATCTGAAAAACTGCGAGCGCATGACCTTCATCTGTTGTTTGGGGACTACAATCAACGTGGCCTTAGATGCAATACTTCTCCCTCTGGACATATTCGTATCGATCCTGCTGATTCTACGCTCACTGCGGCAAACAGTGCACTCATTGATGGCATGACTTTGCTCGATATGAAGCAGATAAATTCTTTTGTTAATTGCCTCAACCGTACTTTGGATCTGATTTTTGTTAATGCCGAGACAATCAATGCAGTGTAATGAAATCATCTGAAGCTCTCGTCGATCCTGATCCGTTTCATCCCCCATTACTCGTCAACCTCAAGTGTCCGTCTCTCGTTCGGTTCAATGATCTATCTGATGACCGAGAGTTAGATTTTCACCGCGCCGATTATACTGGTTTGAATGAGGCTTTACAGTTGATTGACTGGTTATTTCTAGATGTAAGCGACGTAAGTACGGCCGTATCTCTCTTTGATCGAGTGCTCATGACACTACTACGTGAACATGTTCCTCGACCAAAACCGAAGCCAAAGCCAGCATGGTCGAATGCACGACTTCGCCGACTCAAACGCTGCAGATCTGCTGCGTTGAAAAAATAGTTTCGTACACATGATGCACTTGCCAAACGTGATTTTTGTGGTGCCAGTCGGCGATACAGGAACTATAACCGATACCTCTATTCTAACTATGTTTTGCGAAGACAACGAGATTTGAAACGAAATCCTAAACGTTTCTGGTCATTCGTTAACGAAAAACGCAATGAAACCGGATTTCCAGGCAAATGAACCTTGGTGACCACACTTCCAGCGACCCTGAGGAAATTTGCAATCTATTCGCTATACATTTTTCGAGTACCTTTGCCGCTGGCAATACGTCTATTCAGCAAGTAAAGGAAGACTTGAAATATGTTCCTGAAAACGTATGTGACATAAACATAACCAACTTTTCGCAAAGTGATGTTTCTACTGCCATGAAACAATTGAAAAAGGCAGTGACGCCGGGGCCAGATGGGATACCTTCGATTGTACTGAAAAATTGTGCTACCTATCTTTCAGTACCGCTACAGATGATCATTAATCAATCGCTTCTTCAGAAAACATTTCCCGAGTGCTGGAAGAAGTCCTTCATTTTTCCTGTATTCAAGAAAGGAAACAAATGCGATATCAATAATTATCGTGGAATTACTTCTCTTTAAACTCTTAGTGGAGTTTAGTTCCTTCTGTCTGAATTATATGGAGGATGGTGCACAAGTTGATATCGTGTACACCGACATCAAAGCTGTATTCGATCGGATTGACCACACCATACTGATTGCAAAATTCAAACGTTTGGGAGCCTCTGATGTTTTCGTCCGATGGTTGGAATCCTTCCTCGTAGACCACTCACTCTCTGTGTAATTAGGGAACAATCGTTCCCGTGACTTTCAGAGTACATCAGGCGTTCCGCAAGGAAGTAACGTTGGACCGCTACTCTTCTCGATTGACTACAATGATGTATGTCTGATACTCCCCTCAGGATGCATAATTGTGTACGCTGATGACCTCAAAATATTCCTTGCTGTTCATTCAGTTACCGATTGCTCCGAACTGCAGAAATTGATTAGCGTTTTCTGCGAATGGTGCACATGTAATCTACTTAGCGTCAACGTTGCGAAGTGCGCAGTAATCAACTACAGTAAGGAGAAAACTCCGATACAATATGACTGTTCTATTAACCAGCTAAAAATTCAACGAGTGAAAATAGTCAAAGATTTAGGTGTCCTTTTGGATAGTGGGCTTACCTTCCAGAATCACTACAGTAATATCATCGCTAAAGCAAACAAAAATCTGGGATTCATAATGAAAATCGCAAAGAACTTTCGTGATCCGTACTGCTTAAGAGCACTTTTGTATGCACTCGTCCGCTCAATCCTTGAAACGGTAGCGGTTGTTTGGAGTCCTGACACTGATATTTGGTCCATACGGATTAAGTCTGCTCAGAGGAAATTTATCAGGTTTGCGCTTCGGAGTCTTCCTTGGAGGGACCCGATGGCGCTTTCTCCATATGAAAGTCGGTGCAAGCTGCTGAACATGGACACACTGGCTAAAAGAAGAGACGATATGCGCACGATCTTCGTTGGAAAACTGCTTCTTGGGACAATCGACGACGAAAATTCTAGCTAAACTAAATGTGAATGTGACTTCGAGATTTCTCCGTTCTACGACATTTCTTCGTATTCCTTTTCACCGGATAGTTTACGGACAGAACGAACCAATATTAGTAGTGAAACTTTCAAGAATCGCTTGCGTAATCGAGATTTAGTGTAGTTTAGCACCTAATCATATTGTAACATTTTATCATGTAGACCATGTCGTCAGATGATTTTGTTGATAATAAATAAATAAATAAATAAATAAATAAATAATGACATCTACCTCGTTCTCAAGCGTATCAATGTACTTGTGTATGCCGACAACATGAAGATTTTCGCGGAAATTGGTAATGAAAACGACATCGAAGCATCTCCAAACATACTTGGTGTGATAAAACATTTATCATAAAAAATGATGTACCAAATATTGTAATACGTCTTACAAATCAAAATGTGGAAAAATGTGATATAGTTAGAGACCTAGGCATCGTCCTGGGCTGTAAACTCACATCCATAGAACACTACAACTCTGTATTCAAAAAGGCAATTAGTGTGTTAAGTTTTGTCAAACGCTGCTCACGAAACTTCCAGAACCCATACACAATAAAGTCATTATATATCACATATGTAAGGCCTATTTTGGAATACTGTAGCAGCGTTTGGAACCCGTATACAGACCCGTAGAACGCCGTAAATTTGCAATGCTTTCTGTTGTTAATGACCTAATTTCGCAACGAGTACAATCAGCTGAATTACCAGAAAAACTAAATTTCTATGTACCAGGGCGTCAGCTAAGAATACGCAATTTGATTTTAACCAAAACATCCAGAACAAGTTATGCAAATAACGCTCCTATCAACCGCATGATGCGTATATACAATCAGCACTGCGAAGTAATTGACACGACAATGAATAAAAACAGCTATAAAGTAACATGTACTGCAGGAATAATGTACTAAGAAAACATTGTAACAATAACATATAAGTATGTAGTCTACATTTGATTGACGAAAATGAATAAATATATGAATGAGAATTCCCAACTTCTCATACATTTGTGTAGATCGTTAGGCATTTTCCTGATAGATGTTCGACTACGATTACGACTACGATTATCTCGCTCAAAGGTATACAAAACCTTATGCTCTATATCAATGTCCTGGAAAAAAGGTAATGAAGGTGGTCGAGTTTCGAGCGACATAGCATGCGCTGCCATGACTATTTGGCAAATAGTGACGTCAGTCGTTGTGTTTATCTTTGATTGCCCACCGCTTCCATGTAAAAGTGCTATTTTCAGGAAGTAATTTAAACATTTTTGTAGAGCTCCCGCTGAATATGAGGCTAATGTGATAGCGTGAAGTGAACATTTGTGAAATCACGCGAAAAAGACGGATAAAAGTGATATTTCCATGTGCCATTTTCACTCCCCCACGTTCATAGAAACAAACGAAGTTTTATTGTTTTACCGTTAGGATGTTGATGTTTCGAAGGCTCTCAGTGTCGGTGTGTATGTTGTGAGATAATAATCGCCAATTAATCAAAATTTCACCGAAAATGTTACTGCTTTCGAGAACTAAGCATACGACTGCTCTCTGGACTCTTTTACCACATGAATAGTCGAGATAAGCCACGATATAATTCTCATCTGTTAAAAAGCAACCAGTTGAATGATTTCATGAGAATTTTAGCTCAAATTATCATGAAACCGTGAGTGCTTTCAACATTGTTTTGTTTCTTCCATATACATTTCATATTGAATGCAAATAATTACGACATGATATTTGGCTTGCCAATACAGATACACTTCGCCTACTGCTCCACCTTTATATGTACCTCATTGGCTCTATATCAGAGGTTTTCAGATTTTTTTTATGGCAGAGCACTATTTATAGCCTGCATTTCTTAATCCATAAAATAAATCCTATTCGCATTGACATTACCCAACTTGGGAACAACTCTATTTCGGCTGCGCATTGCAGTTATACGGCATATGATCCGGAGTGCTCCCGTGGCCTAGTGGTTAGCGTCCCACATTATCATGACGGGGGTTCGGGTTCGACTCCCGTTCTGGCTGGGGTATTTTTCGTCAAAGAAATTTCTTCCGACTCGCACTGTGATCACGTGTATTCTAGAGCTTGCCACTTCAGAGTACATTCAAGGCGTGTTATCCGGCATAGAAATCTCAAATAGGTACTACTAATAATAATGACGCAAGTAAGGCGTCGTGCATAAATAACGTAACGCTAGTAGGGAGGGGGGGGGTTCGAGGTTTCGTTACTTAATGTGACATAGGGGGGAAGGGGGGGGTTGTAACCGTGATCGTTACGTAACAAAATTCCATTTTTATTCCTGAATAAATTCACGCGTCCCTAGCTTCGATTCTGAGCCCAAAAGAGGTGTGTTTCCTGAGCCAAGATGATAAAGCACGTGTTCTAATGGGCAGTAAGCAGGCACCGTTTAATGCATCTCGAATATTGCGTTAATCTATGAATTGGTCATGGCTGGAAAACATAAGCTTATTCCGTCTGTTATCGCAGCAAAAATGTAAAATAGAGCTAGGGCACCTCGATCTTGCTGAAGTTGTTCTATGCGGTGTTCCAATATACGTTGTAGTTTGTTCAGGAAGGCACAGTTCTTCGAACGCATTTCCTCATGGGATCGATTTTCAAAGTATGTGTGAGCTGCCTGAATTCGAGATTATTCGGTACGAATAATAATCAAGCCAGTAACCATAATTAATGTGGATGGAGGACCAGACGAGAATTCTCGTTTTAAAAAGGTCATAGATATTTTCGATCTATTATTTCAATCAATTAAATTTTGATGCAATATTAGTTGCTACAAATTCTTCAGCACCCAGTGCATTCAACTGAGTAGGATTGTCTCTCTTTTCCGGCAGGTTAAATACTTCCTCGTGATCATGAGGGATCTCACTTGGATAAAAACTCGAAACAAGGGACCCGGAATTGGAAATAAAACATTTTTAGTATGCAGGGGAATCGTTAGCTGATTTGTTTAATAACCTAGCGATCGATGAATATCCCATCAAAGCTTAATATAGGGAAAGGATGGTAGAGACGGATACCTTAAGTAAACGTTGATTTTTTCGTGAACTTCACAAAAAAATATAGCTATCTCACCACTAATTAATAGTCTAGGTCTCTTTTTATTATAAAATTTGTCTTTGAGGCAGAATGAATGTGTCCGACTTTTTAAAAAAAATAAGATTGAGTTGGGAAAGACGGACACTTGGCGGGAAAGACGGACATCTGGGGTGGGAAAAATGACCACTATCTGAAAATTCAAGTTTATGTACTTGATAAGTTTTGGTGGTCTTCAAATGGGCCTTAAACATAATCGAGCAAAAAGGCTAGACTAAAATCACCTAAAAGGCTTGCAATTTGTATCATTTTTCTATGTTCAAAATAGCTTCCGACATTCGGAATGACACATTCGGATTAGGTTTCAAAAACCGCTCTGCTGATTCGTCCATGATATCTGGATGCACTTGCAAACGTAGTGAGTGGGCATCTGTTAAACAAAGGAGGAAATAATCAATTTGTTTTAAAAACGAAATGTTTGTCTTTAGACCCCATTAGTTACCCGACTTGATAAGCATTTTGTTTTCATCAATATTTCTGGAGTAAAAATGATAAAATTTCACCGCTGATTCGATAAATTGGAAGAGAAGTGATGGTAAAACACTCATGTAGCGAAAAATATCCCATTACTCGATAACAATGAGAACCTTATCTTCTGCAGACGAAAATTTACATCGAGCTGCTCTCTGTAGATTATTTTTTGTTTTTTTTAAATAAATTTAACAGAAAGCCAGCTATGTGTACACGGTTGGTGTCACAGGAATTGATACACTGTATTGCAAGTTTGTATATCATTGAAATTCAAAATAAAAATGTAGTTTATTAATAATACAGGGGTGTCCGTCTTTCCCGACTTGCCCTTATTAAGTCCGCAAACTCCCAAATCGACGAAGCGGAATTAATACAATATCAAGTCGAGTTGTTTGCTCTTCGCGTAAAGACATCCCAAGACCTTTCGCAGGTAGTGAAATGTAACGGCAGGAACTGCCGCATTGAACGAAGTAGTTATTTTTGTGTAAATCAACATCAATTTCTACCAGTTCATGGTCTTCTCAGCTAAACGCCAGATGGTTTGAAAGCACCAATCCCAACAGATGTGAGCATTAATTTTCCATCTCTGTTTGTTCGAAATTCTATGAACTTGTCGAAAGTTCTTCCGAAGTTACTACTCGCATAAAAGGAACTTTCGTCTAAACATTTGATTCCGACCTGGGCAGATATTTGATTTTTTTACGTTGATATTCTCATTACTTAAAAAAAGCTAAAAATTTTTCGAACGACTTTGACTTTGTGTACAGATTAGCGTTACGTAACATGAGGGGGAGGGGGTTCGTTTTGCGTTACTTTTTGTTACATAGGGAGGGGGAGGGGGTCCAAAAACCTCATTTTTAGCGATACGTAATTTGTGCACGACACCTAATACGCACGACACTGGGAACGTTAGTGCCATCCAAGAAGAAGATCCGGAGAAAACAAGATAAATTACTATTTGCCCAGTGAAATTAAATTATAGAATGTTTTTTTTTCAAGTGGGAGCATTTGCTATAACTTCGAGGAGTGCTCTATACAAGGGGTTTCCGAAGGGTGCTTCGCGGGAAATTCGTACTCCGCAAAGTTATAGCAAATGCTCCCACTTGAAAACCCACCTTGAAAAAACATTATTTAATTTAACTTCTTTGGGTATATAGGGTCTTATTTTGTATACTCCGGGTCAGATTTTGTGGAACTGCGACGAGCATCCTTAATAGAGTTGTTCCCAGTTAAGTAGTGTCAATGTAAACAGGATTTGTTTTATTGATTAAAAAATGCAGGTGCTTCTCAAATATTTTTGCTATAAAAAGTGTTCTGCCATAAAAACATCTGAAAACCACTGCTCTCTATCATCGGCCCGTTTTGATGTTGTGGATAGCCTCCTGGCGTTTACCGAATCACAACACCTACCCAGCGAATAATGATTTCAAATCCTTCTTACCAACAATTCATCCTCCCATGAAGGGTCCAACATTTTCGGAAACGAAACATGGAAATTAACGTTCCTATCAGTCGCTTGGTTTCGAGCAGGTACATTTCCATAAAAGTCTTCCCCGCTCTTGTTATTGAATCACAACGAACGAATTCACTGCCAAACATGACTCGACTATTTTCGCCCTTAACGTTCATCAATTCATTTTAAGTTGAAGCAAATGGTTGTTTTAATTGGTGTGGCGAATGAATATGAATCTGCCTCCCCATTCAATTTGACTACTACTCCACCTCAACATGTACTTCGTTGCTCGCGGTGTTGCTTTTAACGCCGTGAAGCTCCTTTTACGGTGAACAATTAAATGAACACGGACGAAGTAAAAACACATAGCAATGAAAGTGCCCGAATGATTTTTGATTCATATCGACAGAGAAACTGCTGGAAGAAGCATAAACACATTTCCAATTGAATGCGAAGGTGGATGGTTTCATAGTCTCTTGGCGATTTTTAGTTGAGTATGACATTGCCGAGTCCTGCTCTCTTGTCAGTCGAAGAGAAACCATAGCCACAGACGAGACCCGTCTGGTCGCCAATACCATACAAACATTCCTTACCGTCCTTTGAAAACTGTAAGCACGCGGCCATCGTAGTTCAAACTGCTTAAAGTCTGAATCACCAAATTTTTCCCAACGAGAATGTATCGTTATTACCTTTGTGGAATTGGTCTGGTTCAGGTCAACCTCGAAGAGCAGTACCGAAGTGTACAGTCTGTCCAAACTTATGTTTGAAAAAAAAAACGATAGACCAAGTGGTAACTAATTGCGGATTCAATCAAATTATTTCTCGTTCCAACCATGAAGCGTGTAATCCTATTATATGAATGTGCTCGTATGACCTTGTAAATAAATCCTTCATTGCTATTTAAAGAGACTCTGTTAATAGACCCGAGAAGTCATTCTGTCAAGTACTCCTACCCCCGCCTACTGCCACAATAAAAAATTAATTCCGCAACATAAAACCGCCGCGCCACAACAGAGAAGCTATTCAACTACTAAACTTCACGACTTTATAACCTTCGGCACGCGGTGGCGGAGGCTGAAACATAATACGCGCGGATCATTCACGCTGTACTTAGAAGTCACAACCCAAGCGAACTATGCCCACTGCCGCCGCCAGCCCACTTGAAAAACGGAAAACCACCTCCACCATAATGGCTGTATATATAAAAAAAGTTTATCTATCGTAATTAAATTACACCCGTTACGGTTACGGCGATAAACCACGTGTCTTGTTGGTATTCGGGTGTTTAATGTCATTTTTTGACATTAAAACACCGCCGCTGCCGCCACCGCCACACACTCGAGAAAGGGGTTTGTTTGACCCATTTCGGAGATGAAATTACCACGAAACTCATGTTTTTCCACTCCGGCGCACGCTTTAATTAATATTCCGTCACGCTCTGTTGCGGGTCTTCGCTTTAAATATGGCGAATAATTAATTTTAATTTTCATTGCAGCTGATTTTCGTTCCCCCCGGCTCCAGACTCCAGGCTCCAGGCCGGGTGGTGTTTTTGTTAGCAATTGCATTCAATTGTGAGGAAAACACAAATGTTCCACAAATGAGAAAGTACGTGGGTATTTGCGATTAATGCGGATGTATGACGGAAGAGGGACAATGAAGCCAATCAGCATTTCGTGGAAATTTTGTTCGTGTTGAAGATTGAAAGAAATTTAAGTAAAACAATGTTACAGGATATTCTTTTAGAGAGACATAAAACATAGAATTGAAAAAAACACATATGAAGCGGAAAGATAACTGAATATTGAAAGCGTGATGATAAGCAAAACTTCATTGCAAAAAGCCGGGCTAAGATGCTCTACACTCAGTTTTTGCAAAAAAATTCATGCACCATAATAGACGATGAAAATTATGTTCTCGAAGTCTTCAAACAGCTTCCGGGTCTCGCTTTTTATACTGCAATACGAAGGAATGCCGTAGCCGAGTGTTTGCGGATCAAGAAGCAGTCTAAATTCCCCAAAAAGTACTTGATTTGGCAGCATATGGCCGAAAATACAAATCTTTTGTCTCTACCAGCACTATCAACAAAGATGTCTACGAGAAGGAATGTCTCCAGAAGCGGTTGCTACCATTCATAAGAAGCCACGACTCTCCAGCGTTGTTTTGGCCAGATTTGGCCTTTTGTCACTATGCAAAATCCATCCTGGATTGGTATAATGCACATGAGGTCAAATATGTGCCAAAAACAGCAAATCCACCGAACTGTCCAGAACTTCGCCCAGTGGAAAAGTACTGGTCTCTGATTAAGCGAAAACTATTCTAAACTAAGGAAAAAGCGAATGGCATTAATGATTTCAAGAGGAGATGGAAAAGCGCCGCCGCCAGCATATCTGAGGATACTGTACGGAACCTAATGGCAGATGTTCCCAAGAAAGCTCGTGAATTTTACAGACAACTTAATTAAGATCGAACGAAGCTTTCGTTGTTTTAGATATAAGTCTATTTTACTGAAATAAACAATCGGTTTTGTTGTATTACGTGAATTTTTGTTTTACTGGCATCATCTTGGTGTCCGAAATTGACAGGCTTTAAATACTTCTGCCGCTCCGTCTGGGTTAATGACTGCTGCTCAGACATAGCCGGCCTCGAATAAATTGTGCTAATGCCTAAAATTGTTATAAAGAACCTAATCGATATTTTTTTGCAGCATTGAAGCAGATAAATACACTGCTATTAAATCTTAGTATACGGAGTTTTATTTCCGCCAACCATTTTTCAAAGAATTCAAGCCAAAAGATGCCGGATTATACTCCACCAACACCGGGAGGTAAATGCATGGCCTGTGATAAAAAGGGATCTGGCAACGTTGTTCTGTGTGACAAATACAAATCCTGCGATCGGCAGTGAAAGTATACTCACTGCGAAACCGTCCCTAGCGAATCGGGGAAAAGCAGCAAATCCAGCCGAAGCAAGTCGTCCGTCGCTTACGATATGAAACGGCTAAAACGACAGCAGGAAATTGAGCGGAACCAGATAGCCCTGGACCAGAAGAAGAGGTTCCCGCAGCAAGAGCAAGAATTGTTGAACAAGGCCAAAGTAGCTGGCGATACCGGAAGCCAGAATTCTCGGAGGTGGAACAACATTACCAGCTGCCTCGCAAATCAATACCAACGGTCAAAAACTACCCCCGGCACCGGAGATCAGCAGACAGACCCAAAGACGACGAAGTCTGGCGACCAATTGTAAACCCGCGATGAAGTGGCCGATTTGCGAGGGCAGCTGGCGCTCTGTTTATAGCGAATGAACCAAGTTATTAGCCAGCAGTTAGCGTACCAGGGAGAATGCTCCAAGAACTAGTAACCACACTTCCGGCTGACCAGAAGATGATGCGGACAAGGTTCAAATGTGGTGTTGGCAACGTAGACCTGACAACGTTCTGTGCTTACATGCAGCAAGTCTTCAAGGATGCCACGAGCGTGAATTCGTTTGAGTCGGACGGAAGATGGACACAAGAAAGAGAGCAGGGAAAGGACAAAGGGGAGTAGAAAGGTTTCGTCCATCAACAAGCGTCCGGGACTTCCGGATCATTCGAAGCAGATGAGCGGAAACCGGCCGACAACATTCAATGTGTAAACTGCAGAGTGCAGAGATATGCATTTCACCACAAAAAACTCGAAAATTTGCCACGAGCCACGGAATTCTCTTCACTCATCCGGACTTGGTGTCCTTGCAGCTAGCAAGGACATCGCATCAAGGGCTGCGGAGAGTTTAGGGCTCTCAGCGTCGATAATCATTGGTGGAAAATTCGTAACAAAAATACGCAGTGTAATGAAAAATTGTAATGAGGAAATTTGAAAATAATGCGAGAGATTTTGCTGATTAATTTTTAGAAATTTGTGTATGCACTATTAACATGTCGTCTTCTTTCCTTTCCGTATTGCTCTTTAAGGCTTAAGGCACGGGCTTTGGAATATTTCTCCGATGATTAAGCTGTTGTTTTAAAATAAAAAAATATAGAGTACTTACGTATGGACGCCCCCGCAGTGCGATTTTTATTATTAATATATTTTTCCATTATGAAATTTATTCCGAGGTCAATGTAATGAGGGCGTAGTCCCCATCTAACGAGAATAAGGGATCGAGGTAGACCCAATTCGGACAGACCGCCAACCCGCCGTCGGAAGCGGCGGCCTCTCGCAAGCAAACCTGTGATCCGCTGATTGCCCGGTTAGTATGAAATATAGGAGACCTTTAGTTAGGTTCGAGCGTTAGCGAACGTCAGACGGCATACGTTTGCCCGGTGACATTTTTGCTTTGAAATATATCGTTTATATTTCAAAGCAAAAATTATCCGGTGCTAGCAAAAATTGCACTGGGGTGACGATAATACGTAAGTACATCCAAAATTAATATTTAATACATGTTTTGGCATCCCGATTTATTACATTAAATGAGCCTAAAAATAGCAGTTGCGTTGGTACTCCGCTTGCGCCAAGTGCAGAGCGCTGTATCCTCTGTCAGCGGCGCAGACAGCCCGGTATAGCGCGTTTTGGTTGGCACTTTCTGCGAAGTACTCGCGCAGTTGTCGTACCTGGGCAACACACAGTGCAAACATGTCGACAATTCCAACTCCCCCTTCTTTGCGTGGTAGTGAAACTCTCTCCAGTGCCGATTGAGGATGGTGCATTCCGGCCTCTTTGAATGCTTTCCTCATCCTCCTCTCAAGGTCCTCTAGGTCAGTTTTGCTCCATTTGTCTACATCAAAACTGATGGTCAGCAGGGGAACCGCGAATGTGTTGATCGCCCGTACCTTGTTTCCCGCGTTGAGGAAAGTCCTCAGGACACAGTTTACTCCACTCAAGAACTTGTCTCGCAGCTTCATGGCGAATCCCGGTGAGCTGTCGGAATTCAAGGTATTTGTAGGATTCGCCATGAACCATGTCTTCAATAAACTCGCCGTCATAGACCTCGTAGCCTCCGGATTCGGTGAGTTGTCCTTTCAGCAGATGGACACAGCGGCACTTGTCGAGGCCGAACTCCATGCAGATGTCCCTGTTTATATCTTCGACAACCCGGATAGCTGCACCTGTACGCTGACGTGATTCAGCGTAGACCTTGAGATCGTCCATGTAAAAGGTATGGGTCACTTCTTCGTGGGTGCCGTCACCATACTTCATTTTATAGCCATGACCGTTTCTATTGAGCGACCTACTGAAGGGGTTCAGTGCCAGACAAAACCAAAGCGGACTGAAAGAGTCGCCTTGGAATATCCCCCTCTTTATCTGTAGCGTTCTAGACTGCAACACATTTTCCCCGTCACTAAGGTGCAGAGACGTGCTCCACTGCCTCATCGCATGCTGCAGGAACCTAATGACGGCGGGATCAATTTTATATAGCTTCAATACTCGAACTGCGTTTATGGCTGCGTTCATGATGGCCTGGTCTCCGACGATGATAGCTGGCATCTCTCCAACTTCACCACAGCTCTTCTCCTCCCGTCTTAACCACATTTGTCCTTCACGATGTTGTACTGGGGTTTCCCAAATACCAGCCCAGAAGTTCGTCACATCGCTAATATCAGGCAAACCTTCGCGGTAGTCGGGCTTCTCGTCGCTAATGTGGTCGTAGAACGCTTTTTCGTTATCTCGTAAAATCCGATTTTGTTCCTGGCGCTTTGCAGAGTCAGAGTAACGTTTCAGCCGTTTATTTAGGACGCTCAATTGCTGTACCAGTGTGTCGAGTTTTTCCGTCAGCTGGTGAGCTCCCAGCTGGAGATGTTCAGTAGGCCGCACGATCACAGCAATTTGGCGGCATAATTTCGCCGATCTGCTGCCTCTTTTATACGCCATCAGTCTTCCAATTGCGGCAAGCTTGCTTAGGATCCGTTGCTCAAATCTCCTTCGCCATGGAAGCTCTCGCCTTTCACGGAGATGTTGGAGCAGTCCGTCTCTTGGCCTTACGGTATCCTAAACTTTTAGCGGTCGCCACAGCAGCTTGTGGTACCCACAAGTGTGGACGACTGTCGTCTGGCAGTCGCAACACGTCTCGTAGGCGCAGTGTTTCTTGGGTGATGTCGATGGCTGCTGTTTCCGTGTGGTGGTAGCTCTTCGGGTTGAACCCGACTGGTGGCCCGCTCTTGCACATCGCCCACCAGCCACTGGCCGTTCGCTCTTACGCCCTTTCCAGGACAGGCTCCAGTTCTGGGACCCATCTCGAGTGATCGCATTCGTAGTATTCGTCTCGACCTTAGCTCCATTTTCTGGGTGTATCTCCTTTGCCCGGGAGACAGCGGGGTTGGCAAGGTATATTAGAGTCCCACCTTGCCAGAGGAACCTTTTTGGGGCGCCGCCCCTAACATGGGGAAGAGACGCACCCCTAAGCCTCCAGTGACCTGGGAGGCTTTCCCCGGGAGAGATATAGCGCTCTGATTCGCTCGCATCCCCTCATTTAGCCACTTTCGACAACCGTTCTCGGAGCTAAGACCAGGTGTGTGTTTCCAGTTCACACCCGATCTAAAAATGTCGTCATATGATCTTCGTAGAGGCGTGAGATAGGAACATTTCAGACCAACAGGTAGGCTGCTACCCTAGTGTTGATCCCCATTTGAGAACCTTAATTTTTTTTCATTTGAATTTGAGAATTTGAGATCCCTATTCAATTTTTTTATTTTAATTTTTTATTTCTAATTTTTTTTAAATTTTTTTAGCGCAATAAACTAAATGTAAATCTCTACTGGCAACAAATGGACCATTCGAAGCTAGCAATTGACCAGAAACGTCCATAATTGACCAACAGAAGAGACATTGTGTTCCATCAGGACAACGCAAGGCCTCACAATTCCGAGAGCTTGATTGAAATGTTTTAATGCATCCACCATATAGTTCGGATCTGGCACCAAGTGGCACCTTTTTCTCGCATTGCAAAATTTCCAGAGTGATAAGAAATTGGGTTCAAGAGAAGGTTGTGAAAATCTATTGCTACAGTATTTTGCCAATAAGGACCAAGACTTCTATGATAGATACTTTATGAAGCTACCTTTAGAATGGCAACAAATTTTACAACAAAACGGTGCATATTTGGCCCAAATCGGACATTACGAAGCATATTATAAAATAGTTTTTAATTTCACCTGAAAATAATGGGTAACTTTTTCCTCAATCTAATATATATGCTATAGCAATATGAGCGAGTAAATATTGCAAATCAGCATGCACTAAAGATTTTCACATACTTTGCCACATACAAAACCCAGACCGGGAAAGATATAGATTCACGTTTATGTTCTCCTTTTTAGAAAACACTTTCCAACTTCCTTTTATACTGTGGTGCAATATTATCACATATTTATGCAACAACATCAATGGCCGTGTGGATAGCGCAGCTGTGTTATACAGCCTTGGATTCCAGTCAGCCTCGGTTCGATCTCCGTTGACATCCTTTGGAATTTTTTTGGGTACAATACCAAGCTAACGTTCAGTCTGAGAGAAAGAAATGTGCGCTCCCTTACATACAAACATTTTAAAGGTTGTGAAAATGGTGCATTTATTTGTTCATTTCACCCTTTAGTACACGAAGACTATAATACTGTTGTTTTATCTTCTGACAACGCAATGTCTGTCAGCGCAACGTTGGAATCACTTTATTATAACGAGAATGGTATTGAACATTGCACAACTATATCCATCGGACCAACGATTATTGATTCATACAACAGAAGTGCTAAAAAGCGATTGCAATTTCCAATCCAACGTTCGCGCTGCATCCGAGCTTCTCATTTAATTTGTTTATTCGGACTAATGAATTATTTACTGAGGCTTCCGAATAGATCCCTTGATCCCCATTGAGTACATACTTTTTAAAGCCCGCTGGCAAAATCATTAGCCGGTCTGCTAAGAGGTCGACAACACGAAAACCACCAACAAAACATCAAACATCATTAATGTCAGCTCGCTGGCGTAAAACATGACGGGAACAGACAGAGCGCCAATAAAAATAAACCCAATATCAAAGAGTCAGCCCGCTGCTGTACCTCACATTCCTCTTAACCCGTGTACCTATTTTGACTTCCTGTGCGCATCCGATTCTTCCAAACGTTCGGGCGGAACTCGTTAATGTGTTTGTGTTGTTAGCATATGTTATAACGGGCCGAGTAATAATTTATGACGGTGACAATAATAAACATGCAAACAGGCGCGCAAATTTGCGTATACTGTTGCCAGGAATGCCACCCGCAGCAGTCTTCACCTTTCCCCCGAGGGGATGAAAATCTACGCACTCCAAAAATGATACCAACAATTCATAATTCCATTATTGCATCATTCATCGTACAGCAGATGCAATCGTAATGAATGTGTGTGTGTGTTATTTGCATTTTAATGCCGTGAAAGAATGTCGTGCCAGGAAACGTGAATGTAAATTACATTTTACATACATGAAAGGCTAATGTATTTTCAGCAAAGTCACCCTCCAGTCCACGGTTCACGGATTAAATTCATGCTGACTACATGGGTGTCACTCATATTTTTGTAGTGAATGTATAATTTTTTGTTAGTTAAATATTAAGTTTAAATACTGCAATCTGCATTTGTTTCAAAAAGGCGATTATTCTTAATTTTTTTGGAGGGAAAATAAGTGAAGAGACCTAAAAAATAAACATTAGTGCGATGTATCGGTCTATGTCTTCTTGTATCGTTCGAAGATGCAAATTTGGTGGCATGAGGATTCAGATGAAACGCAAACGTTGATGCATTATTGCAATCACCTAAACCGTTTGTAAGCAAATTTCATCAGAAAGATATTTTACAACAAGAGTTATCGTTAGTCATGAATGCACATATAATCTCAGAACGTCCATTGTAAAGAGCTACAATAATGCAATGTTGATAAGAACATTGTAATCGTTGGGAAAAACAGCAATAAAGCTGTACGTATCCCGGATAACTAAGCAATTTTGCTGTAGGAAATTTTCCAAACATCGTTGAGGGTTGTACGTTATGGTTGACAATGTAACATGACCGAAGATTCACCGAAACTGCCCCGGTTAGGCAACTCACCGTACCGTGCACACGTACTGCATATCACTCAATGCCACAACCATCGCAATTGGCCAGCTTTACTGTCCCACATACAGTGTGTCCTTTTTGCAGTCACACACGATGCATAGCCGAAAAATGTGCGGTTTTCAGAATATATAGGGCAGAAACACGTTACATTTTCCAGCAGCAAGCCAGGGATACGGGATATGCCAGCCTTTACGTAACTTTGTTCGGTGCTGTGTGGTCGTTAGGAAGCATTTCCCCCGAAAGAAACACAAACGTGTATATAAGAAAGTCCTCGTGGCGAGGTTTTCCCTCGGAACTGTGCTCTTCCCGGTAATCTACGGCACCAACAATAAAATTCTATCTTGCCGTGGGTTATAACACCGAGAAACTTCGCCTCTTCCGAAAGCCAGAAAGGAATTTTATAAATTATTCATCCTAATTTATTTCGACAAAATTCTCGGTCTAGTTGCTTCTGCTGCCGATGTCGGTTCTCAGTGCTTGGTTTCATCCTGACGGTGTACTGTTTCGAGGAGCGAAGGTCCTCGGCGATCAATTTAAGTAAAATACACAAACACGTTTGGGCAAAAAGTATAGTGATTATCTGAAAAAACTAGAAATTTCCAACTCAATTTAAGAAAAAGGATGAAATTGAATTCATCCATAAAATATCATCCCTCAAATCGATCCTGTTATTTAAACACCGAAGCATCATATGTCTGCCAGATAATCACTTCGGAAACAATGCAAAATCTATCTTCTTCTATTCGTGAGTGTATGTGTGTGTGTTTGTGTGCACAGCGTCTGCCAGTTGTCGAGATAAATCTGTTACCCTTTCATTTTTGCTTCTTCGCCACTTGTTAGGCGCTTAATTTATCTGTGTATGTGTGTGAGTGTGTGGCTCTGAATGTGTGCACTGCTGGCGATTCACCGACCCACTTTTTGCTTCGCCCCAAAAGCTGACGAGCGGAAATTGGAGAGCAGAAGCAAAAGTTTTCTGAAATCAACGAAGCGTGATCATTAAATTAGATTCCATGTGACAAATTGGAACGCATTTTTAATGGCTCCAACAATGTTCCACGTTTATCTTTTCGGAATTCTCGTCGCTCGCCGAGCGCTAAGGCACTTTCACACATAGTTCATCATGAAAGATTGCCGGTAAAAGGGGGATGCGCGCCGAAGGGGATGAAATGGGAGATTTAATCAGCTATTCCACTGGGAAAACAGGAAGGAACAAGGGCCCCTGTAATTTGTCACTGATGGTGGTGTGGAGAGCCCTGGTTTCCACGAGTATTTAATCGTAATGAACTTCGAGGATGGCTCACGTTATTGATTTTTTTTTTGCTACGGAGTGGTGGAATGTTTGTATGTTAATTGGCGAATAAACCGGCGATGTTTGTGCTTGTACACTGACCATAATTATGGATTTGGAGCTGATAACATTAAACTGAAATCATAAAAAATGCAGAAAAAAACTATGAATAAAAAAAGGGAAAATTTTTTTGACGTAGAACTACGTCTTTCATTAAGGATGCCAAATCAGAAAACAGGTCACGTTTTTATGAAATAAAGTTAACGTTAATAACTATTTTTGCCGCGAACGGATTTTGGCGATTTACATACTAAACGAATCGGAAATTCCCTAAGATTTGTTTAATATGCTATACATTAGAATCCCCTGGCTTTAAATGGTTAAAATTCATTAAAACTTGAGGCGTTTCCATTTTCCCATACATTTGTTCCGCTGATTTGTGTGCTTTCCCGAACAGTGCTGTCAATAACGAGCAACTTATCGACGACCAACGAAGGGGAAATCGTATGATTTAAAGTCGCTTAATCGCTAAGGCATTTAATCGATTTAATCTCGCTAAGGCAAAGTTTCATTCGGAATTGGACTGTTGAGCAATCTAGTTCAATTTGCTTTCGCTGGTCGTTTGGTTTTTCTGTTCGATTTTCGCGGTATTCGTATCGTGTGTTTTTCTTTCCGCGTCATAAATTGGACGCTTCGCGTAGTGTGTGATGAGCATGAAGAAGAGGAAGGCAGGCTCGAGCCCTGCAAAAAACGAACGCATTGCAATTAAATTTCGAGGCAAGCGTCAACTAATGATGCACACGATGTTGGTGCAGTGAAAAGCGCTCGCACTGAACCGAGCCTTCGCGAGTGTGACACCGCATCGAACAACAGCGAAGTAGGCGATTTCGGCGAGTGGGTCAAAAATGTAAACGCCGTTATCCAGGCAGTAACCAATATCAAGCTCCCCCCGCTCTTGGTGAAGGCGGTCGCTTGACAAACTCATCAGCGAATTCGCATCGATGGGTGTTACAGCAGAGTGAAAGCTTTGTGGCATAATTCAGTCGTTTTCCAAGCAGTTAACATTGTTTGGTTTCCGTCATTATAAGGGCTTCGTTGGTGCCTTTGAGAATGCATCAATGCATTGAACTGACGTTATGACGAAGTAGGCGTTAAGGTTGTGCGCAAAAAATTATTTGGGGAATACCAAGCATCTTGAGTGTCTTACTGGAATGTTATAAATTACTTGGGTTCGCGTGCCATTCGCAAAACTGCCTTCAACTAGGATTGCATTTGAACTAATATTGATCATAATGAAGCAGTGCTACTGTTTTCGAGGTTGTTGATATTAACAAAACAGTTTATTCCGCTTGTTTAATCACCAAGAAAGTAAATGTCGTTCTGGAATTTTGTATGTGATTAGGTTTCGCTTGCGAGTAGCAAAACTTCCTCCACTAAGAGTGACAGCTGCGCTTCTCTTGAGTACGAGAAAGTAATGTAACTTTTTTCGAGGCCAGTAATATTAACAAAAGCGTTTCTTTTAAGAATAGCGTAAAATGATGAGAAGTGTTTATATTCCTAGTAGTTTCAAGCCACCAATATATGGCTCTGTATGCATGATATGGTGAACGCTTGTTTGGCGCTTGGTTTACGTTGTACGACCGATGCCTAGAGATGCGATTCCTTTGAGGCAATACTTAATAACATGTAGTATGATATTTGATACTTGCAAGTGTTGTCAGTGTTGTTGTTTCCATTCGGTGCCAACGATATATTGATGTAATTATGAGATGTGGAATAATGGTGCTGGTGCAACATGTATATAATCGACTGTAGCCGAGTATATGTCAATTGCGAAAAAGGCCACCGGAATAACGTATTGTATTGTTTTGCGAGGGCAAGAACGAATCATCAATCAATTATCGTCAACTGATTCTACAATGAAAAACCCATTTCAGAGATTATTCTATTAAGCAGTTGTTTCTAAAATTTCACAGCATTAAAGAATAATATCCGAAGGCATAAACAAGCGACTTATAGAAAATAACAGCGTAGTTCTACGTTAACAATGCGGTCGTATCTTGGACACAACGTCCTATAATTATTTTTTTTAAGTTTAAAGGTTCATTGTGATTAAACATAATAATATACCAAATAATGTGTTAAAAGCTTAAAAAATAATTGCCTTGTCTAGCCTAGGAAAGAATTTTTTTTAAGTTAAAAGGTTCATTGTGATTAAACATAATAAAATACCAAATAATGTGTTAAAAGCTAACAAATAATTGCCTTGCCTAGTCTTTCAACTCAAAACGTTTGTTTACTTATTTTATTTTCTAGTTTTTAGTCTATTATCTTTACCATTAGTATTTTGCTCTACAGTAAAACCATTCAACAATCTTAAAATTTCATCGTAGATCTTATGATATTGTCATTCTCCAAAGTGCCATTGTGTGTGTCGTGAAACATAGTCTGCAAACGAACATTATTTCACAGAAAAAGCTACTACTCCCTACTACTAGAATAAGACTAATAATAAGAGTAAGACAATGGAAAGAAATCACAATACTATACTATCCATTTAACATAAAGCTGTTTCATGTTTTCATGCCTCAGAATATCACGAAATCGTAAGTACAGGGTCTTTCAGATTAAACGCTCACGCAACAAATTTTAATAACAAAAGTGAACCGATTTTTATTTAAAAAAAAAACGAAAATAAAGTTTATTTTAGGACATTCTCATTCACAACTCACATTCGATAACGCGTTTAAAACGGTGAACAAAGCTCTTCATGCACAACTCTAACATTACGACTTCGATGCTGTTGAAAATCCGAGTTATTTCTTCATTAAGTTCCTCCAAATTTTGTGGCTTAGTAACATAGTAACGCTGCCATTCTACGCATAGTTGTCCCATGTTACTTTTAGACAATTTTCACTTTTCTCCATAAAACGATGTTTTATGCATAATCTTTTGGAAAAACGCCCAAAAACTTATCGTTTGTTCCCAGCTTTTCAAAAAATAACATCAAGCTCAATTGTTCCATGTTGATATTCTAGGCATAACTGTCTCCTAATGTATTATTTGCAGATTCATAATGAATGAATTGGTTGAAGTACAAGAATTCTTTGTCCCGCTTTCAGCAGTATTAATGCATTCATTTCTGGTTTGGAAGAACGAACTAGTTCTCAAAAAATTAAACAGAACACGTGTACGCCTTGTTAGTGAATGCCAAATAACAATGAGATTTATATTCTGCAAAGGTGTTGCAGATCACTCCCTTCTTCATAAAACGATGTTGTTATGCATAATCTTTCGGAAAAACACCAAAAAACATATTGTTGGTTCCCAGTATTTCAAAAAACAACATAAAGTTCAATTGTCCCATGTTGTTATTCTAGGCATAACTGTCCCTCCATGTATTTTTGAACCATAATCAAGCTTGATTGATTCAATTGAGGGGAACTCTTCACATTTCATTCAACAATAGATAATTGCCCATAAAAACCCGGTGTATTGCCAAACTGAAATACTCAAAGCTTCTGGTAGACAAATATGCTATGAAACTTTGATTGCGTTTTTCTCAGTTGCTGATTTTGGAACATGGGACAACTATGCGTAGAACGACAAAACGGTCCTTCATGTAGCCCAGAGAAAGTAATCGACGACGAGAAATGTTAAAATTCTTACCATAAGAGGAAAAAGTTTCATTAGGGCCTTGGTTGCTCGAGTAATACGATTTGACTAAAAATACACGTTGTTGTAAATTGTACATCTTGACGAATATTAACGTCTCGAAGTGGGGAATGCAGTGTTACCATCGACGGAGCGAAAAAAAATTGTAAGTAGCTATCCCATTTTTTTGCGTGAGCGTTTAATCTGAAAGACCCTGTATTTTCAAAAACTTCATATGTAATGTAATCAATGACGACATACTTTTTTTTGTTTACCGATCCACATATTCTTAGTTTACCATTCCACCCTGTTGTGTGTCACACTGATATTCGTTCATCATTTTCAGTTAGACAGTTGATCCTCCTGACAGAAGCTAATTTTGTTTTTCGGTTGTTCGACGGTTGTCTCCGACCAGAGAGGTATCTGAACGGAGTTCCGAAGAGTTGAGTTGAGTAGAGTAGAGAATCCTGTCTACAGCGCCAATAGTGTCTCCGCCCAGATAGGTATCTGAGCAGAGTTCCGAAGAGTATTAGAGTAGACTGGCTACCCGATGATGTGGTGAGATCGAATAAAGTCAAGAGGTTGAACTTTACTGATCGGTGGTTTATTCGCGACTGACCACTGTTCTGAACATATAGTGCCCTTTTATACAATTGGCCCATAGTCGTTTGAATAGCGTTTGTTTGGATTGCGTCTGGAATTTTAGCTATAATACATTTGCGCTTTGTATAGCGGGTTCGTTTCCATCCGTTCCCGTTATTTGACAATTTGCTTGTTATTGTTCATTTGTTGTGATTGTTGTTCTGTGTTTCATTTTGCCGTTTGTGTGTACACAAATAGGTAATGTTCTTGCAGGCAATTGATCCTGATGAAGAGGTAAGTGAAAATAACTATTTTAATGCATAGATACGCTAACCGTTCCATTTACAGATGCGGATTCAGGCCTGTTGCTGTTGCTGCTGTTACTAGTGTTAAGTATTTGATAGTTTTATAAATTTGTTTTGTAGATTTTAGTTTGAAAATAAAGTGTTCAAAAATTTATCGATATGTGTGTGTTTTGTTCCTGATTGTTCGGCCTAGGCCGTAACAACGGTTATGAGTACATGGCCACAATTTGGAGTTTCAAAAGAGTGAAAATAACAGATTTGTGAACAATGAAAAGAATTACATTTAAAAAAAATGTTCTGAACAATCACAGTCCTGCGTCAAACTTGGGTCCGTGCCCCTAGGCTCAGACCCTTTTACTTTTTTTCCCAAAAATGACATTTCAAAAATTCAGAACATTGGACCCATTAGAATGATCAGACGATCGACATATTAAATTAAAGCAAATTAGGTCCCTCTTTCCATTGTTCTATGTGCTTTCTTGAAAGGTGGAAAAATTTAAATTTTTTACATAACATTTCCAAACATCAGAGATGTGTTTTTTCTCTTTTGTCCGAAAAATCTATTTTTTCTCATTTTTTCCAAAAATGCCTTTTTTAACACTTTCGACGCCCCGTCACCCAGATATCGGTGACACACTCCTCGCTTGAATTGAGTAGGATTTTTAGAAGGTATTTGATAGAATAGGCACTTAAATGTAACTATAGGATACGAAGAAAAATAATAAAATCATAACCATAATATTATACTGTTTATACTATACTTTTTATTAATTTATAATACGGATGGCTTGTACTGCAGTTTTTTGCAAAACCCCTATACTATGACTTTGGCATGTGTTATTGTCATCAATTCGTCTTCAATTGAAAACAAACATTGCTAGATCATGTAAACTAAGTTTGATCTTCATTCAATAATTTAATCGCAAGTTGGGCTCTGCAAGAAACTCAAAAACATCGCGTTGGGCGTCGAACGTGTTAATTCATAATTTTTTAACTACTGGGCCGATTCAGATGATCGATATATCAAATTGAAGTCAATGAGCTAATCTTCTTTTTGCGGAAAAAATTGATTTTGTTTTCGTGATCATTGATTGTATTTGCTTTTTATAGTTTTCATGGTCTCGGGACAAACAGCGCTATAATTTTTTATATTTTCACATAGTTCAGCATGGATTTGGAAGCGGATGTCAATCAAATAGTCTGGCAATTCTGGCAAATATTCGGTGTTTGTGTTTGCTTTTCCTAATCTGATTTACCTATAATGTTTCATTGTTGATTTCAAATTTCTGTTTCAACTAAATGGCTAAATATTAACATCGCTATGAGCCACCGATCAGGGTTACCATATATCTACAGAATAATATTTATTTCTAAAGTTTTTTTTTACAAATTTTTGAAACCAAGAATCTGTTTTTGGGGTTCCACACAGATTCTACAATTTTTTTAGAATAACGTTCCAATAGCTACGACTTCATGTTAATAATATTTTTTCCCATCTCACCTATTTTACGAATAGTAACGTTCGAATCTATTTGAATGAGAATCATCCGTTTTCAATATTCACATGAAGCGTAATGTCCTATATTCTGATGCAAACGTCTGTGTTATTTGTTAGGGTTATAATGAATAAATAACACTGTTCATGTTTTTTTTCTTACTAAAGCACAGAGAATGTAAAATACGAAAGTGCGCTCATACTGTCGTGAAAATTCATTTGCTTTGAAAGTTTTTCAAATATCTGAAAATACTATCTAAAGGAAACATCGAGACGTTTCGACGCAGGATTACGTTTCCTAAAACCTATGAGAAATACAAATAAGAAAAATTTCCCTATTTTGAGTTCTTTATGCTCAGGCATTTCATGATGATCTCATGATTCATGATGTTTTTGCATCAATAGAGTTGGACACTCCCTCACAATCTATCGCTATGCTATTATATAATTTTCTATAGTTAATAGGTCAAAATATCGTCGTGAATTAAGCTTCTAATTTCCATATATTTGTGAGCTAGAGAATCGGTTTAATTCGTTTAAAAATACACATTGCGGTTTAGACAATAATAGTTATTCCCCACACAGCTCAAAGCGGGAAGGAGGAGTTAACTCAACCTAGATTTTTTTTTATTTTTTATTTTAGAAGCTTATTTATTATTTATTTTTATTTTGAAGCTGAATTCACCCGCAACAATATGACTCTCACTGGAATCCGTTGTTAAACATAACCTAGAGAGATTAAACTCCGACCGAAACCAAAAAAAAAAAAAAGAAACAAAGTTTGAACTATTTGAACTACTTGGTGATCAAACCTATTTCAGTGGTTTTCGAACTACGTTTTGCTATTGAGTGTTGGATTGTACCTGAAAAACTGGAATACCACAAAATAATTCAGATTAATTCGGAGATCAGAACACTTTAACTTACTCTCTTGAACAATATATGCCAATAATAATACATAAAATCTGTTGCAGCAAAACCAGACTTCGGAAATTTTGGAAAGCATCTGAAGATATCTACGTCGGTGTTGAAGCTGTAGAAATAGAAACTACCGGAATGAGCGAGAACAAAATAATAGCTTTTGGCACCATCTGTGGAATCATCAATTGGTTGAAGACGAAAGTTTGATTA
This sequence comes from Toxorhynchites rutilus septentrionalis, assembly GCF_029784135.1. Taxonomy (NCBI): domain Eukaryota; kingdom Metazoa; phylum Arthropoda; class Insecta; order Diptera; family Culicidae; genus Toxorhynchites; species Toxorhynchites rutilus. Next base: position 74,977,385 of record NC_073744.1, on the reverse strand, counting down.
CCAAATAGGAGTTTAAATAAAAACATACCCGATTAATTTATTTAGAATGATTAATTATATCGAAACTTTTCTGTATCATAAGCATCAGCTTCATAGCAACATTATGTCCTCTTTTCAAGAATTGACAGTTATCCAGTTTTTAACTGTAGCTTATTATGCTACCTTTTAGCTCTTTGTAGTCGTTTGTCTGCACTCAGCCACCACAGCAAGAAATCATGCTAATCTAATATTTTACTCAACCAAGTATCAGTTAGTCTATTGAACCTGTTTACGAATCAATGTGGTGCTCATATGAGTAATAGATAACGGTACTCATTATCAAACAAAGTAGTCACCCACACAAGACAACGCACAGTGCGTTGAATGCATAGGAATGTGGGATACAAATCATAACAGCTTTGGTGTGATGGAAAAGATTGTTCATAAGTATCAGAACTACTGTTTGCATAAATGTCTCCTGTTATTTACATAATCGCATAAGTGTCTCAAGCGACAAAATCTTCGTTCATCTAAAGTGAAAAGTTCTAATCATTTCGAATACGCTGGAATCATTATTTGAGTAACTACTGAAGAAATTGTTTCAAACGAGCAGAATAATTGTTTGCATAAGTGTCTCATATTCAATTGATAATAAAAATAATATTATGTATTGATTGTGCTTCATATGATTTACTCTTGGAGCCTGTTTACAAAGACTTCACACGAAGACGAGTTATAAAATATAATTTTAATACAAAAACATCACATTAAAATTACATCATAAAAAAATTAAAAAAATGTTTATTTTATAATCTTGCATATATCCCTGCTTTTTCAAGAGAAAATAATTCCGACCAGGACGGCACCCATTTAATACGACCGCAAAGGGTTAATTAATTAAAACTATTAATGTTTTTTGTACCTGAAATATATTACAATGAAAGCATTTACGTTACGCAATGTAAACAAGCATGTCTTGGTAACTAAATAAACTTCCATTACACCTCAACGAAGCATTTTATTTTTAATACAGTGTGTTAACGCTAACCAGAAATCCCTACGTTGTGTCTAACTAAATTCGCGATGATCCACAGCACCACTCACCAGACGAAACTTTTAAACGAAAAAGCTAAACTTTTTAATTTTATGGGTAATTTTATTTGAGTAAAACCTTCATCCAAACTGTTGAAGCTTTCTATTGGTACTGACCTAAATTATCGGGTACAATATAGCTTTAGCCTAATGTTACAACAGGGTTGCTAGTTGATTAGTTGATGCATCATTTTTTGGGCAACAACGAAGTTGGCTTTACATGGATACCATCAAAATCGTCTAATCAATAATAATTAAGCCAATCAATGATAATAAAGCTTCAACATTGGACTTACAAATCTATTACAGATTTTAACAAAGAAAAAACTAAGATGAAAAATTTTTTCAGACCAAAACGACAGATTTTATTATGGCAGCCCTGCCACCGATACTTGTGAATTACATATGCAGCGTTGACCTCATTATCCTTAAGTTCTTTTGTGAAAAAGGGGTACTTCTGGCGCAATTCATCGGTAACATAACACTTTCATTTAGACATTGGAAAAAAAATTGGAATATCGAGACAAAACAAAAAATTATCACCGTGGCCAGTGAAGCAAAAGCTTTGAATGAAAATTGTTGAAAGATCTCGTGGAAGATCCAACTGCCACTACTTATATGCTCACAAAACTTTGGTTTTGTGAGCATATAAACTCAGAACATATTTACTCAAAAACATAATACACTGAAAATAATTGGGATTCTGCAACAAAAATTAAATTTCTCATGAAACTCAGGACAAAGGATAAAAAAAATCACGACGCTCCAAATAGATCTCAAAATCAGGACTTGTCCTGTTAAATCAGGACAGATGGTAACTCTAATCCGCAGTTCCAATGGTATCATCGAGAAGTGGCATAGAACATTGAAAGCCGCCATTATTTGCGATGAATCCAATTGTTGGTCCAATCACTTACCGATGATTCTTCTTGGCCTGCGTACAATCCATAAGGAGCACCAACTGCTGAAATGTTTTATGGGACAAAACTTCGGATTTCTTCTGAATTTTTCTGTGACAATCCTTAAAACAGTACTAGCACAGATTTTGCGAGCAATCTTCGAAACCTAATGCGCAAACTTCGTTCACCTTATACAGTTTGGCATGAAAAAAGTAAGACGGTCTTCATTCGCAACGATTCAATAAGACCTTCGCTATCATATGCCGAGGAGGCGATCTGGCGTAGTGGTAACATCCATACCTCTCACGCTGAAGATCACGAGTTCAATTCTCACTTCCGACATTCTCCCAAAAATGGAAGTAAAAAGAACAAATGAAAAAAAAATCTGCATAACTCAAGAACTAATCAAGCAAATGGAACTAAACATGGCATGTGGAGGATATAGGGGGCAGTAATTGTTTCTATGGTGGTACGACAATCCTTCTCCCTTAAAAAAAAAAAAAAAAGGGGGGGGTGGTCTAAATAAATCGAGAACTAATCAAGCAAATTGAATCAAATTTGGCATAGAGAGGTATCGACTAACGTTTCTATGGTGGTTCGACACTCCTCCCCTCTTTCTAAGTAGGGGCTTCTATACAAATGAAACATAAATTTCTGTATAACTCAAGAACTAATCAAGCAAATGGAACCAAATTTTGTATATGGAGGTTGTGGGGGGCATCATATGTTTCTATGGAGGGTTGACACTCCTCCCCCTCCCAAAGAGAAGGGGGGCTGCATAACTCGAGATTCAATCATCAAAACGGAACCAAATTTGGCATATAGAGGTTTTAGAGGGAACGAAATGTTTCTATGGTGGTTCCACACTCAAGAGAGGGAAGGTGGGGTGTCTGCATAACTCGAGAGCTAATCAATCAAATTGAACCAAATTAGGCATATGGAGGTTTTAAGGAGCAATAAATAGTTCTATGGTGGTTCGACACACCTACCCCCTCTCTAAGGGGAAGGGGGCTGTCATACAAATGAAACACAAAATTCTGGAGAATCTGAGAACCAATCTAGCAAATTGAGCCAAATGTGGGATGTGAGGGTTTTTGGGTATGAGAAATGTTTCTATGATGGTATGACACTCCTCTCTCCTCTGGAATAGATAGGGGGTCCCATAAAAATATTAAACATATGTCAACGAAACATATTCCAACCAAACATGACAATCAAAATTTTTCGGAAAACTCTGAAGGAAAATGAGAAAATTCGGAAAACTCAATTCCCATATCAACCATTTCATGCCAAACCGATATAGTGGTTTTCGGATCTTTGTCTGAAAGTGAAAATGTGATAAATGTGATAAAACCCTCTTCTATATCTGCTTCTATCTATATAAATAAAAATGGATTGCCGAATGTGTTAATAAGAGCAAAACTCGGAGAAGAGTTTGTCCGGTTTAGGACTGTCTTTATGCTATCATATTTTCTGTATCAAACTTTTATTCCATGTAACGAAGAAACATGTTATTTGCAAGTGGTTGAAAAATCTTGAACGAGAATTGTGTCTGAAAAAAATCTGATATTAAAATGTTGAGTTTTGGTAGAAGTACAGGCCGGCTCGATTATCCCGAGACTCGATTATCCGGGATTCGATTATCCGGAATTTTAGACTCGATTATCCGGAGTATTTTATTTTTGATTTTCGGAAATTTTGAATAATTTGTATAATAATTCTATATTGAATAGCTAATATGAGTATCAAAAGAAAGGGCTTGACTAGTAGAATACAGTTATTTATGAAAAATGCAAATCTAAAATGGCGGCCACTACAAAATGGCGAATTACATATTTTCTCAGAACCTCATCGATATGGGTATCTAATGAAAGGGCTTGATTAGTAGAACACAGTTATTTATGAAAAATGTCCAAAAATGTATCAAAAGAAAGTTCTCGACTAGTAGAACATAGCAGGTAATGAAAAATCCAATTTCAAGATGGCCACAGTCCCCAAACAACTAATAACTTTTTGAATGGTTTAATTCAGCTAGACCTGTTTCTATGTATGTTTGAATGTTTGTTGGGTTGTCCCACGGTAATAGAAAATTGACCCCGTTCATGTTGAATGATTGATCTGAAATTTGGAACATACATTTAATTCTACTGTCATTATAAAACTGCGTATTCCATGATCTTGAAAAATGCAATTTGGCCGCCGCAAAAAAATGGCTGAATGGCTTGATTTGGAGAGTACACTACACTATGAGCAACATAAATTTGAAAAGGTCCCCGCCACAAAATGGTCGACTATGAATTTTTTGCAATCCTCTCAATATTGGTATTAAATTAAATGATTTGACTAATAGAATACAGTACAGGTCGGACTCGATTATATACAGACTCGATTATATGTGATTCGATTATATACAATTTTGAACTCGATTATATTCAGTTTGGAAAAAAGTATTTTTATATGGCTTATTTCATAAAGAAATGTAACCTTTCTACGTTAAGGTGAAGTTTAAGTGGCTATTACATGTACAGTGGGGTAAAAATCGTGATTTTTGAAGATTTTGCGTGAATTTTCATCAGGAATTGTTTATATCGATATTGCAGCCAAATTAAGAAAGATAGAAGTTGTGCGTCAAAGAACAAATTGTGGAGCGGTTAAAGAACTTCATTTTAATTGATAGAAACAATCTAGTTTAATATAAATTTTAAGGATAAAATTAATAATAACACATTAAAAATAATTAACTTTTAAATGTTTCACTTCCAAAATGTTATTAAAATTCATTAATTTAGTTGTTCCACTACTATATCCTGTACTAAATTTTCTCATCTTTCAAATGAAAGCATTAGAATCGTCTTCCGTAGCGTACTTTTTAATGTAGAGCCAGTTTGAAGCAACAGAGTCAGAAACAAAAAAAAGGTTCTGTAACTCTGTCATTGTTGAAATTCGAACATATGCGTAGGAGGATTTTTTTCATCAAATATGATCATCTATCACCTCCTGAGAGAATCTGGATAAATTTTTTTTTTTCCATGTGAGAAAGGTGTTTTCTGACTTTAAGGGGATGAATCAAAAATCAAATTTCTCTATTATTTTCATAAAAACGAAATATACATGCAAAAAAAAACAAATTAAAATTGTTTTGACTCGATTATCCGGAGGATTCGTTTATCCGGAGTGAAAAAAATCAATACTCCGGATAATCGAGTCCGACCTGTACTAGGAATTTTATAGGAAAGGGTAATTTTAATGGGTCGACTAGAAGACCAGTTAATGAACAGTTTTGCGATTGAACCCATGAACGTGCGTTTAGTCACAAAACGTGAATGTTTGAAGGTATTGATAACAAAAAATAAATTTTAGGCGGGACGAAGTTTGCCAGGTCAGCTAGTTTAAAATAAAAATGTAATTTATCAATCATACATTAGTGTCCATCTTACCCGCCCTGTTTGTCTCTCCCGATTTTCCCCCATATATTATTATCTAGATAATATTTATAGAACTATTATTTGTGAAGGGGCACCAGAGCACCTAGCAATTGGTGGTAATTATCAAGGAGTATTTACAAATTCCAATCCAATACCAAAGTAGGGGAAGTGGGGGCATAGTGGTCACCCTAGGGAATATGTCCATTTCCAGCGTCCACATACCGCTACAGTTCCCGTTTTTAGTTAGATTATAGTTCAACTCATTGTTGTTCAAGACAGCATACGGCTTTTACTATAAAAAATCAAAAATGGTACATTTTCCATCATTAGAAAAAATTATAGGAGGTTGTGTTCAAGATACGACCGCATTGTTGACGTAGAACTAAGCTGTTATTTTTTATAAGTCGCTTGTTTATACCTTCGGATATTATTTTATAATGCTGTGAAATTTTAGAAACAACTGCTTAGTAGAATAATCTCTGAAATGGTTTTTTCATTGTAGAATCAGTTGACGATAATTGATTGATGATTCATTCTTGCCCTCGCAAAACAATACACTTGCTGATCGTATTTCGCAATTTATTTCATGTCAATGCATTGAAAATTTACCTCGAACGCTATTTCGGTGGCCTTTTTCGCAATTGACATAGACTCGGCTACAGTCGATTATATACATGTTGCACCAGCACCATTATTCCACATCTCATAACTACATCAATATATCTTTGGCACCGCATGGAAACAACAACAATGACAACAATTGCAAGTATCAAATATCATGCTACATGTTATTTAGTATTGCCTCAAAGGAATCGCACCTCTAGGCATCGTTCGTACAACGTAAACCAAGCGCCAAACAAGCGTTCGCCATAGCATGCATACAGAACCATACATTGGTGACTTGAAACTACTAGGAATATAAACACTTCTCATCATTTTACGCTATTCTCAAAAGAAACGCTTCTGTTAATATTACTGGCCTCGAAAAAAGTTGCATTACTTTCTCATGCTCGAGAGAAGCGCAACTGTCACCTTTAGTGTAGGAAGTTTTACTACTGGTAAGCAAAACCTAATCACATACAAAATTCCAGAACGACATTTACTTTCTTGGTGACTAAACAAGTGAAATAAATTCTTTTTGTTGATATTAACAATCTCAAAAACAGTAGCAATGCTTCATTACGATCAATATTAGCGCAAATGCAATACCAGTTGAAGGCAGTTTTGCGAATGGCACGCGAACCCAAATAACTTATAACATTCCAGTAAGACATTCAAGATGCTTGGTATTCCCCAAATAATTTTTTAGCGCACAACCTTAATGCCTGCTTCGCCATAACGTCTGTTTAATGCATTGATGCATTCTCAAAGGCACCAACGAAGCCCTTATGATGACGGAAAGCAAACAATGTTAATTGCTTGGAAAAAGACTGAATTATGCCACACAGCTTGTACTCTGCTGAAACACCCATCGATGCGAATTCGCTGATGAGTTTGTCAAGAGCGACCGCCTTCAGCACCAGCGGGAGAGCTTGATTTTGGTTGCTGCCTGAGTAACGGCGTTTACGTTTTCGACCGACGCGCTGAAATCGCCTACTTCGCTGTTGTTCGATGCGGTGTCACACTCGCGAAGGCTCGGTTCAGTGCGAGCGCTTTCCACTGCACCAACATCGTGTGCATCATTTGATGACGCTTGCCTCGAAATTTGCGAAATTCGCGCAATTTGTCGCTGGCAATGCGTTCGTTTTTTGCAGGGCTCGAGCCTGCCTTCCTCTTCTTCTTGCTCATCACACACTACGCGAAGCGTCAAATTTATGACGCGGAAAGAAGAAAAACACACGATACGAATAACGCGAAAAACGAAAAGAAAAAAAAACCACACGACGATATCCAAGTTGGATTACCACTGGTGGGGTCCAATCTTAGATCGAAGCGCAGCGAAAGCAAATTGAACTGGATTGCTCAACAGTCCGATGCCGAATGAAAGTTTGCCTTAGCGAGATCCACTGTTTATACTCTAGGCAAGTATTCCCCTCCATTCTTCTACTTTTCCTTTGTTCACGAAGACTTTCAATCCTACCATTTCCCCTTCGTTGGTCGTCGATAAGTTGCTCGTTATTGACAGCTCTGTTCGGGAAAGCACACAAATGGACAGAACAAATGTATGGGAAAATGGAAACGCTTAAAGTTTCAATGAATTTTTTTTTATGTGAATCGTCAAAATCCGTTCGCGGCAAAAATAGTTATTAACGTTAACTTTATTTCATAAAATCGTGACTGATTTGGCACCCTTAATGAAAGACGTAGTTCTACGTCAAAAGGTGAAAAATCGAACTTTTTTTTTGTTTGGAGGTAAAGTAGTTATCTAGTGGGAGCAAAGTGGCCAGTCGTACATATCAAGCTAAATGGAATAGATTTATGCGTTTTTTTCGTCCAAATTTGTTCAAATCATATTCGATTTAGTAGGTAAAGGTATGAAAAAAGGCGTGGTCTATTCACCTAGAGTCTCAAATCAAATTTTCTCATGTATACAAAAACGTTGTAAGAAACACATACCGTTCCGTATAATGAGGCATGGTTTAATTGGAGTGGCAGATTTTTCCAGGGTCAAAGCTACAAAAGGAACCTCTTCAAGAGCAGAATGTGATGAGGTATATCAGCTTCAGTAAACAGAACATTGTAAGTCGTTATGCACCTATAACCTCTTTGCCCCCAAACATCAAAGTAATTTCTATGCTAATTAATCGCTTACATTCAACAAAATATCTGTTCACCTCTCCTAGAATATGTGAACAGTCGTACAAACTGATGATTTGTTCAACATATCAGATTGAATAAACTAAATTTCACGAGAAATTCCTTAGACACCATGCGCATAGAACTACGGCCGAATGGCTATCGAGAGAGCAATTTCTGTTTTTATTTATATTTCGACATGCGACAGCTCTACTGAAGTACAGGGTGACTCAAAATTCAACAAATTCTTCAAACATAAGGTGCCTATCAATACGGTGTCATTAGTCAATAGTTATACTACCAAACAAGCAGGTGACCACTTTGCCCCCACTACCCCTAATAATTACCTCATACAATTCTACACACTAATCGTTCCCAATCACATTAGCATTCCCGTAGACTCTCTAGTGTTTAGTTGCAACACTTAGCAACACTGATTGTTTTCTTCCCATCCCACTCCGGGGGAAGAGAAATATTCCATGTTCATAGCACTAATGAGATCAGCGATTGTTCTAAAAGGAAGTAATTTAATTAGAGAACTGTGACTAATTCCTCCGACCGCTTTGTGAGCTCGTGAAGTTGTCGTAGCTTGTCGCTTGTCGGTTCCTCATCCTCACTTCGCCAGCGTTGTTGACCAGAATGTCGACGACTGCCGATGATTGTGTGATGTTCCTAAAGCGCTCATACCTGACTTCTGGGGAACACGTGCGAATGACTCACTCCACTTACCTGCAAATAAGAGAGAACAAAACGGTAGACAGCATGTTAGCTTTAATTCCATCAAATTAAACTTTAGGATTCGAATAAATTGATTGTCGGGTCGGACTACCTGCGGAATATAAATACCGGAAAAGGGCACACGTTTTTTTTGCTGGTCGTCTTTCCTTCCAATTTACGGCTGTAAAGATTATTGCCAACGACCTTTCCGTATATTTCTGTCGAGAGAGATCATTCCCCCGATTGGTTTGATGGCGCCGAACAAAGAAGTGCTTTCGCCAGGACACACGACAAGCGGAGACAGTACAAGCGTTGTTAGAGGAGCACACATCCTGAACCTGAATGGGTCTACATGGAACCGTTTTCGATTCTAAATGAATTTTTATTGGGAAATTTCATGAGCTCGGACGGAAAACGGTCTGACACCAAACAGTGTGTAAATGATTATTTTTGTGACACTCTTATACAACTCGTCCCGAATCGATACGAGCTGAAAAAAAACCGGAAATGGCTTTTTTATTATCATTTGTTCGTATTTCACCGTAAATGCCTGTTTCGGGATATAAAAAAGTCATCATCCGAGAGTGGCATTCGCGTCGACGGTTTGGCGCAGCATTCTGTATTGATTATTTGTATTATTGATCAATAAAAAGGCACCTATTCGGTATTGACTCAGACACAAATCAGGCAAGTATTAGCGGGTTCTGACAAAACATAATTTCCATTCTCACCTAATCAAGCAAATCGCAAATGGCACTAAAGCGAAAATATCACACGATAATAATCTGAGCGAAATCTCATTACCTTTCTGATCACCAATGTATATATATGCGTTTCCCGCCTCAGCACAATTACTGCTGATGTCGGTTTTCCCACAATCTCCATTAGACAAGCACCGATTCTGCACCGGTCATTCCGCTCGGTCAATTGAGCATAGCTTCCGCCTCACTCGTTTCGGCTAATCTGGACACCAGTGAACACTAAATATATTCGAAGCACATTAAACGCATTGACTGGATAAATTGCATTTTCCCTCTTCTACTGCCCACCTGATTGCTTCCAGATTCGATGGGAATCTCTCTTCCCGTTGCAGAGCATGGAAAGCAGAAACGAGCGTCCATACATTCGTGATTGGTTGAACATTTGGACCGGGAAAAAAGGACATTCACAGATAAAAATATCATTTTTTACACTTCGGCGTTTTTGCACACTGAATTTATTCTCCGACGCTATTTTATGGGTGCCCTCGCCAACAGTTCAGCTAATAAATCAAATTTAGGGCGGATACCAACTCAACAATTTTTGAGCTGTGTTTGAGTATTTTTGCCGTGAGTTTATCCCTAAGATGGGAAGTAACAAAATGTATCGAATATTATTCTTCGATGTGCTTCTAGTTATATGTTAGATCATACGGAGTCGTCAAATTATTTCGCTTGAAAAAATTTCTTGCAATTTTCCACTATTTCTCAACTTTTTCTATCAATGGAACAAACAATATTACGGAGATAATTCTTATAACTTCGCTTCTACCGCGCCAGTGGTTAATAGGAATCGTCTTATTCCGTCTCAAGACCATTCTGAACTAAATGTTTTGTTTCAAAATTGCCAGAAGACAAATTATTCGTAAAAAAACATGTAATCAATGTCTATCGGTGCGCACAACCTAAGTTTCATCTGATTTGGAAATCAGCCGCTATACTGTTTTGCTTTGTTTTGGTTTATAGAGAAACAAAGCACGACAATCGAAGCATGCTAATTTTAGTATTATGTATCTATCTAGAGTTTGTGTACTTCGTATTTTTCAGTTTTTTTATGAAAGAAAAATGTTCAAATAATATAATTTTAGCGTTCAGTATTAGGAAAGCCTAACCTTGTCCGGGAAATTAAATTGGATTGTAAACAAGTTTAGAAACACCACAATAATACTGCAATTTCAGCTCATACCAAAACCCCAGTTAGGCCCTCATGATTCTGAACACTAGCATTAATTGATGCATTTGTAGTGTGAATGTAGTTCGTTCATTTTTATTAATTTGATTATTTTTGCCTTTGATAAAAATTCTTTCTTTATGTTGTGGGTTATTATGATAAAAGTAACACTTGGATCCTTTTTGACATTACCTTTGAATTATTTTTGACAATCAATTCGGATCTATTCGCAAAACCCAGGTTTATACGTTGAAGTACTTCAATGCCCGATTGAACTTATTATTCTTCCTCTTAGTAGTCAATTCAAATTCTCTCACGTATACATTCAATGCATCAGTTTGTATCATAGATTGTTGCTATCAATTGTTTATTAAGCTTTTAAGTACACAAAATATTTGAACGAAAAAAAAAATTAATATTAAAAAACATACAAGCTGGTAAAGTGGGGACATTAAAAAAAACGACATGGCACAAACGATTTTGACACTTCTAGTTATCTATGTAAATAAAAATGGCAAGGCAAAATGTGTTGCTAACCGAAAACCTGAGAGAATAAGGGTCCGATTTTAGCCGTCGTTTGTAGTATTCGTCGCTTCTCGTAAATGAATATAGCGGAGAATTTTCGGAAAACCCTGCAGGAATGTCGGAACACACAGGAAATCTAATTCAACAACTATATCATGATAAGAGTTGTTAGTCCATTTGATGTTTGGCCTAACGAAATTGATATTTGATCGAAAGTGGAAATGAACTTTCAAGCGAAATAACGCACTCATATGTCTTCTATCTGTCTATTGAAATAAAAGTAGGAGGGTCTGAGCCTTTGGGCATGGACGGTAGTTTGACGTAGGACTGTGATTGTTGGAAACGGTTGAGTGATATAGAAATCAAAGACGTAGTCCTACGTCAAAAATGGATCGCCAAATGTGTTGCTAAGCGCAAAACTCGAGAAAGGAGTTGTCCGATCTGAGCTGTCTTTATTTTATAATATTCTCTGTATCGAACATATATTTCATGCAACGGAAATACATGTTGATTGCAAGTGATTGGAGAATCTTGAACGATAATTATAAATAATAAATAAATATTTGAAAATAATTTTATATTATAATGAAGAATTTTGGTATATGTACTAAGAAATTTATAGTAAAAGGAAATTTTGAAGCGACGAAGGGTAATGGATGGAGAGTTCTGCGAACTTTTGACGTAGGATTACGTCTTTCGGGAACATGTTGGGGTACAAATTGAAAATCGAAAATCGAGCACATCGTGAAAGTTGTTCGATTTCAAACGCTTATTGCTCAATCATTTCATGATGGATTGATGAAATTTTTGCGTCAATCGATTTCGGCACTCCATAACAATTTTTTATATTGAAGAAAATGAGTAATTCCAAATGAAATCGACAAATGACAAAACATGAGTATTTTTGATTCGAATGAAAGTGTGTATTCCGTTTGTGTTAGAAGACATATGAGTTTTCCACAGCAATCGGGAATTTTTCGACTCAAGCGTAACTTTTGAAAAGGGCGTATCGATTTGAGTAAGAGAAATCTTTGATTTGTACCGAAATAGTGTCTTAGAAAGAGTTATAGAGTATTGATGGTTGAATATAAAAAAAATGTACGCTGAGAAAAAAAATTAGTACTCTTTTTTTTATTCACAAAATAAAAATTCAATTTGCAATATCAAAAATACATATTTTAATTTTTTCATACAAAATAGAAGTCATGCAGAAAATTTTAAAAAATGGGCCCAAGATGGTAAAACTATTTTTGACGAACTTTGTGGAGCATCGAATTTTTGGGAATTCTCGAAACTTCGAATTTTTGTATGTTAACAATCATTTTTAGCCACAAATTATGAATCCTGATGTGATTTAAAACAAAAAAGGTTATTATCAATCTCCTTCTAAATGTAGCCATTCTCGAAAAAATAAAAAAAAATATTTCTAATTTATTGTCTTTTTTATAGTAAATAATCCCTTTTAATATATTTGTCGCGTTATACCGTCATGTTCATGAAATTTTATGAATTTTCTTATAATTTCCAACAACTTTTCCAAATACATAATCATTGTTCATTTTTTGACTCAAGCGTAACTTTTGAAAAGGGCGTATCGATTTGAGTAAGAGAAATCTTTGATAATTTATATTTCAAAAAATATGAGTCGTACCGAAATAGTGTGTTACAAAGAGTTATAGAGTATTGTTGGCTTAATTTGAAAAAAAATATACACTGAGAAGAAAAATTAGTACTCTTTTTTTTTTACAAAATAAAATTTTAATTTGCGAGATCAAAAAATATGTATTTTTTTTATATTTTTTTAAATTTTTTCATATAAAATAGAAGTCATGTAGAAAATTTAAAAAATTAAATTTCTTCCGATTTGAACTGTGGACACGCGTATACTAGAGCTTGCCACTCAAAATGCATTCAAGGCGTGCTATGTGCCATAGAAATCTCAACTAAGCACTAATAAAAAAAATGACGCAATTACTACTACCAGGGCTTACTACCATACTACCATTCTGAGAGCTGCACATATGTAATAAACTTTCTTTTATCTATTCACTGAAAATCAACTGTTCTCTGGAGAGTTGCTTTTTTTCCTGCAGCTCTATTTTTTGGAGATATTCCAACAGGTTGCAAGGTACCCAATAGTTCGTTGCTAATACATCCGATTAGAAGGGTTGTAATTGATGTTCACCCAGAAGAGTGTTCCTCCAATTTTCAATTCCATTAACTCTCTCATTATTCTTGCCGTAATCTTGTATAGCTAATCTTCGCCCAATTTGTATCGTTCTTTATCGACGTTTTGCATCTGGGCAACATTTGTCCATTAAATACTTTTTACGCTAATCCTTGCTGCCCCCCATTCGACTGTTTATTCTGCTGATGGAAAAGCATCACCAAAGTGGAATATTCGAAATCGACTCGTTGTAAACTTATATCTTCCCAGCAAGCCAATTCTCTCGGCCACGGATGGCGCGAGTGTGATTCCGTTGATGTAGTCAGCCTGGTCCGGTCCGGTGTTTGTTTATGCTCAACGGGAGGTTGATCGTTTCAGCGTCTAGCGATGGAGCATCCGGTAATGGCCACCCGAAAGGTAGTGTAAACAGACCACATTATTCCAGCAGTAGAGCAAATATGTTTGTTTGCACAGAAGCAATGAAACGCTTTTCTGGAGAGCATACACAACCATTCATGAACAAAAATTGCGAGTCGAATAGAAGGCGCCATGAGACTGTGCCGAATGAAGCCAGCTAGCAACTGTTGTGTGTGTGTATGGGAATGGCCAAGATGCATTCACGAGGGATGGGATGGAATTGTCGCCTGCTAGCCAGACTGTCTGCTGCCGCGTAAGCGCTTCTGCAATAATATTTTGCCCACTTCCATTGGGGGAGGGGGTGTCTGAGCGGGTGGTCGTGATATATTCTATATATTCTGTCGTCCGATGACTCTCAACGGTGGAGGCGCTTGCCAATAGTTATAATGGAAACGAAGAAGAGTTTCTACTTTATGACTGTTCGCGATCGTTGTCTACATGTTGAAAACCATTTCTTGTTAGGAGATGCAGGCACTAACGAATGTGAGGATTTGCAATTTGAAGTGTTGAAAATTTTGAAAGTTTATCACCATACGAGTGCTGCGAGTACTTCTTGTGTGCCAGATGAATATTGGGTGTTTGAATATGACTCTATGATTATTTTTTGTGAAAATAAAACTTATTTGTTTGGATAACATAGATAAAAGATTTATTGATTATTGGCATAGTCCATTCGCAGCTGCAACCTCCAACGATCTTCCAAGCAATTTATGGGTTCCCTGCCTGAAGATTTCCTGTTCACTTTTATTTTTCTGTTCATTCCTGTTCAGCAATCTACACTCGACAAAAAACTAAAAGTGGATTATTCTCAAATTCTCAATGAATGAATGAATATTTGAATGATTGCAGAGAGTTTTTCTTATTTGTGTGTGGGCGGATGAGTATAAGTATGAAATTGTTATTAACATAAAATCCCACTCCTTTGAACTTGTTGGTAGTTGTTCATGATTAGGTCAAATATACATTCCGATAAATGATTTGCTATTTCTTATAGATTGCTCGCGCAGATAAAAATCTTTGAGCCTAATTTGCATACAGCACAAAGCAGATAAAAGATTGTTTAATCCCTTTTGTCTCCATACCGAACGAAAATAAGATAAAAATGAGTAAAAAAAACTTTTTAAGCTAAACGGTTTTATTGTGATTAAACATAATAATGTACTAAAAGCTAGAAAATAATTAGGCAAGTAGCAGTTAGTAGGTATCACACCTCTTCTTCATTAGTCTAGTGCCCCACGATTTTATTTTAGTCTTATCAATGCCCTAGACTAATGATGAAGAGGTGTGACCATGCTCCAACTGAGTGAGAGTGTCAGACGTGGTTTGCACGGTTTAATAGAGGTTATTTTGAATTGGAAGACGAAGAACGTTCCGGACCACCAAAAAAGTTTGAAGATGAAAAATTGTAGGCTTTACTCGATTAAGATCCGTCACAAACGCAACAAGAACTTGCAGATACACTTGGAGTAGCTCAGCAAACCATATCCGATCGTTTGAAAGTAATGGAAATGATCCGAAAGATAGGACACTGGGTGTCGTATGAATTGAGGCCACGAGACGTCGAACGACGTTTTTTCATGTGCGAACAACAGCTCCAACTGCATAAAATAAAGGGGTTTTTGCATCGAATCGTTACTGGCGATGAAAAGTGGGTCCATTACGACAATCCTAAACGTCGGGCAACGTATGGATACCCCGGCCATGCATCAATATCGACGGCCGCGCGGAATATTCACGGCCAGAAGGTTATGCTGTCTATTTGGTGGGACCAGCTGGGTGTGGTGTACTATGAGCTGCTAAAACCGAATGAAACCATTACGGGGGACCTCTATCGACAATTGATGCGTTTGAGCCGTACACTGAATTA